>NC_044035.1:86303596-86604853 GCF_901765095.1 Microcaecilia unicolor
GCTCTAATAGCTTCCTTCACCTCACTTTTTAAACATGCCGGCTGTCTTTTGGTCTTCCTTCCTCCTTTTTTAATACATGGAATATATTTGGCTTGGGCTTCCAGGATGGTATTTTTGAACAGCATCCATGCCTTATGTAAATTTTTGACCTTCGCAGCCGCTCCTCTAAGTTGGGATTTTATTTTTTCTTCACCGTTCTTCTCATTTTATTATAGTCTCCTTTTTGAAAGTTAAATGCTAACGTATAACGCTAATGTATTTGCATTTCATTTGTGTACTTCAAAGAATATGAAATCCAGTCATATTAAGATCACCATTATCAAGCAGTCCCAGCACCATTACCTCCCGCACCTGATCATGTGCTCCACTTAGGACTAAGTGTAGAATTTTTCCTTCTTTTGTCGGCTCCTACCAGCTGCTCCATAAAGCAATCCTTGATTTCGTCAAGGAATTTTACCTCCCTAGCATGCCCTGATGTTACATTTACCCAGTCAATATTGGGGTAATTGAAATTGCCCATTATTGTCGTGTTGCCCAGTTTGTTTCCGTCCCTAATTTTTGATAACTTTTCTACATCCATCTGTTCATCCTGGTCAGGTGGTCGGTAGTACACTCCTATCACTATCCTTTTCCCCTTAACACATGGAATTTGTGTTTTGTTTCCTGAAAATTTTTCAATCTATTTGATTCAAGGCCCTCCTTAACATACAATGCTACCCCTCCACTAATTCGATCCACCCTATCACTACAATATAATTTGTACTCCAGTATGACAGTGTCCTACTGGTTATCCTCCTTCCATCAGGTCTCAGAGATGCCTATTATATCTAATTTTTCATTTAGTGCAATATATTCTAACTCTCCCATCTTATTTCTTAGGCTTCTGGCATTCACATATAGACATTTCAAACTGTTTGTTGTTCCTATTTACATCTTGCTGAGTAGTTGACAGTGTTAATTTGCAATCTTTTGTCTGATTTTTATTTTAGGACACCTGATCTACTGTGGTCTGTTTTGTAACCTCGCTATCAGGATACCCTATCTTCCCTGTTTTGTTGTTATCTTTGATCTTGTTGTTCCAAACCTTGCATTTTTGAACTTTCGGCCTTCCCCCAGTTTCTAGTTTAAAAGCTTCTCTATCTCCTTTTTAAATTCTGATGCCTGCAGCCTGGTCCCACCCTGGTTAAGGTGGCGCCCATCCTTCTGGAATAGGCTCCCCCTTCCCCAGAATGTTCCCCGGTTCCTTACAAATCTAAACCCCTCCTCCCTGCACCATTGCTTCATCCACGCATTGAGACTCTGCAACTCTGCCTGTCTATTGGGCCCTGCGCGTGGGAAGGGTAGCACTTCAGAAAATGCTACCCTAGAGGTTCTGGATTTGAGCTTTCTACGTAAGAGCCTAAATTTGGCTTCCAGAACCTCTCTCCCACATTTTCCTATGTCATTGGTACCCACATGTACCAAGACAGCTGGCTCCTCCCCAGCACTATCTAAAATTCTATGTAAAACCCCTCAAACAATGCAGAAACAAAGGCAGTAAAAACAGGGTCCTGGCTCACAACGGTGGTAAAAATAGGGTTCCAGGTTCGGAAAACGGAAAGAGAAGCTGTGTGACATGGGTGGGGGAGGGGGGGTTCTTTGAGGTATGCCAGATGGTCGGATCAGCGAAGATTGGGTAATCAAGGCTGTACTGTAGTTTGGAAGCCTTTTCTTTGGGCTTCAGCAGTTACGCTTGGGTTGTTAAGTTCTTCCTGAACATTTTAAAGTTCTTGTTCAGTATGTGGTTTTATCACAAATCAATGACTGCAGCTCCCTTTATCTGAGCATTACTCTAAGATTGGCAAATAGGATCCAGCTAATTCAGAACACAGTGGCTGGGTTGATTTGTTGTTAAAAAAAAAAATCATATTTCTCCTTTGTTGATTTTCCATTGGTTGCCAGTAAGGGCCTGTATGCTGTTCAAGATGGGATGTTTGATTTACAAACATCTTAGAAGATTGTTCTGAAGAATTAACCACTTTGATCAGTTTGTTAGGTTCTAATATTGATCACCACAAATGTAATTACCTAAACTTAGGCTTTCTGTCTGTTAATGTTAATTCTAAAATGATTTTTAACAAAGTCTTTTATTATCCATCTGTGAAATTTTGGAATGATCTACCCCAGGAGATTCATTGGTGTTCATGTTGTTTGTGGTTTTTGTAGGTTATTGAAATCATATCTATTTTCAAAATGTTTGTTTTTTAAGAATTTTTAATATTGTATTTTTTATTGTACAGTCCTGACTATTGTATCAATATTTATCCCGCTCTGAACCTCTAAAGAGGGATAAAGTGGGTTATATAAGTCCCTTAACGTAACACAACATAACATTACCACATATGCCAAACAGTGTGAACTTCTCCATATCATTTAACCTCTCTAAGCGCAGACTTTGAAGAGTAGCCTAATGATGAGAGCAGTAGGCTCAGAACCAGAAAAGCCAGTTTTAAACCCCAGGGCAGCTTCTTATGATCTTGGGTAAGTCAGCTAATTCTCCATTGCCTCAGGTACAAATATGAAGTAATTCTATAACTTTTTACCTATATTTACATGCTGCCTTTATGCCTAAAATATTAGCACTTTTGAGGTAAGTATACACTTATGTACATACATGCAGGCAGGATCCTAAATGCCATTTTATAAGAGTGCATTTAAGTAGCATAGGGTGTAAATGCAAAGAAGGGGCGTGCACATGGATGGGCAACGGGTGGGGCTACCACTTATGCGTATAACTTTCAGAATACTGTATATTACACATGCCCTTGCTGCATTTACTAAATCAGGCACATGAATGTAAGGCATGCCAACATTCTAAACTGGAATCCTGGTGCCCAGATACCGTTATAGAAAAGGCTGCCTTGCGCAGAATTGGAGCACCTAAATGGAGGTGCCAAGTTATAGAATTGCCCCCTTAGATTGTAAGCGCTTCATGAATAGGAGAATCAGTTACTTGCGTTGAGCTAGAATAAAAAAAAAGTCATTAGCTAAATTCAAAATCGCCTCCCTTTCCTATTTTCTCTCACTGAGTGTCCATTGAGACAAATGCTTAGTAAATAAGCCTCTTTTTTTTTTTTTGAGGCATCACCACTGCAGTTATATGAATTGTGTACAACACTGTTCCTACCAGTAGTTCTATGGAAGTGATGATTGGAAAATGTTTGTACCTTCCACATATTGCTATACCCATCTGTCACAAAATAAAAGGATGAACTATTAATGTTAAGAAATATTTCAGTTATTTAAATACATTCATTAAACTCTGTGCACTCATAAATAATATACTCTGAATTAAACGTTTTTCCATAAATCTAGAAAAAAGATGGATTTGAAGGGGGGGCAAGATGGTGCCATAAGAGGAAGTAGGGTGCTGAGCTCCACTACTGTTGACTGAGGGGCCCTTTTACTAAGGCGCGGGAGAGCTAACGCATGCCAAATCAGCACTACTTACTACTACTTAACATTTCTAGAGCGCTACTAGGGTTACGCAGCGCTGTACAAATTAACGAATAAGGACGGTCCCTGCTCAGAAGAGCTTACTTCCAGGCTAGCATGTGCACCCGGCAGTAATTCTGAGTTTGGCGTGTGCCGAATCTCACAGTAGAAAATACTGTGGTGGGCGTTCCTGGTGGTAATCAGCAGTTGGCACATGCTGCATGGTTACTGCACAGGTAGTGTGTGAGCCCTTACCAGTAAGTCAATTGGTGGCGGTAAGAGCTCAGGCTGTAAATAGGCACACGCTAGTTTTAGTTTCAGCACATGCCTATTTCCCACTCCATTAAAAAAAGCTTTTTCCCAGCTGCAGTAAAAAAATGGCCCAGTGTGCACCCAAAACATGCGCCCACACTACTGCAAGCCACATTTTACTGCGGCTCGGTAAAAGGACTCCTGAGTTCTTATGGGGACAACAGTGGTAAAATGAAAGGGGAAACCTCGCACTTGCCCACCAGAATCTGGAGCTATCCCCAACTCTGATACAGCATTAGTTGATGAGCTTTGTTGTTTCTGTGGCTGGTGAAATTCAGGTGAAGGGAGTCCAGGTGCATGACATCTTCAAAGCAACTCAGAGCCTAGATACTGTTCTGGAGCTGGATGCGTTTTACTGTTAAGAGGCACAGCTGTTGATGCCGAAGTTGTTGCCGTGGTGGCCCCCTCTGGTGGGATTTCAGTGAATCCAGTTTTGGCTGCAGAAAAACCTGGCTTGGAGAGTGTTAGTACACAGGAGGATGGTAGACATCTTGCTTGGGAATGAGGAATGGGAGAAGGTTTTGAGGAGTAGCCACAGCCAGAGTTGTTTTCTCATGTTAGGGTAAGAAGAGACATGAAAAGGTAACACTGGAGGGGAGGTATGGGACACTACAATGCAGCTGGGAGGAGTCTGTGCTAGTAAAACTGGAGAAATTTGGAACTGGTTAAGAATCACTTCAAGCCAAAGGAAACCCGTCAGGGAGAGCTATTATGCAAATGGTGGAAAAGGAGGTGAAGCTCTTGAAGAAGGAATGTGGTTCTTTGATTAAAGGCATGCTTATTACTCATCATAAATTGGATGTTTTGGAAATTACAAATGCCGTTTGAATTTGCATTTGACTTCCAAAATCTCCAGGTTTGTCACCTGTTGGTGTGCTGAAAAAGTACTTAATGGAGATGTTGCAGATTACCAAGGAGTCTGTACCATCTATAGTACGAGTTTATGTGGATTCGTGTGGTCATGACTAATAGGAAACAAAGAAAGGAGGGGTATTGTCCGGTAATATCTAAGACCATTTTGATTTCTTCCTTTGTATTGGAACCAGATGATAACTGTATCCTTAGCAGTGCTTTTTTTGTGCCGGTACGCGACGGTACGGTGTACCGGCACCTTTTTTCTGGGGCTCACCTGCTCGCTCCCTTCTGTTTGCACCCGGCCGATCCCTGCCTCGTAAAACTTTTATTTTTTGGCGAACCGGCAGGCTGAAGAAAGAAAAACAAACAGCAGACAGGCTTGCCTCCTTCCATCGCGTCGGCCGCTTCATTTCCCTGCATTCTCAGCGCGTCCCGCCCTCCTCTGATGTCATTTCCTTTCCTCGAGGGCGGGACGCGCTGAAAATGCAGGATATTCAGTGCTGTTCCCTCCTTTAGTCTAATATTATTGCTTCTTATCTTTGTGTAGCGGATATTCTTTATGCTTTAATTGATTATTGGCATTTTTCCTTGTATATTTTTTCTGTGTAAGGGATATTTTGCTTGTTCAAAGTGTTCACTTATTTGCGTTTGTAAAAATTGATAAAGATAAAATTTTAAAAAAGAATAAATTACTAAAAATCATTATCTTTAAACATTTATCTTTGACAAATTTTGAAAACTACAGTCATTACTGTATAGAAATTGCCAAGATTCCAGTTTATTATATATAGGACAGCTGAGCTGTTATGTAGCCTCATCCATGGATTTTACAGTATTTCTACTTCTCAGCATGCATAGCGACTTGCAAAGGTCTTCATGCCCTTTCAGATTTTCCTCATGCTTTCAAGGAAAAATATATATAATTCAAAATGCATTTCAATAGGAGTGAGTTTCATTGACCTGTATAACATACTCTAGAGATTACAGACATATTCAAAAATGATAAAGAAAATGAAACGGCTAGAGCATATGTTTTCAGACCTTGTGTCATTACAAGCCCAAATGAACCCTTTATCTAAAAATTGTCTTAAGGCCCACAGTAAGTTGAATAGCACCCACCTGTGCTCATTCACAGTTGTTAATCCCTCGATGAAGAATGAACCTGTTTCGGTTGCATAAAGTGAACTTGAAGCAAAACTCTAATCGCACCAAACACAGGTTTATGTTTGTTGAACTTGATACTCAGTCTGGCCAGCAGGTTTGCATGGTGTACATTTATATAAAAACAACAAGAAACATAAAAGAGCACCAAAATTCAAAAGGAAAGGTTAGAATCACACTTTAGCCATACAACCCAATAAAACAATAAATAGAAAACAGTTTAGAGGTTAGACACACACCAATGTCTGAAAACCAAATGCTAATTGAAAAAAGTGAATCTTTAACTGTCCTTTAAATATATGAAATCTCTGCTCTGAACACAAAAGAGGTGGCAAACTTCCAGAACATGGCAGCCAAAAAATAGAAGCTGATTTTCTGTCTGATGGACTCAAAACGAGCCCTCATGGTGTATGTTGTATTATAGAGGCAGAAAGAAAGAAAACAAGGGGCATTAAGGTAATAAGCTTTATGCGTTACACAGAGGAGTTTGAACTGAATGTGATAGGTA
Organism: Microcaecilia unicolor; assembly: GCF_901765095.1. Lineage (NCBI taxonomy): Eukaryota > Metazoa > Chordata > Amphibia > Gymnophiona > Siphonopidae > Microcaecilia > Microcaecilia unicolor. The sequence goes on from NC_044035.1 coordinate 86,309,907, forward strand.
ACTGGAAGCCACTGCAATTTAATGAAAAGTGGAGTCACATGATCAAATTTTTTATCATTACACAGATGCTTGCAGAAGCATTGTGAAGGGATTTGAACAGAATTACAGTAATCCAAACTTGAAATCAAAAGAGCACGAACAAGCAATTATAATCTTTAAAAAAATCAAGGTAGCTATGTAGACAGCGTAGCTGGCGAAGAATGGCAAACCCATTTTTGACAATAGCAGAAATCTGCTTGAAAAGACCAGTAATGAGTCCAATATAACTCCTAAGTACCGGAAAGTTGTAACCGTGGTAATCGAGACATTAGAGTTACAGAGGAAGAAAGCTGAGAAAAATAACCTGTTATCCAACAAGCAACTGTTTTTTGAGGATTAAGAACCAACCTATTCTGAAAAAGCCAACTAGACAAAGATTGTAGAGGAGAGAGATTAATATTGAGAGGGGATACAGGAAAAGTAATTAGAATGTCATCAGCATAAAAGTAGAAATTAATATTTAAGGACTGAATAAGAGTAGCAAGAGGACAGAAGAAAATATTAGAGTAAAGGTGATGAGCTTTGAGGCACACCAGTGAGAAGTATATGGTGAGGGGAAACGTCAGCAAAAGAAACTAAAAGTATGGTCAGAGAGAAGAGGGTAAACTACCTAAGCACCGAACCAGACACTCCAAACAGCTGCCAAAAAAACCTCTAGGATAAAGTTTTTCAAAAATATTGATGGAAAACTGTAAGAAATTTTCAGTGTTAGGTTGATCACTGAAAAGTGCAGACAGTTTGGCCATCCTTCCAAAGCCAGTGGTCATAGGTTGAAGAAATTGTTGAGGGAAGGTTATTGTGAACCTTAAGTTTAGAGCTGCGAATGTCTCTGGCTGAAGCTTGGAAAAATGTTGACTACTCAGCTGTCTCAAGATTTCTCCACAAACAAAGAAAGCCACTGCTGATGAAAAGCCAGTGTAGAGTGTGAGACTTCAGTGATACTGTGTGCATGTGGGAAAAGGTTTGTGTTCAGATGAGACCAAAGCTCTTTGGTCTTAATGATATACAGTATGTGTGGTGTAAAATACAGCACTTTTCTATAGCAAAGCATGGTGATGCCAGCATTATACTATGGCAGGGATTCTGAACCCAGTCCTTACGACACACCTAGCCAGTCAGGTTTTCAGGATACCCACAATGACTATGCATGAGATTTGCATGCCCTGCCTCCATTGTGTGCAAATGTATCTCATGCATAGTCATTGTGGGTATACTGAAAATCTGAGTGGTTAGTTGTGTCCCGAGGACTGTGTTGAGAACCCCTGTGCTATGGGGATGCTTTGCAGCAGCAGGAACAAGGAGGTTTTAAACTTCATAGGAAAGGTTAATGGTGCAAAGTAGAGGCAGACCTTGGCTGAAAACAGTTCCTACCTACCATAGACTTGGAACTAGGGAAAAGGTTCTCCTTTTAAGACAGTGATGCTCAGTGCTTTTTTTTTGTAGAAGAAAAGGTGCCGGTACTCATTGTGGGCGGGGTCACCACATATGGCTCCACCCCTGTGATAGCCACACCCACATTAGCCACACCCCTTATACCAGCTATGGTGCATATAAACAGACATCATTGAAAATATTATACTAGTATAGGAGAAAAAAATAACGTGATTTTTTTCATCAGAAATAATTTCTGTAAAAGAATGTACCTGAAAACTGTAATTTGCTGTATGGTGTATTTGATCAGCAGTGTCACTTGTTGTTGCTTTCTCTCTTATGATAAAATCAATAAAGTATTTAAAAAAAATAATTTCTATAAGCTGTTACAGCTCCAGTATACCCAGTACAAAATAAGACAGCAGACGTAAATTCTCAAATTGGACATATTTCATACACTAAAATGAAAATAAAATGACTTTTTCTACCTTTGTTGTCTGGTGACTTTGTTTTTCTATCCATCCCAGTCTCTGATTCTGCTGCTCTCTATCTGTTCAGTTTCCAGAGCTTCCTTTCCATTTATTTCTTTACTTTCATTTCTTTCTTCTTCATTTCTTTCCATACGTCCATAAGTAAAAGCTGGGTCCTCCTCCATGGAATTGACTGGAGGAGATGTAACGTGGATCCAGCTTTTGCCTATTTTCTCCATCCATGTGCAGTTTTTCTCCTTTCTTCTCTTTTCCTCATCTCCATCCATGTGCATCTTCTTTTTTCTTTCCACCCCTCCATCCATGTCCAGCATTTCTCCTCTCTTCCCTCCCCTGTATCCATATAAAGCAATAATTCTTTCTCCCCTCTCCTCCACCCAAGTCCAGCATTTCTCCTCTCTCCCCGCCAACCCCTCCATCCATCCATGTCCAGCAATTCTCCTCTATCTCCTGTTCTCCTCTCAATCCATGTCCAGCGATTCTCCTCTCTCCCCTGCCCTTCCCTCCTGTCCCTGTCCAGCGATTCTCCTCTCTCCCCTGCCCTCCCCTCCCATCCATGTCCAGCGATTCTTCTCTTTTCCATGTCCAGCGATTCTCCTCTCTCCCCTGCCCTCCCCTCCCACCCATGTCCAGCGATTCTCCCCTCCCCTCCCATCCGTGCCCAGCAATTCTCCTCTCTCCCCTGCCCTCCCCTCTCCCATGTCCAGCGATACTTCTTCCAACCCATCCTCCTCCCAGCCCGTCCTCCTTCTCCACTGCCTGCCAGCGTCGGACTCAGAAGCGCGAACGGTGCAGGCAGTGATTGAAAGAGGCTATCAGCATTGGAGCTTCCCTCTGCGAGTCCCGCCTATGCGGAAACAGGAAGTTGAAACAACATAGGCGGGACTCGCAAAGGGAAGCTCCAGCGCTGACAGCCTTTTTCAATCGCTGCCTGCACTGTTCGCACTGCTGAGTCTTTTAAAAAAAAGTAAGTAGGGGACTGAGAGGAAGTGCAGGACTCGCCGGGGGGGGGGGGGGGGGGGTGGGGGGGCAAAAAAAGGTGCCGGTACGCCGTACCGTTGCGTACCGGCACAAAAAAAGCACTGGTGATGCTTAGCACAAAGTAAAAGCAGCAGGAAAGTAGCTCAACAAGAACAACATAAATGTCATTGAAGCCTAGACCTGAATTCAGCAGAAAATCCTTGAGAAGACTACTGCAATTCAATTGATCCCCAGCAGCTTGAAAGAGTTTGAATAATTCTACCAAGAATGGGCAAAACTGCACCATCCCACGAGGGAGGTGTCTTCTAACTTTGCACAAACAACTCCTGACTGTTAATATTCCTAAGGTCACTTCCTCCCATGTATTGAGTGGAGGAGTATGAAACCCTTCGCAATTAAGTTTTTCATTTATTTTTAATTATTTAAAAAATATTTTTGTAACTATTCTTTCCGTTGAAAGTAGACAACTCCTGTGCACCACTTCCTCACCATCTTATTTTGGCAGGAATTGAGTGCAGAGTGTTTCATAGTTTTAAAAAAATATTTTGTTAGATGTTGGTATAATTAGTATTTTATTTGTTGTTATTAATCATTGACTGTAATCTGTATGTTTTTATAGTGAACAGATGGAATATAAATGCTTACATTAAATTTAGAAAAATTTATGCTGGGTTTTTTTTCAGATTCATCTCGACGACTCTGGTGGTATCACTGGATTTGTTGGATCCTCAGCATAGTTGGGATAGTCAGTATTCTCTTTGCTCATGACCACTACACTGTGGATGTTGTTGTAGCTTACTATATCACTACACGACTCTTCTGGTGGTATCATACTATGGCCAATCAAAAAGTGAGTTTTTGTCTTGAAATACTTTTCTTTTGATCTTCGTACTGTGATATATTGGAGGAATGCATTGTTTCCTATTTTGACTTTATGCAGTTTACCGCAAAACAAATGCATTGTGTTTCTTGGGGATAAAACACACAGTATTAGTTATCTAGTATGTAAAACTATTTCTGTTTAAGGTTATCAAATGTTTCCAGTCAACTAATATTAGCACTGAGTACTTGGGACACCAATGTAACTTGACGTGAGAAAAGGAAACATTTGGCTTTCTTATTGTAGGCTTAATAAAATTAATGTAAAAGTTTGGTTTGGATTTCGGTGCTTTACAAATTACTTAAATTAATATGTATCCTTGATTGTGGCACTCTGCAATTATTTTCTAATAGTTTGTCTTTAAAAATCCTCTCATATAAAAACATACAAATTCACCTTCCATTAGCTGTGACACTGTGTTCTTGGCTGCCTCTAAAGTCTCCAAAAGAAAATGTATAGCTCCTTTCTTCACAATGAACAAGTATTAAATCCTGAGCAGTAATTATCACTTGCTACTCCTTTCGCTTTGCTAATGAAAAATTTTCCTTTATGGACAGTTTCTTAAACCTGGGGCTGAACAGAACTTTGATGTGAGATGCTGAAAGAGTGAGAGAAGGATTCAAACGTTATAGCTGCTTCTTGTAGAAATGCAAATCCACCAATTTTTTTTAAGGAGGAATATATTATGTTTGCCTTATGATATAAATCCCAAAAGAAAACAGTATGGAAAAAAACTTGTATTCAAACTCAAAGATATGCACTTGACTCATTTTTTGCATTGCTTTATTGTATTTCACCCTTACTGAGCCTCAGACCTGAGTATAGAGGGCGCCAATATTGTAATTAAGAGCCACTAAGCTTTTTGTCCCTTATGACTACATGCACATGAAACTAAAATTACTTCCAGTATGGGAAGGATTTTAATGCAGTTGTATTTAAGGTTGTCAGTGTAAGTTGGTACAAAGTACAATGCCCACAGTCCTAGACCTCACCACATACACTGACGACTGTGAGCTTGTGCGAGCCATTTAACCCCTTTGCAGACCTGGAGGACTCAGAGGAGTAGCCTAATGCTTTTGAGCAGCAGGCAGAAGTCCCAGGTACAAGTCCCACTCTGATGCTTTGTTATCTTGGGTGAGTGTGGTAGTTTGAGTGCATTTTTCATGCTAATGCATGCAAATGACATGCATATGGAATTACTTCATCAAGGAAAGTGTTAAATCTTAGCATATTTTACTTTATTTCTAGTAAAGATTTAGTGCCAAATGTGACACTAAAGTTTTACCTTTCTTTTACTTACAGGAAGTAAATGAAAGTTTAAGTTAATGACTTCTGGGTACAGAATACCTAATATCCATTTCCATTACATCCCAAGGATCAGTCCAGACAAATATGTTGTGACCATCCACCAGCAGATGGAGATAGAGAATTCTAATGAGCTGTGCCTCATAAGTTCCTGTGCTTAAAGCCAATATTCTCAATCTCCAGCAGGCGGGATAATGGCTCCTGTGCTCTGTGGTGACTTCTGTGTGGCCTCCTGTTCTGCTTGCAGGTTCAGTGTTTGGGGTTGAGAATATCCTGTGCGTTAGGTGTAAATCTAGTGGTCTAGGTCCCTCCTTCTCCCCCATTACCACTTTCTACCTCTTTATCTCAGTCTTCTCTTTTTCTCCTACCTCTATCTAAAAAAACAAAAAAAGCAGCCACTGTGGTTCTTTTTGAGAGCACTTGTGCTGTGGGAAGATTTTGGGCTTCAGTGCCTTTGGAGATCATGAGACTGGCTATTTTCTGTGAGTATATTTATTATTTTCTATGTCTGACCCTATTAAGTCTTATGCATGCTGCTGGGGTAAGCTCTTGGCTACTGGTTCCTGCATGCTTTGCTTTACTTCTGTGGATGTGCCACTTTTGCCTTCTTTGACTGTCAGTACTCCATCTCCAGGAGTTCAATCCGTCCCTGCTCTGATGACTGGTTTGGTGGGCTCAGTGCCAACAGCTCCTGCGCTTCACGAGGCTTCAGTGGCCATTTTGTCAGTAGGTTCCTCACCCGCTACCGTGTCCCAGGATGTTGGTTTTGCAGGGTTAAAAGTCTCAGCCCTGGCGTTTTTGCCTGAATTTGTTCTTTTATTACATCAGGGCTTTTAATTAAAGTTAGCTCAAGCTGCCTCTCCTTCTTCCCCCTCATGCTGCTTTTGAAGACCAGCTTCCTAAGAAACAAAAACTCACCATTTCGCAGCATTTGGAGAATGTTACTCCTCAGGACTCGAGGGAGGTTTTATCTGTGTATTCTGACTGTCCTAGTTATGTTGATGGCTTGGACTTGGATATTTCAGAGGCAGATGGGGGTGATGATCCTACTGTAGCTAGGCTGTTGATCGTAAAATCTATGGAGGCTTTAAACATTTCTTTCCCTGCTTCTCAGTCCTCTGGTCCTGCAACATCTATAGGTGTCAGGTCTCTTAGTACCTGACATCTGTAGGTGTCAGGTACTAACAGACCTCCCGTATCTTTCCATATTCATGAGGCTAAGCAGGAGCATATTGCAGCTCAGTGGAAGATCCCTATTTCTAACCCCCAGGTGGCTCACACTATGTCTAAATTATATCGCCTTCTGCCGTCTGATTTAGAGGTGTTTGCTTTGCCTAAGGTGGATGCTCATATTGGCAGTTACTAAACATACCACTATCCGTGTTGAAGGTGGCACTATTAAAGGATATGTGTGACTGCAAGCTTGAGACTTCCTTTAAGCTTGTCTTTCAACTAGCTGCGTTAAATTCTCGGACAGCAATTTCTTCCTCTTTTGTAGCCAGAGCTTCTTTATTGTGGATTCAACAATTGTCCACACTGGTCTTGCCTCCAGACTTTCTCCCTACCCTAGAGGTGGACTTATCCTATTTGTCAGACACTTTATGATACTCTCCAAGCGTCAGCTAAGGGTATAACCTTGGCCGTTTTGGCACGACGCTGGCTATGGTTGAGGCATTGGGCCACTGCTGTGGCATCCAAATCTTGTCTGGCAAAGTTGCCCTTTTGGGAGAAACTATTCTTTGTTGCGGATTTGGAGAAGATTGTTAAAGACCTGGGAGATTCCAAGGTCCAGTGGCTACCTGAGGACAAGCCTAAGCCTCACCTCCGGGCAGCTAAGTCTCGTTTTCCAAAAGCAGAGATGTAGACTAGGGAAGGCTAGTGCTTCCGCTCAAAAACCTCACTTTCCTCAGACTCAATCTTCCTTTTGAGGAGGCAAGCAGCCCTTTTCCGCTTCTTTAGGAGCCTCTCCCTCTTCGCAGCCCTCGCAATGATAGGGTCTAGGTTCACTCCTTGTACGTAGACATAGGTGAGTGTTTTTCCTGCTTTCACAAGGAGTGGATCACCATTACTGCAGACCAATGGGTCCTCAATATCATTCTCCATGGCTACAAGCTAGAATTTTCAAAGCTACTCGCAGATCTTTTCATTCTGTCCCCTTGTGGCAGCTCTGAAAAGAGTCAGGCAGTTCTAACTACCTTAGCCTCTTTAAGGCAAATGGGGGCCATTTAGCCTGTTTCTCTGGCAGAGAGGGGCATGGGTCGATATTACATCGATTTTTCGTCCCTAAGAAAGAAGACTCTTTTTACCCAGTTCTGAATCTGAGGGGTGAACAATGCTCTGAGTGCTGCACTTCTGTATGACTTCTGTATGGAGACTCTTCAGTCCAGCCAGGCGAGTTTCTCACTTCATTTGACCTCAAGGAGGCTTATTGGCCTCCTCACAGGAAATTTATCTGATTTGCGATCCTGGGAGATCATTCTTAATTCAAGGCTATGCCTTTTGGCCTCACCCCTGCACCTCACACATTTTCAAAAGTTATGGTGGTGGTGGCAGCCTTTATTCACTGGCAAAGGATTCAGGTACCTCATTACCTGAACGAGGTTGGCTAATTCAGGTGCCTTCTTATCAAAAGAGCCTTTGCAGTACACAGTCCTGTCTCCTCTTTCTACACTGGGTTGGGTGGTGAATTGCAGCAAAAGTCCTCTCACCTCCACCCAGACCCTAGAGTTTCTGGGAGTGCACTTCATTACACAGGCAGGGAAGGTTTTCCTGCTTCAGCATCATCTGCTTAAGATCAAACAGCAAATTCTGAACGCAGGCATGGGATTATGCTCAGGTTCTCGGTTCTGTGGCAGCAACTTTGGATGTTCTGCCTTGGGCGAAGTTTCACATGTAGCTGGTGGTCTTTGAACTTGGTGCTATGGATGCCTTAAGCCAGACAGAGTCACCCTTACAGACTCCCCAGTTGGTGTGTTCCTTTATATCGGTCCTTGAGGCGACTGCACCTCAAATATTGTGTTCAGTTCTGGTTGCCACATCTCATAAAAGATATAGTGGAATTAGAAAAGGTACAGAGAAGAACAACGAAATGATAAAGGGGATGGGACGACTTCCCTATGTGGAAAGGCTGAAGCATCTAGGGCACTTCAGCTTGGAGAAGAGACGGCTGAGGGGCGCTATAATACAGGTCTATAAAATAATGAGTGGAGTGGAATGGGTAGACATGAAACGTTTGTTTACTCTTTCCAAAAATACTAGGCATAGGGGGCATGTGATGAAAGTAAATTTAATACAAATTGAAGAAAATGTTTCTTCACTCAGTGTCATTAAACTCTGGAATTCATTACCAGAGAATGTGGTAAAGGTGGCTAGCTTAGCAGGGTTTAAAAAGGGTCTGGATGGCTTCCTAAAGGAAATGTCCATAGACCATTATTAAATTGACTTGGGAAAATCCACTGCTTATTTCTGGGATAAGCAGCATAAAATGTATTTGTGACCTGGATTGGCCACTGTTGGAAACAGGATGCTGGGCTTGATGGACCTTTGGTCTTGTCCCAGTGTGGCAATACTTATGTATCTCTGATGCCAGCCTCTTCAGATATGGAGCCCATTATCTCCACCACTCTGCACAGGGTCAATGGTCGAGAGTAGAGGCTTCCTGGTCCATCAACAGATTGGAACTTCAAGCTGTCCTAAAAGCTCTACTAGCCTTTGCACTTCTTCACGGGAAGCCGATGTTGTCAAACAATGTCACAGTCTGGTCTTACATCAACAGACAAGGAGGAACAAAGAGGGTATCTCTATCCCAGGAGGCGCGTCTTCTTTTTCATTGGGCGGAATTGAACATTCTGATTTCAGCATCTCACATAGCGGGTTCATTGAACTTGCAAGCGGATTTCCTTAGCAGAATGTCTCTGGACCTGGGGAATGGCAACTGTCAAAGGCTGCATTTTGCCTCATTTCCACACAGTGGGGCCTTCCGATCCTGAACCTCATGGCATCCAGACTCCATACGCAAGTACACAGATTCTACAGTTGCTTCAGGGAAAAAGATTCCCTAGGAATGGATGCACAGCATTGGTCGTCGGGTGGCCTCCTTTACGTGTTTCCTCTGTGGCCTCTTATAGGATGTTGCACAGGATTTTGCAACATCCCAGGAAGGTCCTTCTTGTAGCTCCAGACTGGCCCAGACATCCTTGGTGTGTGGACATCATCCATCTTCAAATCGCTCCTTGGTTGTCTGTTCTTTCACAAGTGGGCTTATCGTACCAAGGTCCAGTACTTATGGAGGATCCCTCCTGCTTTGGTCTTATGGCCTTGGCTCTTGAGAGGGCATGATTGAGGAAGAAGTGTTATGCAAATGATATTACTACCTTTCTGCAAGCCCAAAAGTGGTCCATTTCTTATGCTTGTGTGGAGAATTTTGAGAACTGGTCTGCACAGCATGGTGTTCCTCTATTTTGTGCTTGCTTGTCTCAAATGTTATCTTTCCTTCAGGAGGGATTCAAAAAAGGCTTGGCTCTCAATTCACTCAAGGTTTAGGTGGCAGCGTTGGTATGTCATAGAAGCAAGATACAGAATGCCTCCTTGGCTTCTCACCCTGATATAGTGCAGTTCCTCAAGGGAGTCTCTTTACTGCATCTCATTCTCCACAGTATTTGTCCTCAGTGGAGTCTTCCAAGTGGTTCTTAAGGCTCTTCAGTCGGCCCACTTGTCCTTCATTCATCAAGTATCAAAAATCTTACTTTTTGGAAAAGGTGCAGCGAAGGGCGACTAAAATGATAGCGGGGATGGGACGACTTCCCTATGAAGAAAGACTAAGGAGGGTAGGGCTTTTCAGCTTGGAGAAGAGATGGCTGAGGGGAGACATGATAGAGGTATATAAAATGATGAGTGGAGTGGAACAGGTGGATGTGAAGCGTCTGTTCATGCTTTCCAAAAATACTAGGACTAGGGGGCATGCGATGAAACTACAGTGTCGTAAATTTAAAACAAATCAGAGAAAATGTTTCTTCACCCAACGCATAATTAAACTCTGGAATTCGTTGCCAGAGAACGTGGTGAAGGCGGTTAGCTTAGCAGAGTTTAAAAGGGGGTTACACGGTTTCCTGAACAAGTCCATAAACCACTACTAAATGGACTTGGGAAAAATCCACAATTCCAGGAATAACATGTATAGAATGGTTGTATGTTTGGGAAGCTTTCCAGGTGCTCTTGGCCTGGATTGGCCACTGACAGGATGCTGGGCTCGATGTACCCTTGGTCTTTTCCCAGTGTGGCATTACTTATGTACTTTAAAGGCAGTATTTCTAGTGAGCATTTCGTCAATACGGAGAACTTCAAGCTGTCGCTTACAGGGATCCCTTTCTCTGCATTTCTGACTCGAGAGTTTCCATACAGATAGTTCCGTCCTTTTTGCCGAAGATTGTGTCTCCTTTTCATGTCAATCAGACTGTGTTTCTTCCTTCTTTTTCCAGGGAGGTCTATTCTGCAGAATATGCTTCCCTGCAACTGTTGGATGTGAAGCATGTCCTTCTTCGCTATCTTACTGCTACCAGTGATTTCAGGTGGTCCTCTTAGCGGACCCTGGAAAAGTTTGCCAGTCTCCAAAGTGATAGTGGCTTGATGGCTTAAGGAGGCTATTTCTTTGGCTTACATTCTGAGGGGTAGAACTTCTCCAATGCACGTCAAGGCTTATTCTAGCATGTCTTTGGCGAGTTCTCTGACAGAGTCTAAGGCAACTCCCTCCCTGTGTTCCACCCTGCTTTTAACTCCTAACCCTTATTCACTTTGTTCAGAACCCTTATTTTATCATCCTCACTTTAATATTTCCTTATCTCTTGTTTGTTCTGTCTGTCCTAATTAGATTGTAAGCTCTGTCGAGCAGGGACTGTCTCTTCATGTTCAAGTGTACAGCGCTGCGTACGTCTAGTAGCGCTTTAGAAATGATAAGTAGTAGTAGTAGTAGTAGTCATGATGTGGTCATCTTCTCATTCCTTTGTTAAGCATTACCATTTGGATGTGTCTGGTCAGGCAGATGCTTTCTTCAGGGCAACGATTCTTGCTACAGGGATATCAGTCCCCTTCCCTCTTAAGGATTGCTTTTGTACATCCCATTTGTCTAGACTGATCCTTGGGATGTAATAGAAGGAAAAAATTAGTTTATTTATTTATTTGTTGCATTTGTATCCCACCTTATCCCACCTCTTTGCAGGCTCAAAGTGGCTTACAATACATCATGATTAGTGGAAGAAAGTTAATAAGTAAACATTTGATATTACAGGATTTTGGTCATTTTGATGAAGGTATAACATACAGAATAAACGATTTCATAGTGTACAAGCAGATATTAAGAATCAAGTTCTGAAGTGTAAATGCGAGTTGTGCCTTTTCTCATTTGTTGATCTTTGTGGTACACTTTATTGAAGAGATGTGTCTTCAGTAGGATGCGGAAGTTCGTTCTTTCGAATGTCGATTTCAAACTGCGTAGTAGTACATTCCAGAACTGTGTGCTCAGGAAGGTAAAGTTTGATGCGTGCATTATTTTGTATTTCATTCCTTTGCAGCTGGGGAAGTGCAGGTCAAGGAATGTGCGAGATGATAATTTGGCGTTCCTAGGTGGCAGGTCTATTAAGTCTGACATGTATGCTGGTGCGTCTCCGTGGATAATTTTGTGGACTAGTGAGCATATTTTGAACGTTATGCGTTCTTTGAGTGGAAGCCAGTGTAGTTTTTCTCGTAGGGGCTTGGCAATTTCAAATTTTGGTTTGCCGAATATGAGTCTAGCTGCTGTATTCTGGGCTGTCTGGAGTTTTTTGATTATTTGTTCTTTGCAGCCGGCATATAGTGTGTTGCAATAGTCTAAATGACTGAGCACCATTGAGTGTACTAGGTTATGGAAAACACTCCTTGGGAAGAAAGGTCTTATTCTTTTTAATTTCCACATAGAGTGGAACATCTTCTTGGTTATGTTTTTCGCATGGTTCTCTAGTGTGAGGTGTCGATCAATGGTGACTCCAAGAATTTTTAGGGTTTCTGAAATAGGGAGGTTTAGTGTTGGTGTGTTAATGGCGGTGAATTCTTTCTTCTTGTGTTGTGAGGTGAGTATTAGGCATTGGGTTTTATCTGCATTGAGTTTTAGTAGAAATGCGTTCGCCCAGGAATGCATGATGTTAAGACTTCGGTTAATGTCGTTGGAAATTTCTTTTAGGTCTTGTTTGAATGGGATGTAGATTGTTACATCATCTGCGTAAATGTATGGATTAAGGGTTTGATTTGCTAGTAGTTTGGCCAGGGGTATCATCATTAAGTTGAATAAGGTCGGCGAGAGGGGGGATCCTTGTGGTACTCCGCATTCAGGTACCCATGCGGCTGAAATAGTCGAGTTTGATGTCACTTGGTATGATCTTGTGGTTAAAAAACCCTTGAACCAATTGAGGACGTTGCCTCCAATTCCGAAGTATTCAAGGATGTGTAATAAAATTCCGTGGTCAACCATGTCGAAAGCGCTTGACATATCAAATTGTAGTAGTAGAATGTTCTTACCAGTTGCAATCGTTTGTTTGAATTTAGTCATGAGAGTTACTAATACAGTTTCAGTGCTGTGGTTAGATCGAAATCCTGACTGGGAGTTTTGAAGTATTGAGAATTTGTCTAGATAATTTGTAAGTTGTTTGGTCACTAATCCTTCCATTAATTTGGTTATTAAGGGAATGGATGCTACTGGTCTGTAATTGGTTAATTCACTTGCGCTTTTCTTTGCATCTTTGGGTATTGGGGTGAGTAGGATGTTTCCTTTTTCCTTCGGAAAAAGTCCGTTTTGTAGCATGTGGTTCAGGTGTTTCGTTATGTCGTTTATGAATTGTTGAGGAGCTGATGTCATCAGGTTGTTTGGGCATATATCTAGTCTGCAATGTGATTTGGCAAATTTTTTGAGCGTTAGGGAGATAGTGTCCTCCGATAGTATCTCGAAGTTAGTCCAGGTCCTGTCCGCTGGGTGAATGCCAGGGGTTGGATCTAGGCAATTGAGGAGTTCAACGTAGTCGATGGTGCTGGTCGGTATTTTAAGTCGCAGTTGTACTATTTTCTCGTTAAAGTATCTCGTGAGATTGTCTGCTCCAGGAGTGTCTTTGCTATTGGTGGTGACAGGTGTTGTATCTAATAGTTTGTTCACGAGTTGGAAGAGTTTATGTGTGTCCTTGTAGTTTGGTCCGATTATGGTTTTGTAATGTAGTCTTTTGGTTTGTCTTATGGTGTATTTGTATTTTCTGTGAAGTTGCTTCCAATTGTTATTTGTAGTGTCATCTTTCTTCTTAATCCAAGCTCGTTCTAACCTTCTGACTTGTATTTTAAGTTTTTTCAGCTCTTCATTGAACCACGGCATTGAGTTCTTTCTGTGTGAGGTTCTTGTTTGGGTTGGAGCAATGTTGTCTAGTGTGAATCTGCATCTGTCGTCCCATTCTAATAGGAATTGGCTTGTATCTGTTTTTATTGACCAATCATTGTGGTAGGTCTGTTGCCAGAAAATTTCCGGATCTATTTTTCTTCTCGTGGTATATGTTTTGCGTGCTTGTTTGTTCGGTAGTCCTTTTGTTCGCCATTGGAAGGAGATGTTTGCTTTGTAATGGTCTGACCATGGTGCGGGTGTCCATTTTGTGTCTGTTAGTATAAGGTTTGTGTTGAGATCAAAGTTGTATGTGATGATGTCTAGAGTGTGTCCTTTTTTATGGGTGGGTTGTGTGTGTGTCTTATGAAGATCCCATAATTGTAGGAACTCAGCGTATTCTCGGGTACTGGTTGAATTGAGATCTTCGAGATGTAGATTGATATCTCTTATTATGATGATATTTGAGCTAGAGACGCAGGTGTTTGAGATGAAGTCCATGAAGTGTGTTTGGGATTCATGCCAGTTGCCTGGTGGTCGGTAAAGCAAGACTGCGGTGAGGTGTTCTTGTAGGTTTGGGTGGTTAATTCTTACCGAAGCAATTTCGAGTTGCGGTAGAATAGTTTCGGTTATTGTTGTAATGGTGAACTCGGATTTGTATATGATTGCTATTCCTCCTCCTCTTTTTCCGTTTCTTGTCCAGTGGATAATTTTGTATCCCGGTGGACATAGATCTAGGATTATAGGATAGGGTCTTTAAGATCATGAATCCAGGTTTCAGTGATGAATAGGAGGTCCAGTCTATCTGCGATGATCCAATCTGTTAGAGTCGCTGTTTTAGTTATCACTGATCTGGCGTTTGTGTATCCCATGTGGACTTGTCTGTAGGGTTCCGTTTGGAACTTGGTTGTGTTGATTTTTATTATTTGTCTGGTATCTTGGTGTTTGTTTTTGTTGTATCTTTTCTTCTCTTTCTGTTGGTTGTTTCCATATGTGTTTGTTCTTAATTTTGGTTGGTTATTGTTCCTTTGGTTTGTTGCGCTGTTAAGGGTTGTCTGTGGTCTTTGTATGTTGTGGGAAGATTGTTGCTTATGTTGAGAGTAGTCCATACGTGGTAGATTAAGGGAAGGAAGTATATTAGCATGAGTAGTTTGTTGGGATGCATGTTGGCTGTGTTTAGTTAATCTGGTGAGGAAATGTACCTGTCCAATCTATTAGAAGAAGCACGGGAGCAGAGTTAGTTGGTTTTTGTTTCCCTGTTTAGAGTTGCCGTCATCCAAGTGCTCTTAGAGGCATTGCTTGCAGGTCTTGCGTTGGTCTCATAGGCTATTATTGGAAGTGAGCCTGTCTGGTCCTATGTGGACGATGAAGCCACTCTTCGAAGAAGGTCTCTGTAGCCTATTTTCGCCAGCCCTCGATTGGGCTCCGGTCTAGAGACCCGAGTGGCCTCTTTGGGAACAGTTCTCCGCGAGATCGTTGGTCCACGGGTCGGTCGGTCCCGTCACCGCTTCCCGCTCCGCCCTGGGACGCGACAGGCTAACAGTGCCCGTCGGTCTCTATTCTCACCTGCCTGCCCGCTTGCCCTTCCCGGAGCTCCTCGATCGCCTCGTCCCAAGGTCTGCTCAATCCCGCCGCAGCCTTGCTGTTCCGTTCTAGGTTACGGCGGGCAGACAGTATTGATAAGCTTCTGCCGCTCGTTACTCGGACGGTTTGGATGGGTCTGTCCGGTCTGATGTGTCGGGCCAAGAGGTCAACTGCGATTGGCTCGCTTATTCACTCCAGAAAGCCGCGACACCGCTCCGGTCCAGGGATTTCGACCGGCTCCAATCCTGTTTTGTTATGGATCAGTTCTCAGCTCGGTCCCCTAGGCTTGGGCCGATCCGACAGGCTCAGCCTGTCTCAGACGGGCCATCTGGTCTGGTCAGGAATACGCAGGGACACCGAGGTCAGCTACGGCCAGGCCGTCCCGGCCAGTCTTGGGTTTGCTCACCTGTGCTATTCCCCACGGTCCCACAGTTCTCGGTTCGACTGCGGACCCGCTCCGATTTAGCTCCGGTCCATTCCGGTCCGGTTGGAGACGGTGCACGGTGGTCCAGGTACGTTTTGTTTCCTCTGAACTTCGGGAGCTCCTCACCTGGGTTCCCTACCTGTCGGCCATATTACCTGATGATTTTAGTCCCAAAGGATCAGTCCAGAGCCCACCCTTCTGTGATGTTTTTGGTTTTTCTGGGTTCTATTTAATTTCGGATATTTGTATTGTTCTGGTTCCGTTATTTCTAAGGCACGAGTTTTGCTCATTATTTCCTAGTTCTTTTTCTATCTAGAGGCTGGAGATTTTGTTCTGGAAGTCACTCTTTCACTGCTTTATCGAATACTGACTTGGTTGCTAAGCACAGCAGCTTATGAGGCACAACTCAGAGTTCTCTATCTCCATCTGCTGGTGGACGGTCACAACCCATTTGTCTGGACTGATCCTTTGGGACTAAAGTACTAATTCTACTTAACATTTCTATAGCACTACTAGACATATGCAGTGCTGTACACTTGAACATGAAGAGATAGTCCCTGCTCAACAGAGCTTACAATCTAATTAGTAAAGAAAATTATCAGGTAATTAACTAATATTTCCTTATGAACCCTTCAGGGTTCTGATTTTGGAAACTCCAGATCTACAGCCCATTTGGGCAGAGGCCCTTTGACTCATCTGCACTCAGAGACCTTTTGAGTCAGTTCCTGACTAGACTGGAGAGCATTCAATTTTTATTAATTCAGCAGTTAGAGGTCTGAGTTAAGTTAAACTTCCATCATTAAGAACAAAAGTTAAAAATGGTAGTAAATTTGGTACATTCATTTTTAACCATCAAAAAGTTAATATACTTAATAAATTAATATATAATTAGCCTACTACAATAGTAAAGGAATTTTGTAGCATGGTAATAAAGAAGACTTGTCTTAATGTCAATTTATTCAATCAACCTTCATCTGAATTGTCTCATGCCTTATAACGAATTTATTTTGCCCTTTTTTGCTTGTTTAGGAGATCTTAGAACAGTGCACATGGAGCAAATTGACAATACTTCCGAAAGGATGGAATTTATAGAGATTGTGTCCTTTGTATAATTTTAACTTGGGGGGGGTAGCAAGTGTGGGAGATGTGACTCAACAAAGAACTGAATCATTTAAGGCATCAAATGTGTTGCAGATTGATACTGTCTTTTTTTTTTTTTAAGAATATTTTTTCTTTTTTTTCTTAGGTGCTAAAAGAAGCTTCCCATACAAATCACCTCTCACGGGTATGGTGGTTCAAGCCATTTCAGTACTTTGAAAAAAATATTCCAGGCATTGTACCTCGCACCTATCAATGGCCCTTTCCCTGGCCACTGGTGCATTTTAGACAAGTAAAATGGAAGAGACTGGTGAATGACACATAACGGTTGTAAATCGGTTGGGACAACAAAGGAACTGTCTAAAGTGCTAAGGACTCCGAGAGAAGATGCCATAATCCATATGTGTCCCTAATTTTTAACAGTTAATATTGACTTAACCTATTAAGATACCTGGCAAGCACTGTGATCTTTCTCTCCAAAGGACCTGCATTGGATAACAATAACGAGATATTATTTATCATGCACTGTACACCTTTCTTCCTAATAGATTTGGGATTGACACTACCCATAACCATGTTTCTTTGTATATGAGGCAACCATATAAACAAACTTTTATATCATAGATTTTGATCTTTCCAGTCATGTCTGGGAATAAAACATTATTTTCTTGGGAAAACGTACTTTCATATCCCTTGCCCCAAAGATTGGGCTGTAAGCCATTTTCTAGCAAATTGTCTCTATGAAGGCTTCTAGATACCTGAATGGGGTGAAATGCTGAAATCTTATCTACCTGTTGCACCAATGTTATTAACTGCAATGATGGACAAAAAGGTTTAGCAACTTTTGACTTTGTAAAATCTGCAGTGACAGTGCAAAAAAAGACCTCTGTTGCAGTGATTTTCTAAGTATTTCTTAACCTTATTTTTCAAAATAATGTATCTGAAAATTGCATTGAAAGATTTTTATGTCAGATAAAGTTAAATTTGAGAGAGCTATTTGTCTGTTTCTAGTGCCTTTCTTGTCTTGATTGTATGGTCAGTAGGAAGTCTTAAATGTTTTGTTTATATATTTTAAATAAAGTATTCCATTGCAGAAGATGAAAATATATGTATACAGTGCTGAATTTTGCATTTATAACTAAATTAAGCCTAAAATCTACTTAATGATGACAATATTTTTGAGCTGAAAGTCAAATAAATGGTTAAAATATTATTCACAGATTGTGGACAAGTCTTAGTGATGAGTCCTGCTCAACTTTTTTTTATTGTTGTGTGCATCATAACTGGATTTTAACTCTTATCTAGACAGCCATTAATTCTTTTTCAGACTTCCTGTTGGTTGACTGTACATTTTATGTCATCATACATTTTCCCTGTATTCCTGATAACTTTGTTGAAGAAGTCCCTACATAATCTTTTCCTTTGTGCAGAAAATGCATCTAATCTACTTTTCACTTCTACCATATGTTTGCAACAGTATTCTATTCTACAGTTGCCAATGTGCAGAAAAATTGTTTTAATCTATATACACGTGTGTATGTACACATGCATTATATTTGTATGTTTATATATATATATATATATATATATATATATATATATATATATATAACACACAGTGTGCAGAGAGCTAGATGGAAAGCTACATATGGAATATGAGGGTGACTACAGATTGCTCATACAAACTTGCAACCTTTTTGTAGTCTCCATTGTATACATCTATACGTTATGTATTTTACATGAAATGGAGTGTTCCTCTGTAGAATTTTTTTTTGTGTTTGTGTGTATTCAAGGTATTTGTATTGTCAATCAACCATAGTGAAGAAGAATAAAGACTGCAAAAATATATGAATACATAAGGTTTGTTACTTCCTTTTGTTATACATAACACAGAAGACTTGCTGTATTCCTTCATGTTTGTGCACCTCCATACAGTAGTGAGTGCCTGGTAGTGCTGTACATGTGATTAATGTTAATTGTACTTGTGTGTTAGTGATTCTGTGTTCAGAGAAGTATACCTTTTCAAACTTGTGTTTTATATGTTTGTAGATCACACTTTGCCTTTTTTATTATGATGTAATGTGATTTTATGATTTGTATGTTTAATGTCTTGTTTTCATTCTGTTATTGTTTTTATGTTTGTATCCTATCTAGTATCATAGAGAATAGTATCTTAGGATAAGAAATGAAATACTCTTGCTTCCACCTTCTCCCTTTTGGAAACTGTCACACAAATTAGGTATTAGCAGTGCTGTTGGACTGTTGTCCTGCACTTTGATTGTCTTGTCTGTATTATTTTACTTCTGCCCCCTGACTCCCACCTCCCCATTGTATCTTAACATTTCTATAACATTTTATAATTTTAAGTGTATTGAAATTTTATGTTATGTTTTAATGTATTTGTTTTGTTCTATATGCTATCTTACAGCTGCCAAGTTGTAACATAGTCCTCTAGTTTTTTTCCCCCTTTCTCACTTCTGCTCTTCTTATAATTTTATTTTATACTGCTTAGAAACTCACTTGATGAGTGGCATATCGAATAAAGATTTACTGTGACTACTATGTCCTTTCCTCCATCCTCCCCCCCCAAGTCACTGCTTAAAATTTTGTATGGTCAGTTTGTTGGCCAGACAAAATTTATCTAGTCTGGATGAAGTTGGAGTCATTTGTGATTCTCAATTAGACTACAGCCAGTTAAAGAAAGGGCCCTTTTATTAAGCTGTGCTAGTAAATGGGCATGGCGTATCCCAATGAGGTTCTTTCCCACACGCTATTCCTATTTCTAGCGTGGCCATAAAAGTTTCATTTTCTCTTTGTTGACTATTGCTGGCATTTACACGTGGCCATTTAAAAAAAATTAACTTGGGAGCATTTACCACTTCCTACTTAGGTGGTACTAAGTGCGTCAGGTCAGGCAGCAGGCAGAGAGTTATCCGGGTTCAGGCAGTAGTCAGAGCAGGCAGAGAGTTATCCGGGGTCAGGCAGCAAGCAGAGAGTAATCCGGGTTCAGGCAGTGGTCAGGCAGCAGGCAGAGAGTAAACCGGGTTTAGGCAGTAGTCAGCAACAAAGGTTATAGAGAAACACACCGGAGTGCAAAGCAAAACCTACCAAGGTAGAAGCCGAAGCAAAGTTGTGGAGTAAAGCTTCTCCTAAATTAGCGCCCATCATCAGAGAGACAAGAATAAGCTGGCACACGAAGTCTCCCATTGGCCCATCAGTAGTGGAGAAGGGGGAGCCTGGAGACAAGAATCAGCTGGCACATGAAGTCTCCCACTGGCATGTCAGTAGTGGAGAAGGAGGAGCCTGGTCATCAGCCTCCAATCCAGCAGAGCAGGAGGCGAGGCAAAAGAATCTAGCGTTCCTCGTGGAGGCAAGCACGCTGCCAACCATCCACCCGGACGAGCCCGCCTGAGCAGAGCCCCCCAATGCCGCAGACCCCCTTCCAGGACAGAGCAGACCGAACCGAAGAGCCGGAGCGTCACACCAGCAGCGCCGGGCCTGCCAAGATGGCCGGCACTCCACAGCGAGGGAGCACTCCTCACCAAGGTGAGGAGCATGACACTCGCACAAACCCCACCCCTTCCCTTACTAACCCAGCCAATCCCACCATGGCATTCACAACCTTCCCTAATAACATAGCCCTTCACCAGTTCTGGGTGACTCAGCAATGTTATGTGCCTGCAGCCTTAATTGCTACAGGCAGTCCATATATCAAGTGATTAATAGACGTATATCATATTTATGTTTTTCAAAATGTAGTTAGAAAAAGCCTACAAACAGCTCTGTTGAAACTTGCTCTCAAATTAGACATTTGCATTAGGTCCTCAGCAGGCCCAAAAAGCAACATAGACAAAGTTGTGACGTACAAAGAATTCTGCAGATAGTAAGCCTTTTGAATTCACACTTAATAAAGTTTGCTTTGCTGTTCCCTATTGTTATGTCTAACCTTTTATTTCAAATCTGATTAAAATAGTACCAGTTAATTTCTTATTGATTCTAAACTAGGGGGGGGGGGGGGGTGATCAACATGGGGCATTTTACCACAGAAATCCAAGCAATAAAGATGGCAGTTGATCACCTTCTTCTTTTAGGTACTTGGAGGACATGGTGATCAGCATTAAAGGTGGGTTACTTTTGACTAGTAAAACACCTAACTGGGCAATATTTAGACTCAAATTGGTCATAAACTAATTTACTTCTTATAAAAGGAATAGCTTCTTTTGCTAGATACCTCCCACTGTCATCAGTTGAGTAAACCCCTAACAAATCATGTCAGCTTACTTTTATAAGAAGCTCCTTGTTGCAGGGTGTCACTATTTTGTGTTTAAACAACACAGTGATGTTGACTCAACCCATTCCCTTGTTGATGTTTACAAAAGCAAGGAAGCTTTATTTGCATGAGCTTGAGTTTTATTATCTTTCTCTTCCTATCAGTTTTCTGATTTTATTATAGTACTGGGGCTTGCGTTGAATCCTGTCCCCAATTAGCCTCCCATCTCAGTCAACTGAGAGTGTATTTTTCCAGATGGCATCCACATGTGATTGCTGTTGTATTAGAAAATGATGAGAAGCTAGACATTATGGAGGTAATTTTATGAAGCATTTCCCATGTTTAAAGCATATTTTACACACAGACAAGGGTTACACACAGACAAGCTATACATTGCCTACTTCTACGTGATCTGTGCATTGGCATTCTTAGGGTAGGGTTGCTAAGTAAACATTTTATAAAATATATGTATACATCATAGACCCCCAAATGCGGCACCTTGTGCGCACTAATTTGGCCACAAAGCCAAATTACGTGCACAACTTGATTAACAAGCCAATCAGTGCTGATAATTGGTACTTAACTAATTAGCGACACTAATCATCTTTAATTAGAATATACGTGCACAACTTTCTAGACATATTCTACAACACGGTGCATATAAATTCTACTGTGCTTAGTTGAAAAGGGGGCATGGAATGGGTGGGTTGTGGGCATTTCAAAAAACTATGCGCAGTATTATGGTATACACCCAATGTGTAACTAACTTAGTCACAAGTATTTAGGCCTATTTATTAGGTAGCCTAAATGGGTGCACCTACATTTTAATCGCAAAAACGGTGCATGAGCATATTTGTTTTGTTACATTTGTACCCCGCGCTTTCCCACTCATGGCAGGCTCAATGCGGCTTACATATACAGGTACTTATTTGTACCTGGGGCGATGGAGGGTTAAGTAACTTGCCCAGAGTCACAAGGAGCTGCCTGTGCCTGAAGTGGGAATCGAACTGAGTTCCCCAGGACCAGAGTCCACCACCCTAACCACTAGGCCACTCCTCCACTCTATAAACTACACCTAACTTTAGGTGTAATTTATAGAATCACGCTAACCGCGTGGTTTTTCAGTACCAATTTTCAAGGTGCCATTTATAGAATTTGGCCCAGAGTGCATACGCAAATGTATTGTGAAGAAGGTATAAATTTGTGAAAATGAGAATTTGTGTGCTTCTGAGCCTGTTTGTGGGAGTCAGTTTTTTAAAACCACATGGAGGGGGGACAAGGGGGGGGAAGTAGTAGGATTGGGATAGGAAGGAAGGTAATATTGGGTAGTATTTTCATTGCATCTGTACACAAAGACATTTTTCTGCAGTTCAATATCGAGTTATGTATTGTCTACTATAAAAATGAGTTAAACATAAAACCACATAGGTGCCTATGTTATTTTTTTTAAATAGATTACTTTTCCCAACCTTGATATAGGTACCCATTATAAAATTAACCTTAACAAGCTTAATTAAAATGAGTTTAAAAATATGAAAAAGTAGATGCAGCTAAGCCAGGAAACATTCATCCTGTTTCAAACTTACTTTGTTTTTTGAGTAACATTTTATAATTTGCCCTGCGATTTCTAGAATGTTCATCCTGGCTTCGTAGCACAGAGACACTGTTGGTGATATCAGTGGATGTGTTTTGAATGTTTTTAGACAAGGAAGAATTGCCTAGTTGTAGTTACTTAAATTTATCATTGGCTTTTGAATCTCTGAACTACAGTGATGTGAAAAAGTATTTACCCCACTCCTGATTTCCCCTATTATTGCATTTGTTATATTGAATGGTTTCTGATCTTTAAACAAAATGTAATATTAGATTAAGGGAATCTGAGTCAACATATATCACAGATTTTAAATTATTACTTAATTTAAGGAACAGTTACTCAACAGCCATATCACCTTTGTGAAAAAGTAACTGGCCCTTTAGTTAATCAACCAGTTGACCAAATTTAATTGATAATTAGATTCAACTGACTGAACACAGCCAGCCCTGTTGAATCTAAACCTCACTGTAGACTGAACCTTACCATGAGAGTGAAGTAGTCATCACAAAGTTTCTACAAGAATGCTATGCCAAGATCAAAGGAAATTCCTGAAGAGATTAAATATTTCAGTCTACAAAGGGTTACAAAACCATTGCTAAAGCTCTGGGGCTTCACCAAACTACAGTGACAGCCATTTTCTCCAAGTGGAGAAGACTTCGAAGAGTACTGAATCTTCCCAGGAGTAAACGGCCTGCCAAAATTACTTATGCAGTGACAATTCATCCTGGAACTAACTATCTTCAATTTCCAAAGAACTGCAGGCCACTCTAGCCTCAGCTGAGATTAGTGTTCATGGCTAAGAAAGAGACTGGGCAAAAAGTGGAATTCAAGGCAGAAACCACTGCTATCCAAGAGTTAAAATCAACGCTTGTCTCTCATTTGCAGAAACACACCTAGATGGATCCCTAAGCCTATTGGGATAAACCTCTATGGACAAACAAGTGGAACTCTTTGGACCACACATTTCCCAGAGGCATTATCAATAAACAAATGTCTTATGAACAGTGAGAAATATTTTAGGGACTGATCTGGTTATTCCACTCCAAAACGTTTCAAAGTTGGGTTTTATTTTAGATTCAATTCTTTAATGAATAGGCACTGGAAATAAAGAGAGGGAGATTGCAAGATAGAGTGAGAGAGTGACTGGGCCCAAACATTAGGGATTGTGAAAAGGAATAAGTTTGACTGCTGGGGGACAGGGAGGCAGGACTGAGATACAGACAAAATGTCCTGGAGGGGGGAGAGTGATGGCAACAGAGCTGTGGTGCATTCCGAATATCAAGGCTAATTAATGAACAAGTCTTTCCATTGAGTTCAATGTGTGTGTGCTATTATGTAATAATGTTCAATAAGCAGAGCAATTATTCTTCATTGCAAGTGAATAATTTTGAAGGAACAGAGGTAAGAGTTGTAAATATTTAGGAAAACCTAACCAACAATTTTTGCTCAAAAGTTGATCCATGTAAGGGAAGGCTGTATTGAGTGAACAAGCAGTGGTATACATAAAAATCATAAACAAGATCTCAAATATCCATAGGACACCTATCAAAGATCAGGCCAGTCCAAAACAGCAGTTAATAGCATTGGTCTTAAAACACCTTAAAACAAGAACAGAGATAAACAACTCCTATTTAGGAGAAAAACCCACTGTTCCAAAATAAAAAAAAGGTTGAAAATTACCCTCACACAATATATGCTGTATAGCATAAAGACCATGAAAAGGTGCAAACCATACATATTTCTAGTTTTTATTATAAGCTGTTTTGCCCTTCTTGAGCTGGGAGCAGATCTAGAATTGTAACTACTTTCTAAGACTGTAGAAATTTGTGGTTTGACATTTTGGCCTGTGCTAACTTGTGAAAAGTTGCTGATCAGCAACTAAGCCAGAGACTCCAATGACCAAGGACACCTGCTGTATCCAGATAAACAATCAGAAGGAGAAGTGAGTGGGTGTGGGTAAAACTGTAAGGGTGGAGGGGGCTAGAATGATGACTGTACATACCAAGGACAACGGTCACCTCGTATCAAATGAAAACTTATGCTTATATGCATGACAGGCCCTAACTGCCAATATAATAAGGGAATAAATGATAGCATTTGATACGTGTTGGAACATGATATGTCACAACAGGAAACAGAATATTCTGGAAAGATGCATATTCATTAGGTAGGAGGGGTAATTATAATTAAGATAATAAAGAAAAGAAGAAAAAAGTATTTAACAGGAAACAGAACTGAGGATGGAGAGCCTCTATGTGCCTGCACTACTCTACTTTTATTTGCTACATATTATACTGTATTGGGAGTTTATTTGTTACTGTTTCAATAATTACTGATTGGCTTCTTTGACAATTTGAATAAACATTTATTATGTCTAATACTTATTTAGTAGCCAGAGTTTTTCTTGCCTGGAATTCTGCCTGGGGGAGTAAAGATTTACTCCTTCAGAAGGTTACTTCTGTCCCAGAGGCCCAAAACAGCAATCCCACAGAATGGAATCAGAAAGTATGTCCCCCAAAAAAGCTGTGCACAGAAAAATACAAAACCACTTGTCTCAAGGAAATAGTGAATCCCAAATCCTCATCTTCAAAATGAGTCTGCACAGTCACCCAAAAAAACCCAATAAAGGCCACTTGTTTCACTTAAGGTGAAGCTGCATCAGGAGGAGGAAGATACAACTTTCACCATGTACCCTTATTTGGCAGCTTGACCCCTAGAGGCAGTATCATGAGAAGACCACTGTTGTTGACCACCAGATTTTTGACTCCAGGATTGCAACAGGGCAAGAGCGACTGGGCATTTTCTCCTGCCTGCCTTCTAGAATCCAGGGAGCCCTGTGACAGTTTGGGGGGGAAAGGGCTCGAAAATGTATGGATTGAGTGTTGGGAGGGGATCAGGGTAGGGTTTCCTTGTTTTGGGGTTTTTTTTCCATGGCCCCATTAAGATGCTCCTTGATAGCATTGATCTGCAAGATGGCCACAAGATACTGCCGAAGAGTTAAAATAAATCCATCTCCCAGCTGGCCTTATTTCTCAGGAATAACGCAGCCTGCAAAGTTAAACACAAGCTACGTTGTTCAATGTGCATAATAATGAGGTGCTTTGCATGCACTGCTGAAATGTGTTAATTAACAAATCGTGAATTATTTGCCCTTAACATCATTTATGGTCAAAATTGTGTTGCCATCTTTTTAATGGGTCAGGAAACTACCTACTGTATCTGAATGTAACTTGCCTTGAGCCTCTACTGTAAAATGCATGTTATAAAATTCCCTTCACTCCATTCTTGCTCTTATCTACGTCTCTCTTCTCTCCCTGTCAGTGCTATATTTTCTTTCTCTTTCTTTTTCAGTACTCCTGCTTACTTCCTTTCCTTTTCTCCCTTCTGTCTCATCATCACTTCCTTATTTACCACCCTCTCCATTCTCCCCACCTCTTCCTTTTTCTCCTTCCACTCTGTAGCGGTCTTTCCACCACTTTTCCTCAGTCTTCTTTCTCTGTTTTCCTAATTTTCTTGTGCTACCTTCCAATCACATGGAAATATCAACTTTCAGCCACAATAGCAGTTCATGGCAGCAGCCCAACATGGAGATCAGCTTCATTTCACCACCTCTGCCGCAGTGGTTTTATGGTGGTACATGAAGATGTGTGCATTTCCTATTGCCCTGGAGAATTCTCTGTCTGCTCCTCAGCCTCCTCTATGTGCTATGGATGTGTGCAGGATAAATTTTTTGGTTTATTTTCTGACTTTGTGGTTGATTTTCAGGCATATTTCTTACTTTGTTTCAAATGTTAAGATTTTGCCCATGTTAATTCATAGGTTAACATGATTAAATTAATTTTGTATACTTTGTTAATTTTACATATGTTAAAAACGTATATCTCTAGTCAACAAGTTCTTTCATAACCAACACGACTGCTGGAGGCAGAAGGGCTTTTAGCCTGGTTACATTAGTGTTCAGTGCTTGCCAAACTCAGACACCTCTTAGAACCCTGCCTTTATTGTTTAAAACATTTATGCCCCTAAGTCTGGTCGTGTACCGTTCATTGCAACAAAATGTCCAAAAAGACAAAACCAAAGCAGCAAACAGGCGCTGATAAATGAAAGCAAAATAAAAATGTTTTGCAACTAGCAAAAAGCCATCTTACTACAGAAACTGATGTTAATCTGCCAATTGTTAATGCTTTTTCCATGAATCCTCTGCCTAATTCAATCTCAATTTAGTTGATAGAGAATTCAACCGTTGGGGCCCAACCACTGTGAATGTTGCAGACTTCAGTGAGTAAACAACCAAGTTTGTCTGAAGATTAGAGCACCTGACAAGGTGTATGCAACTTGATCTTTGTATTGAGAAATTTAAGGTTACAATTCTGAATGCCATAAGATTAACAAATAAACCTTTTTATTCTTTAAGCAACTGGCAGCTAGTGCAAGACCTTAACTATAGGGGCAATAATATCCCCACTACCACAGCCCAGCAGCATAGGCTGCTAAATGTAAGTAAATAGCATTGCAGTAATCTAGCCCACAGAGAGCCATGGATTGTACTCAACCCTTAAATCATTAAGGGGGGGCATTATATTTTAGGCACTGAAGCCAGCTCACTGGCTGCTGAGCACCCCCAGTATTGAGCAAGCTCCTTCATGGTGACCAGGGAGAGGTCATTTGTATTGTTTGGCACTGCTTTTTTTCTTTTTCTAGAAAAATAGGTGCTGGTAGGGCAGTGTTTCCCAAGTCCAGTCCTGGAGTACCCCTTGCCAGTCAGGTTTTCAGGATATCCATAATGAATATGCATGAACTTGATTTGTATACACTGCCTCCATTCTTCCATGCATATTTATTGTGGATATCCTGAAAAACTGACTGGCAAGAAGTACTCTAGGATTGGAGTTGGGAAACATTGTGATAGGGGATGGGGCCAACTGTAGAACAGTGATTCCCAAACCTGGTCCTGGAGGCACCTCAGCCAATCAGGTTTTCAGGATAGTCACAGTGAATATTAATGAGAGAGATTTGCATCTACTGCCTTCACTGCATGCAAATCTCTCTCATGAATATTCATTGTGGATATCCTGAAAACCTGACTGGCTGGGGTGCCTCCAGGACCAGGTGTGGGAACCACTGGTAGGGGATAGGGTAGCCATTCTCAATCCAGTCTTTAGGGCACACCTAGCCCCATTGGGTTTTCAGGATAACCACAATGCATATGCATGAGAGAAATTTGCATGCACTGCGTCAATTTCATGTAAATCTAACTCATGAATATTTGATGTGGATCAGGTGTGCCCCGAGGACTGGTTTGGGAATGGCTAGCATGGGGTAACTATCCATGGCTCCATCCCACAGTAGCCATGCCCGCACTTACCTACCACAATGTATATAAAAAAAAGCAGAATTACAAATTACACCAGTCCCTGGAATACCAACACACCTTTTATTGGGAAAACAGAGGAAACAGGATTCTTTACACAAACTACACAGCAGCAGAATACCTCACCTCAGTCATGGATCCAGCCTCACAATACACAAAGTAACTACACATTACAAATCAAAATGTGTGATGAAAAACTGGACTGGTAACCCCATGAAGCCAGACTCTAAAGCAAGTAACACTAGCAGAATGTCATACCTCAGTCATGCAAACAAAACAGAGACCGTCTCTTATCAAATAAAGAACAAGGCACCATCAATTAAAAATAGAAATATATAGACAAAATTTCACTGAAACCCCAAGAAGTCACTGCATACAGTGCAACACTGCAGAAATGGAAACACAAATTCATTTTCTTTTGTATTATGCAAAATACAACATCAGAGGTGCAAATGTCTCAAAGCAAATTGTCGTGAATTAAGGGGTCCCGAGCCCCCCCCAAGAAGGCTTAAATGACCTTAATCTGACTCCATCTCTGAATAGCCCTAGAACTGGGGCAATCAGGGGGTTGTGAAGTTCTAAGAGGAGTTGCCACTGAAAGAGACGTTAGATCTAAGAGACCCGCATTAGTCCGCCTCTCAGCACTGGCAAGGAACAGATACCAGCCTTATGACAAACTGGATTTAGGTTACAAGTTATATAATGCAGCGAGTGATAGCCTGAT
Organism: Microcaecilia unicolor; assembly: GCF_901765095.1. Taxonomy (NCBI): domain Eukaryota; kingdom Metazoa; phylum Chordata; class Amphibia; order Gymnophiona; family Siphonopidae; genus Microcaecilia; species Microcaecilia unicolor. Next base: position 86,338,419 of record NC_044035.1, read on the forward strand.
ACAGCAGAAGCATTTATACTTACAGCCTTTCATCATTAAGTTAAGCCCACAAATCATCATTTCGAATAAGGATTTTATTTGTACATCAGGCTTTAATCAGGTACATTCAGCAGACAGATTCTGGGTACAACCGGACAGAGCTTCGCCGTCTGACAGAAGCTTTGGAGAAGACTCTCTAACCAAGCCAAAATCTTCCTTCTTTTATACTCTATCCTCTCCATAGAAGTGAATGGTGAGATACCTAGCTAATATTTCGCATTTCTGAGAGCATACTTTCCCATGCTGTCTGCTGTCGGATGTGCCCACCTCCTTCCGTTCTCAGCTACTGCTAATTATCAACATGTTTTGGGAAGCGTTGAGATAACAGTTTCACATCTTCCGGCTGCAATACTTTTCATACCATCTCAATACCTTTCATACCATCTCATGAATTCTGTATTACCTCTGTATCATTGTATACCAAAACTAATAAGCTCCATTTTATTCATCTATATTGGATTTAAAATTTGTACCAAGTTTGTATCAGGACTCATTGTTCAGACCTGCTTTTTGCAGATTCTCAAATATTAAATCACTTGCTTGCTGTTTGGCCTACTTAGTACTTTTTTCCAGTTTAGGCTGTTTAAGGTATGTAAATTGACCCACCACTATTCCAGTGGATGGATCCCAAGCGGGGACACATATTAACTTACAGGAAATGCAAGTCCTTGCTCAGCCAGTCATAGATTTTTAAACCTAGCTGGTATTTTTACAGCCTGAGTCCTAAAATCTGGCCTTCCACCCTTCCGGTGGGCATCCAGTGAGGGCCTCTTGCTGTAGTATAATTATACAAAATCTATATTCCAATAAATACATTAAAATAAAATACTTTCTAGCTTTGTTGTTTCGATATTGTACTTTTTCAATCTTGTCAGGTTGTCTCTGTTTTCTGGTTTCCTGTTCTCTTCCAATTCTTTCCATGGTCAGCTGTCCATTTGTCATTACTCTTCTCTCCTCCTGTCTTTGTCCATTCCTCCCTTACATTTGTTTTTGGCATTGATCTTTCCCTTTTATCTCTTTTTGCCACTTTTCTTTTTTGCTGGTCCAGTCCTTGCCAAGCCTTGCCTCCCCTCCCCCAGCCATGGCCTATTTCACATGATTCTAATATGTCCATCATCTTCACTCTATTTCTCCTTCTCACCCCAGCTGTCTAGCATCTCCTCTCAAACAGTCCAGTGTCCTCCTCCTCTATCAACCTCCTATTCCCCAACAGTCAAGCATCTCCACTCTCCTTATTCCCCTACAATAGTCAAGAACATAAGAGTAAGAGTAACCATACTGGCTCAGACCAATGGTCCATCTAATCCAGTAACCTGTTTCCATCTGTGGCCAAGCCAGGTCATAAATACCTGGCAGAAACCCAAATCATGGCAACACTCCATGCTACCAGTCCCAGGGCAAGCAGTGCTTCCCCATGTCTGTCTCAATAGCAGACTATGGACTTTTCCTCCTGGAACCTCCTCATGCCCCTGCAATAGTGAAAAATCTCTCCATTCTCTTCTATCCCTACCCTGCCAACCCTCTAAATAGTCAAACATTTCCCTGTTCTCTACACTCAGTCTCCCAAACAGTTAAGCATCTTCCAGGACCCAACAAGCAACAACCTTATGTATAAATAGGCAGCACTGTGCCCTAAAAAATGCCAATACACTGCCCAGTGAAAAAAAGTAAACAGAACTTCAACAGAATCTCTACATAAATACTACATGCTAGCAGAATACCGCATCTTGAACATACAGACCCTCAACAAATTTGAAATAAGGGACCACAGACAGGGCCGTACCAACACGGTAAGCGAGGTAAGCATGGCAGGGGGGCGCTTCCCTCTGGGGGGCGCTGCCGCACCATGCTCACCTCGCTCGCCCTCCCGCTCCCATTGTTCAACTTCCCGCCCTCTTCCCCCCCCCCCTTAACATCCCTTTTCTTTTTTTTTTCCTTTTTAAATTTACCTCCATGGCGGTTCCGGTAGCGCAGCGTCGGTGAAGGAGGCGGCGCTCCCGACGTCTCTAGCCTTCCCTTCGCTGTGTTCCGCCTTCTTCTGATGTCATTTCCTTGATGTCAGAAGAAGGCGGAACACAGCGAAGGGAAGGCTAGAGACGTCGGGAGAACCGCCTCCCTCACTGACGCTGTGCTGCCGGAACCGCCACAGAGGTAAATTTAAAAAGAAAAAAAAAGAAAAGGGATGTTGGGGGGAGAGAAGAGGGCGGGCAGTTGAACAATGGGAGCGGGAGGGCAGGGGAGAGACGAGAGCATGGATGCGAGGGGGGGGTCATGGAAGGGAGAGAGGGGAATTACTGGAAAAGGATGAATGGGGGGGCAGGGGACAGAGGAGCATGGATGGGCATGGATTGGGAGGGCAGGGCTCAGGGAGAGAGGGGAATTGCTGGAAAAGGATGAATGGAGGGGGCAGGGGACAGAGGAGCATGGATGGGCATGGATTGGGAGGGCAGGGCTCAGGGAGAGAGGGGAATTGCTGGAAAAGGATGAATGGAGGGGGCAGGGGACAGAGGAGCATGGATGGGCATGTATTGGGAGGGCAGGGCTCAGGGAGAGAGGGGAATTGCTGGAAAAGGATGAATGGAGGGGGCAGGGGACAGAGGAGCATGGATGGGCATGGATTGGGAGGGCAGGGCTCAGGGAGAGAGGGGAATTGCTGGAAAAGGATGAATGGAGGGGGCAGGGGACAGAGGAGCATGGATGGGCATGGATTGGGAGGGCAGGGCTCAGGGAGAGAGGGGAATTGCTGGATAGGGATGAATGGAGGGGGCAGGGGACAGAGGAGCATGGATTGGGAGGGCAGGGCTCAGGGAGAGAGGGGAATTGCTGGAAAAGGATGAATGGAGGGGGCAGGGGACAGAGGAGCATGGATGGGCATGGATTGGGAGGGCAGGGCTCAGGGAGAGAGGGGAATTGCTGGAAAAGGATGAATGGAGGGGCAGGGGACAGAGGAGCATGGATGGGCATGGATTGGGAGGGCAGGGCTCAGGGAGAGAGGGGAATTGCTGGAAAGGGATGAATGGAGGGGGCGGGGGACAGAGGAGCATGGATGGGCATGGATTGGGAGGGCAGGGCTCAGGGAGAGAGGGGAATTGCTGGATAGGGATGAATGGAGGGGGCAGGGGCCAGAGGAGCATGGATGGGCATGGATTGGGAGGGCAGGGCTCAGGGAGAGAGGGGAATTGCTGGAAAAGGATGAATGGAGGGGGCAGGGGACAGAGGAACATGGATGGGAGGGCAGGGCTCAGGGAGAGAGGAGAAATTGCTGGACATAGAGGGGAGGGAAGAAAGATGAAGGAGATGAAATGAGGGAAAGGAAGAGAGGAGAAAAACTGCACATGGATGAAGAAAATAGGCAGAAGCTGAGGACCAGAAATGAAGAAGAAAGGAGGAAAGGAAAGATATAAATGGAAAGGAAGCCCTGGAAACGGAGTTAAGAGGACAGATAGCAGCAGAATCAGATACTGGGCCAGCATGATCAGAAAAAGAAAGTCACCAGACAACAAAGGTAGAAAAAAATCATTTTATTTTTATTTTAGTGTTTGGAATATGTCCACTTTGAGAATTTAAATCTGCTATCTTATTTTGCAATGTATAGCAATTTGTTTCTAAGAATATTGCTGACAATTCCTGTCAGTGTGGCAAGTGGTGAGCGATCATTTTCACGGGGGGGGGGGGGGGGCCGCCGCCGCCGCCAACTGATAGTCTGCAGGGGGGCGCCAGAGACCCTAGGCACGGCCCTGACCACAGATTATTAATAGAGAGATGAAGGCAAAAGTCTGAACCGAAACCTTAAGAGATCTGCCTGTGCACACAGCAGGAAGCAGGAAATTGCATCACAGAAGCAGGAATGCATCACTGTGAAGGCCAAGTCTCTGAGGCAGTTGCTACCAGAGCCGATCAAGGCATGTTAAAGGGATCACAGGGAGTAAGGGAGAGGGACAGATGCTGGAACCAGGGGGAGGAAAGGGGAGAAACACTGGACCTGTGGGATGAAGGGGGAAAGATAGATGCTGGACCTGGTGAGAGAGAAATACCGACACCTAGAGGAACCCTGAGGTAGACAACTGAGAGTCCAGACAGTGTGCAGAGTGAGAATTGGGGGCTTGTGGCTAAGTTTCTTATGCTGAGTGCCTTTGCTGGTAGGGAAAAAGGTGCCAGTACTGTTTACTTGCACATACCAGCTGAAAAAAAGCCTTTATGTTTGCTATCCCCAATCATTTTAAAATGCTGGTGCTTATAATCTCAGATTTTTGAAGCAGTCACAAATTATAAGAAAAACTTTTGCCACTGCTGATTTCACAAGATCAAAAAGTGTGAGAAATTCATCCATATGTATTCCTAAATTATATATCAGAGAAAATATCCACAATGAGATGTTGGCAGCCTGAATAGCTGGTACCTCTTCCAGATGTGGAGGCCTTCTGACCTGTAGTAACTCAGTTTTACTCAAATTGGACTCAAATTATGATCTTAGCCAATCACTATCAGTGGAAAAACATTGACTGAGAATGTTAGAGGCATCTCTGATGTTAGCAATAAGAAAGAAAAGTTGAATACCAAGACATGTAAATAATATATCAAAAATATGATGATCAGTCATATTGAATGCTGCTGATATATGTCTAGCAAGATTAACAATGCAGCTTCACCAGTGTATATATGGCAGTAAAATAGAGCTGAGCATTGAGGCAAGTAATATCTCAATCAATTTCCTCTCCTGAAACCACACTGAAATTGTCAAGGAGGGCTTGATGATCCAAAAAAAATCTTCTGATTGATGGAAAAACATATATCTCAGTGATCTTAGCTAGTGATGGTAGGTTAGAATTAGGGTGATAGCTTGTTGGTCTGTTTTCTTTATAATTGGCCAACTACAACTTGCTTCAGTCTTGATGATGTAACAGTGAGACCTAAAGAGGCCTGGATTAGCATAGTAATGATAGAGGCAGTAGTGTCTGATATTACATAAAAAAAAGAAGTTGGGTGAAGGTCTGAGAGATGATCCCTTATTTTTTAACTGAGTTAATTCTGAAATCACTTAATTGGTGGCTGCCACTTCAAACCTATCTCAGCATGTCAAACCAGATTGTACCTCTGGGTCATTTTGCCTAATTATCTGGGTTTATGGCTGAGAAACCTGTCTCCTATTTCTGCCTTGCAATAAGTTACGGGCAGATCTGAGGGAAATGGCAACACAGGTGTCATGAAGAGAAATAAAGTGTATCGTGCCACAGATGAAACCATGAGACAGAGCCAATGTTCAGAGTTAGATATATATATTCAAAGACCCGAAACGGCCTGTGTTTCGGCGAACAGCCTGCGTCATGGGTTAGTGATAAGTGCAGCATATCATATTGTTCCTTAGGAACTCTTCGTAGTGAAAGCAACCCGTACAAATAAGCCATCTCACTCCTTTACAATGAACAACTAACCTAACCTGATAGTAGTAGGAGCAACGCCATACGCTATACATATCACTGACCCCTGATGCAGGCTGTTCACCGAAACACGAGCTCTTTGAATAAATATTGCTTTCTCTGAAATTTGGCTCCATTTCATGGTTCCATCTATGGCCTGATACACTTTGTTTCTCTTCTTGCATTAAGTTACAGCAGATACTATGAACAAGTGATCAAATTTATATCCAGAATAGAAAAATATATTGTAAGTTAATGTCTGTTCATTCTAAAGATGGTTGATTTGAACTTTTTCTTATGATACATCATTTTTCATCCCACCTGCCCTCACTTCCAATCTTCAATTTGTATTCATTGTTCTTAGAAAAACTCAGAATCCATCATCAGGGGGTTTGGTATCATACTTTTGACTACAATTAGAAACAAAATGCATTTTTATCCTTCTAAATGTAGGGTCCTAGAAGATGTATTGCTTTTGGAGTAAACACATTGTACATGATCTCTCAAGATCTTATCTTTTTGAAGAAGAGGCCCGTGTAATGTTGAAAGGTTGTGTCCTAAATCATCCTTTTGTTGGGCCTTTAAAATGCATTATATGATTGCCAAACTTAGGCAGTGATGTGCTAAAAGGATGGAATGATTTTAGATAAATATTCACATATCTATGTGCCACACATGCGTGCATGCACTTTAACATTCACAAACAAAACTAGCTTTATTATACAACCAGTATGATTGCTCATCTTTATCATTGTGGGATTTTTTTCAACTGGTAGATTTTTATTCACAGAAATGAGATGCATACATTATTAGTAAATTCATCAGTGTATCTGTATGATTCATTATACATCCCTACCATCAGTGCCGTAGCAAGGGCGGCTGACACCCGGGGCGGGTTGCCGCTGCGCACCCCCCCGGGTGCAGCACGGTGCCCCCCCTCAGAGCGTCCCCCCCCAGAGCGCATTCTTACTTTAGGGGCGGGCAAGAGGGCCAATCCGCCCCCGAGTGCACATCGGTGGGAGCTGCGTCGGCTCCGCTGGTTCCTGGCTCTCTCTGGCCCGGAACAGGAAGTAACCTGTTCCAGGGCAGAGGGAACAGGGAACCAGCGGATCCGACACCCCCCCCCCAGCACGTGCACCCGGGGCCCCCCCTTCCTACGCCACTGCCTACCATGTGCCTTATTCTTAATATTCCTTACTCTTGGTGCTTTCCAGTGCAGACTGTTGGACTATATTTTGTTCTAAATGTAATGCCAGTAAGGCCTGGCATGGGAAGGTCTTAGAAAAGAACCCTCAACTCCAGAAGGATTAACACTATCTTTACCATATTAAGACATGTATTTTCAAAGCACTTAGACTTACAAAGTTACGTGGAGGGGCATTTTCGATATGACATCTAAGTTCAACTTTGGATGCTTTGCTAAAAACGTCCAAAATTCAAGTGAGACTATAGCCATTTTCAAAACGGAAAAAATGTCTTTTTTTTCCATGAAAATGGCTATTTGCTAGATGTTTTTGTGCTATGTGCATTTATCTTTTTGGTCCATTTTTGAAAAAAAAAAAAAAAAAAAGTCCAAGTGGAAAACAAAAAAAATCAGGCTATTGAAATGTAGGAGGAGCCAGCATTCTTAGTAGACTGACCACACAGACAACCCAGGAGAGCAATAGGGCACTATAGGGGGCACTGACCTGGACTTCAAATAAATGCTCCCAGGTACACATCTCACCATTGCTCCCTTATCTTGTCTGCTGAGCCCTCCAAAACCCACTACCTCCTACTGTACACCACTAGAATAGCTCAGTACAGTGGGTTTCTGGTGTGTTTTGGAGGGCTCACATTTTCCATCACAAATGTAACAGGTAGGGGGAGGTATGGGCCTGGGTCCACCTGTGTACAATGCACTGCACTGCACCCACCACTAGATTACTCCAGGGACCTGTGTGCAACTCTAATGGACCTGATTATAACATCTGAGGCTGGCATAGAGGCTAGTAAGTAATGTTTTTAATCACATTTTTTGGGGGTGGGAGGGGGTCAATGGCCACTGTGGGAGTAAGGGGGGTCATCCCTGATTCCCTCCAGTGATAATCTGGTCATTTAGGTCACTTTTATGGCTTATTTGTTAATAAATAAATGCTACATTGTTTGCACAATTAGTTTGCGGGTGCTTTCCACCATATAATAATAATTAAATGATTGAACAAATGGAACCTCAAATCCCCCCGGTAGCGAAAATTTCAATGCAGAACTAGCACTACCAACATAGGGGTCCATTTAATATCATAGGTTCCGTAAGGAGCAGAAGAGGAGGAAAACCAATCGCTCACCAAAAAAACTCACTCTAAGTGAGAAAAACGGGCGATTTAAAAAAACCTCCTCCTGTTCCTTACTAACACCTAATGTGGAATGCACCAATCACCAAACTAAATAAATATGTCCTAAGACAATTGTATCAATTCTTCACCACCCTTGTAAACTAGAAGCCCCCAGGAGAACAATATCCTTCTTCTGGATCTCTCAAACCCCCCAAGTAAAGCAGAAATGTTTGTTAACCATTTGGGTATTTGGGTACTTAGCTCAGTCCAAATTACCAAGAGGGCTCCTCATAGTATCCAAGGGAAGGGGTTGCCGTCTGTCACCCCGACATTCAAGCGGAATGCACCAACTCTTCAACAAATGCGCCTTGTTTTGCCTCCAAAAGAGCTGCGTCAGGAAGAGCACTGCACATCATAAGCTCACTGACTCAAACAGACTTGAATACCAAAGTCCTGGTCATTAATGATCCAAAGATGGCACAGAGGGAGTCAGCCACGCTAACTATAAATAACCAGGCGTCCATATCCTAATCCAATAGGAAGGCTCAGAATCTACTTCTTGTAAAATGACGCCGGCCTATGGGGAACTGTCAACCTTTAGTAATAAGTGTTCCACTCAATGCCTTTATTAAGGCCATTAGGTTCAACTGCATCTAACTTATAGATCCAGTGTTGTTCCCTTCTCCACAGAATATTTTTTAAATCCCCCCCTCTCTTACCCAATTTGATATAATCTATAATCATACATTGTAATTGATCAAACTGATGGTTAGCTTGTATACAATGCCTAACCATAGGTGCTTCCAATTTGCGGTTGGACACCTTATGGTCTCGTTCTCACGAAATCAGAATTTACAGGACCAATTGAGTTATGCCGATGTATGGACGATGGGTCAACTAAATGCGGGGCATCATTCAAAATGTGGACACTGTTCTATATGTCCAGTAACAATGGAGGGCGAGAAGTTTGAATCGTCTACAGGCAAGACATTTAAATTGAATCACAAAACTACATGTGAATCTAACAATGTTGTCTACATATTTCGTTGCCCTTGTAACCTGCTTTATGTAGGTCATACTACACGACAGTTTAAAACTCGGGCTATCGAACATCGGCACTCTGTGTCCAACCGCAAATTGGAAGCATGTAGGGTTCGGAAAATGATCTGCCTGTGGGTATATTTATTTATTTAGAGGGATTTATTAACTGCCTTTATGAAGAGATTAACCGAAGGCAGTGTACAGTAGATACAGTTTAACATCAAATTTATAATTTTGTTAGCAGCATAACAAAAGTAAAATGAACAAGTATAAACAAAAATACAATGAAAGAGGAAAACCTGAAAATAGCACATTGAAATCTAATAATATGTATGTGGCATGCTTTGTTACAAGTAAAGAGTTTAACAATAAATATCTTGACTGTGTCAATAATTATATAGACTTGCACTGGATCCTGTGCTTCCACTTGAAATTTGGTTAAGTGTTGAAGATATCTAGTAAACCATGCTTGTGTATAGGAAAAATCAACCACTGCCTTAGTCCCCTGTCCATATGCAAATAAGTTCTTTTGTAAGTTAACACCATCTTAATCTTTGTTTTAATTGGTCCAAGAGCCTACTTTGTCTAAGCCAATAAAAAAATGTTTTAACAAACTGATGCATTTGTACTAATTTGCAAAAGTGTTTGCATGTTAGTACCCCTTTCAGCAAAATTTGGCAATGAGCTCTTAGCTCTTTTACATCCCTTAGCTAAACTTTGCATGAAATTTTTCACATGTTGCCAGAGCCCCAGGAGCTTCATTCTTCAGCTCTTCATTATCTTTCTTCCTCTCCCTATGGCCCTTCTTGAGAACTGCATTCATTGGGCAAATCATTTTTATTTGTGCACTTCATCACCACCACCACTACCTTCAGACTTCATTCTTTCCATCTTGCTGGGCCAGACACCTTGAATAAACTTCCCAAGTCTCTGGCCTTATTAAAATCCAGCCTGAAACTCACCCTTTTGAGGCTGCTATTAAATCTTAACCCTTTATTCTTTTTTCATACTCGTGTTCATTTTCACATTTCCTGTAATCAATGAAATTCCCTGATTCTCTGATTTGTTCTTTGACTGTCCTTGATAGATTATATCTATGTGAAAAAGACTCTCTCATATGTATGTAATCAGTAACACTATTGAAATGTGATGCCACCAGTTTCAGTTACAGCCATATTCCCCCAGATTCTATATATTGCAACTTAAGCTGGGTGCACAAATCCAGTCATATTCTGGATTTGCGCATGCAACTTAATTAGTTAAGCCGATCAGCACCAATAATTGCCAATTAACAAGCAATTATTGACACGAATTGGCAGTGATTAGAATTTACGCACACAACTGTCTAAACCTATTCTGTAACATGATGTGTGAAAATTCTAATTCGCATAGTTGAAACGGGGACATAGCCATGGGTGTGGAATGAGCGGGTCATGGGCTTTTCTATAATCTGTGCACATTGTTATGGAATACATTCGGTCCGCTCCTAATTTAGTTGCCATTTACACCAAGTTTTGCTTGGCGTAACTGCCTGTGACTAAATTTAATTGCACAGATGGGCACTCAGTGTATTTTATAAACCGCGTGGAAATGTAGGTGTATTTTATTTTATTTTATTACATTTGTACCCCGCGCTTTCCCACTCATGGCAGGCTCAATGCAGCTTACATGGGGCAATGGAGGGTTAAGTGACTTGCCCAGAATCACAAGGAACTGCCTGTGCCTGAAGTGGGAATTGAACTCAGTTCCTCAGGAAAAAAAGTCCACCACCCTAACCACTAGGCCACTCCTCCAGTACACCTAAATTGAGGTGGGGTTTTTATGGCACTGATTTTTTTTAGGCATGATATATAGAATCTAGTCCTTTGTATGTGACTGGCTTTAATTCCATGTTGGATTGATGTTATAAAAACGGCATCTTATTACAGTTGATGTCATAGAATTGATATAAAAAGAATCTTTTTTTTTATTCAGTGTTAATTGGTGCTTGAAAGTTACTGGTGTTACTTGAAGAGGCGTCTGCAAATTGTCTTTAGAGATTCTTAGTTATCTAGAGTGAGAATGCACCTTCAACAAGCCATTAGAAAGCTGTGTAACATTACAACTAGTCTAAAGCACCCCCTAGTGGCTTCTTTCCAAACCTTTCAACCTGATTAAATTCCATGTTTACTAAATCTAGGGCGTCATTGCTACCCTTGGAGTTTTTGTTTTTTGCAGTTTAGTAACTGTCATAAAAGCTCTGTCAAGCACCATGGCGTATGTATAGTAGTACTATAGAAATAAGCAGCAATAGTATTCATGTGATATAAGGGATGAACAAAAAACCTGCACAAATTCAGGAACAAGGTTTAGGGTGTACAGGCAGTAGTGCCATCCTTGCTGTTCCATTAACACCATTTTACTTAAGAAGTAGAGAGAAGGGGATTCTGCCTCATGCATTTCCCTCTGTATTCGCATCAGATCAGATCAATTTTATTCCAAGTCAGCAGTGGGGAGTTGGGCCTGAGACAGCTAGAATCAAATAATTCCCATTCTGTTAAACATGTTCATAAAACATATTGGAGCTAGGTTTTACCACTGTCTGCTCTCTGTACCCTAGTATTATAGAGTCATAGGTACAAAGGTTTTCATATGGAGATAAGATGGGGAAAACCCTTGGTTTTCACATTGGTTTTGCAGTATGTGAAAGTGTGGACAGAGATAACAAGGATACTATTTCAGAAATCATTCTTGCTGCTTTCTAAAAACAGTTCTGCTTTTATGCATGAGATTATGACCCTAGTCACAAATCTCATCCATTATACATAGCTATTTTTATGTTCTGTACTGAATTCATTAGACTCATTATACTCAAACCCCGCTTTCTTTATCAGCTCTTCTTACCTTGCATGTGGGTTCACTCTCTATGCTGTTCTCGAGCAGTTGTATTTTCTCTTCTTTTCCTTGATCACATATGTCTTGACACTGCCAAAAAGTTTGCATTTTCTTATTTAGGGTCACACCTCAGGAACTCTCTTCCAACCCAAATGTGAGCTGAACCTTCCCTTGTGGAATTTAAGACATTTGTTAAAACTTGTTTCTACTGACCTCCCTGCGCTGTGTTTTTGGGACTTTTCCATCCCCTTCTCTCAGCCCATTTCTATCACTTAAGTCCCTTCCGTTCCCTCCTCTCTTGCCCTGGCCATCCTCTGTTTTTTCTCTTAGTAGCTTAACCTTCTTGTTTTAATACCCTACCACAAAACATCCTGCTGTGCTTTGGCCTTAAGGGTGCTTATATCAAATATGTACAGATAAGTAAATCAAGTAAATAAGCAAAACTCTTTGCCATACTACAATACTTCACAAGCATCCTAATACCTGCTCATTATATATGTTACCTCTCTCAGTTTTGCCTCGTGCTTGCATTCTCTCTCACATGTAATGCTTTTACCTACATCATGTATCTGAATATATGTAAATCGCCCTCAGCCATAACTGTTTCGACTTTGTATTTCCAAACTTACAGATTGAAAAGGGAAAGTTTTATATTCATATAGAAAAGAATAACAATATAATTCGCAATGCAAGCAGCAAGTAGGAAACTTTTCTTGGTATGCCATATGGAGGCACAAGACAGCTGTGAGCAGCGAATAGGCAGTGTGTAAAAGAGCTAATACTTGGCAAACCTAGAAACATCTATTCAGCTGGCACAGCACTGTGGCAGACAAACAATGTGTAATCGTACTCTGGCCATGACTGAATGTACAAGTTAAGTAAACTACTCAAATGACTCCTTATACTCCACTAGTCATTAGGCTACTCAGAAATCCACACACTACTCTTCCTCTTAGTTAGAAGTGAGGGTGCCATGTTCTAATCTCCCAGCCAGCAAAATCATACTGACAGAGTTTATTTATTTATTAGGATTTATTTACTGCCTTTTTGAAGGAGTTGACTCAGGGCGGTGTACAGTAAGAATAGATCAAACATGAGCAAAAGGCAATTACAGCAGTAAAAATATTCAAAAACAATACAAAGTATAGCATGGTATACTAGCAATGTCAACACAATACGTAATAGAACATTATACTTGGTAGTGAAGGGTAAGGCAAAGTTGTAACATATACAGTGGGGGAAATAAGTATTTGATCCCTTGCTGATTTTGTAAGTTTGCCCACTGACAAAGACATGAGCAGCCCATAATTGAAGGGTAGGTTATTGGTAACAGTGAGAGATAGCACATCACAAATTAAATCCGGAAAATCACATTGTGGAAAGTATATGAATTTATTTGCATTCTGCAGAGGGAAATAAGTATTTGATCCCCCACCAACCAGTAAGAGATCTGGCCCCTACAGACCAGGTAGATGCTCCAAATCAACTTGTTACCTGCATGACAGACAGCTGTCGGCAATGGTCACCTGTATGAAAGACACCTGTCCACAGACTCAGTGAATCAGTCAGACTCTAACCTCTACAAAATGGCCAAGAGCAAGGAGCTGTCTAAGGATGTCAGGGACAAGATCATACACCTGCACAAGGCTGGAATGGGCTACAAAACCATCAGTAAGACGCTGGGCGAGAAGGAGACAACTGTTGGTGCCATAGTAAGAAAATGGAAGAAGTACAAAATGACTGTCAATCGACAAAGATCTGGGGCTCCACGCAAAATCTCACCTCGTGGGGTATCCTTGATCATGAGGAAGGTTAGAAATCAGCCTACAACTACAAGGGGGGAACTTGTCAATGATCTCAAGGCAGCTGGGACCACTGTCACCACGAAAACCATTGGTAACACATTACGACATAACGGATTGCAATCCTGCAGTGCCCGCAAGGTCCCCCTGCTCCGGAAGGCACATGTGACGGCCCGTCTGAAGTTTGCCAGTGAACACCTGGATGATGCCGAGAGTGATTGGGAGAAGGTGCTGTGGTCAGATGAGACAAAAATTGAGCTCTTTGGCATGAACTCAACTCGCCGTGTTTGGAGGAAGAGAAATGCTGCCTATGACCCAAAGAACACCGTCCCCACTGTCAAGCATGGAGGTGGAAATGTTATGTTTTGGGGGTGTTTCTCTGCTAAGGGCACAGGACTACTTCACCGCATCAATGGGAGAATGGATGGGGCCATGTACCGTACAATTCTGAGTGACAACCTCCTTCCCTCCGCCAGGGCCTTAAAAATGGGTCGTGGCTGGGTCTTCCAGCACGACAATGACCCAAAACATACAGCCAAGGCAACAAAGGAGTGGCTCAGGAAGAAGCACATTAGGGTCATGGAGTGGCCTAGCCAGTCACCAGACCTTAATCCCATTGAAAACTTATGGAGGGAGCTGAAGCTGCGAGTTGCCAAGCGACAGCCCAGAACTCTTAATGATTTAGAGATGATCTGCAAAGAGGAGTGGACCAAAATTCCTCCTGACATGTGTGCAAACCTCATCATCAACTACAGAAGACGTCTGAAACTATGTATCCAAGGAAACGAACTTTTGGACACAGCAACTTGCATTTGGATGGTTTTAATTTCAATCCAGTATCTTTCAACCATTGGAACACTTGCTCTAATCTTTCCAAATGTTGATCAAAACTCTTCGCATAAATTAATATATCATCCAGGTAGAGTAGCAGCGTGTTGAAAACATAGTCCCCTAGCACACACTCCATCAAGCGCTGAAAGCTTGCGGGAGCGTTGCACAGGCCGAAAGGCATCCTTGACCATTCGAAGAGGCCGAATGGGGTTGTGACAGCTGTTTTCTCCATGTGTGCGGGGGCCACCCCCAACTGGAAATACCCGGAAGTTAGGTCCAATGATGAGAACCATTTGGCGCCCCCCAGAGCATCCAACGCCTCATCAATCCGGGGAAGCGGGTAGGCATCTTTTATGGTAACAGCATTTAGATGTCGATAATCACAGCAAAATCGTAAAGAGCCGTCTTTTTTTCTCAACACCACGGCTGGTGAGGCCCATGGACTTTTGCTCCTCCTTAAGATACCTTGGTTCACCAATTCCTGCACATGTTTTTTGAATTCCTCGAAGATATGTGGTGATACACGGCGGTATGGTTGCTTGATGGGTGGAACAGTCCCTGTATTTATTTCATGGGTTATGATTGAGGAGAAACCAATATCCTGCTCCGTTTTGGAGAACACATCCTGATATTGGTTCAATAATTGCCTTAATTTATCAGCTTGCTCCTTTTTCAGTGAATCCCAATCAATCTTGATCTTAGTTAGATGTTCTGACAAAATTTGATCCCTTATTACTTCTTGGCAGGAACCAACTCTTCTCACTTCACAGCTTTGACCCTTTCTCTCTATCAGCAAATCTGTAGCAGTCAACACAGGGTCGGCTTTGAAAATTTCGGCCACTCTTATTCTCGGTGCCAACTTAGCCTCAGTCTCCCCATAATTCAGCACCCTGACAGGAACATTTCCCTTTTTAGGTCGCACTAGAACGTTAGCCACCATTAGATTACCCGGTAGATTTAATATAGCTGTAGCTCGAACTACCATGGTACATGCGGTCATTCCCCTTACATTGTGGCATTTCCCAGCTAAAATCTTCTCCAAAAGGGGTGGAATTACATGCTTTTGGTTCCCCACTATTTTTATGAACCCCTGTCTTTTTGTGGTGTCATATTCATCAAACTTTTTCTGCTGCTGAATTTCATGCCAAATCCGTGCCACACCAGTATGACTGGATTCAGGAGTTAGCTGTGACAGATCTCTGAAGAGCCCCTCTAGCGATTGTAGTACATTCATACCTAATATTCCCATTATTCCCTGATCCTCCCCCTTATTTGCTTGCAGATTGTCTCATACAATGAATATGCAGCAAGAGGGTACAGTCTGTCCTAGGCACTTCACATCAGTCTCTATACAGCCTAGCACGGGCAAATCAGTTCCGTTAGCAGCTGTTAGCGTGATCCAGCTGGCATCCTGTAATTGCTCCGTATCATTAAAATGCTTGTAATATTGACTTGCCACAATAGTTGTTACATCGGACCCAGTGTCCACAATACATTTAATTGGAATTTTCCCAAATGACACTGTTAATACAGGACTCTTTCCTATCGCCTTTTCTCTGAAGGCTTCAACGCTCTCTCCGGCACCTCCCTTTTGTATCATTTGCACACTCACTATAGACTGATGCCCCTCCCCCTCTGCTATCCCTGTCTTACTTAAGGCCTTTCCCTTCCTTTCCACTTGTGTACCACTTGTACTGGGTTGTACTTCATTATCCCTTCTTACATTCTCCATTCTTGATGTTTCAGCCATCACTTTTTTTTCACTTTGACAGAATCTGGCGATGTGTCCAGGTTCCTGGCACCTATAACAGACTAAGAGACCTCTGTCATCACGTAAAGGTGCTTTACGATCACTCCCTCTGTATAGTGTAGTTCTTTCCCTTCTCAAATCGTCAGGACGACTTATTTTCTCTCTTCTCTGCCAGTCTAATATCGCATCCTGTTTCTTTCCCATCTGATCCAGCAGTTTAGTGATTCCTGAGAGTGCAGATGCCAGCATCTCTGTGTCCGCAGACCCAGTGCGTTCAAGTGGATCCCGACTACGTTGCAGAATCCGAACACTTGATGCTCCCATCTCCGGCAGTCGCTCTTCCTCCGACCAACGAATAGCGGCCTGCATCAGATCTGCAAACCTCATGTCGGGATTCTCTTCCCATCTTCGGGTCATTTCTCTTCTCAGCATGACATCCTTCAGACCCAGCAAAAATTGTTCTTTTAGTACACTCTCCGGATGACTTATTCGGGAATTATCACGAGCTCGGATCATCTCCAATCTCTCCTGCAGCTGATAAGCATATGCTCGAATGGTTTCTCTATCCCCTTGCCTTCTGTCATAAAACTCCTTTACCCGTATCCCCAACGGGACTTTGTCTCCATAAACCTGTGTTAACAATTCAAAAACATCTTCAACTGTTTGCTCTCTCTCTCTCGGGCCATGTACTTCACAGTATCTTTGGCTTGCCCCTTGATATGATCTTTTAGAACCTCCAGTTGATCTTCTGGTGCCACCCTTAGAATTTTCAGAGCTGACCTGACTGTGTCAATCCACTCCTCCACGGTGATATCACCTGTATGGGCAGGGAACCCGTAAAAATCAGGAATGTTCTTCTCTTTTTCTATCACTACTGTGGTAGTAGATTGCTGACTTGGTTCACCACGATCTCGTCCCTCCATAGAATTTCGCAGCTCGTCTATCTGCCTCTGCAAGTCTTCCATGTCTTCCTCTGTCACCTGATGTGTGGGCCCCAACAAGCAAACAAAATTCCCCCACACAGCAATTGGGCTAACAGACAGAATTACTTGTACTTACTTCAACAGAGAGGAACGATTGTCTTTACAGAAGAAGAGAGTTTCAAAAACAATTATACATGTACATTTAAAAATCTACCCCCCCCCCCAAGTTCACTTTATTGATAAAGTGAAGGCACTATCCTGCCGACTACGCCATTTTTGTAACCCCTCCCCCACTCCTGGGTTCAAATAGAATATAGTCTGAGCCGAGTGTTTCACCCAGGGCAGAAGAAGGGCACAAAAAAAACTTTGAAATAACAATTGATTAGTAAAGTTTACTTTATTCTAATATGAACTTAAATGAATACAATAGATTCCACCCCTCAGTAGCCTTAACCTTACATTTCTTTATTTCCCATAGGTTCCTCTATTCTCTATAAGGCTCAACTTCAGAGTGACTGCACATCAGATAAGTAGCAGTTCAATTTCCTAAACTAAAGTTTAAACATGCATGCAAAAGATTATATTCTAATATGAGTCCCTTATATAGAATTGATTCTTTGTTTCTTTTCTTCTTTTTCAGGTTTTGGTTTTTCCTCCGGAGACTTCAAGGTAAGTATACTATTTTTCTCTTTATTCCATAAAAGTTCAAAAGGATACTTTTATATACGTCCCCTTAGCTGGTTTTGTATCTTCTTATTCTGCCAATCGTTGGGTACCATAAGCTTGCTGCAGAGTTGAACCCTGGCCAGGGTACAGGAATCAGGGACTGAAGTGTACCTACTACTCTAGACTTTAATAAAGCAATAACCCTAAAATCTAACTGATCCGCACAATACAGGTGCCTACTGCACACATTCCCTATCTAGCTTTCCAAAAAAAACATATAATTATTAATCCCTACTCTATTTACCTCCCCCCCATCAGAATTTTAATAACATCAGCGTATGCTAAATAATTCTTTAAAATTACAGGTTTGAAATTAAAAAAAAACCTTTTTCTTTATAATCAATTAGAAACTTAAACCTTCAGGTTAGCTTTTCACTTTTTAACTCCTTCTAAACCATTTATGTTCCATAGAGTTCTAAAGTGCTATCAAGCTACCACTAGCTCAGGACCCCTTTCTCAGAGAGCCCAGAACACATTGATCTGAGATCAAGATTGATGAATTTAATTCACTTACAATCTCAACTCACAGTCAGCCATCAATATTTTTTTCTAAAGCCCTTTTAATCGCGGCGGGCTTTCAAGTGTACAGCGCTGCGTACGTCTAGTAGTGCTATAGAAATGATAAGTAGTAGTAGTATATCTACCCAGGACCAGCAATAAATCCCGATGTTGATCTCTGCAATTACAGATGTGCATTTGCTTTTCAAAATGTGGAATACACATGTACTTTTTGGTTCCTCCTTAGTCCCTCACAAATCCTGCCCCCTTGCTATATGCATATACTAGCAATTCTATATAGGTTGCTCAAAGTTGGGCACCCATATTTGGGTGTGGAGCCCAGATGTGCACACAAACGAATTAGTCAGCTTGTTTACTAACAACCAATTACTGATGTTAATTGGAGTTGATTGCCACTTAATTGGCACTAATATGGATTTGCACGTGCATCTGCATCCAATTTGTCTTGTACGCAACCTAAAACAGGGTGTTAAGATGGGAAGGGCATGGACAGGTCAGGGGTATTCCAAAAATTTAGGCTCAGTGTTTTAGAATACTATTGCACCAGGATTTACATCAGGTTTCAGCTGGTATAAGTCCTCGCACCCAATGTTGGGCACAGGAATCCACTCTAAGTACTATTCTATAAAGGTTAATGTGTGCCCATAGTGCAGATTTATCCATGTAAATTCAGGCTTTCTAAAACTGGGTTTGCTATGTTTTGTTGATGTATAAGTTTAAGTGTTGATATGCTGATATTTGCATGTATAAATCATGAATAGGGCTTCTAAAATAAGAGCCAATATCTAGTATAAATGTAGAATATAAATCAAGACACAAAATGCATTAGTTGGTACAGCCAGAAATCAAAATGAAAAATAATATCAGATAAAAGCTGAGTTTAAAGGACATGTTTTCACTATCTTCTGAAAGGAAAGATATTGCATGACAGCACGAATGTTAGAAGAAATAATGGAGCAGCATAATAAAAGACTTGATTGTACGTCAAGGTCAACCTGATCACTGATAAAAGAGGGAACATTAAAAGCCTGTGCTATCTGAATGCAGAATTTGGGCAAAGGCATAAGGAACTAAGCTATCAAGCTATGAAGTCCTAGAAGCACACAGGGCTTTAAAGACAAGAGTCAAACCCATTAATTTGATTTAAATTTAATTGGAAGACAATGAAGCTTTCATAAAACTAGAATAACGATTGCAGCAGCATATTTTCTCTAAGAAATCAAACTACTGCATTTGCAGGTACTAACATGGCCAATTACCTTTAATTGATGTATTTGTTTTTATGTAAGCCCAGAAAGCAAAATTTGTTTGTCTTTATAGACAAGATCCCATGCACATAGGGTACCTTCTAAAAGTCTTCAAACCCTTGTACATTTTTCATATTCTGTGATCTAAAAAATGCAATTCAAAATGCACTGAATTAGGAATTTGTTTCACAGGCTTACACACCATACTCTACATTTTCAACATGATAGGACAATTATAAAAAGAGTCACAAGTAATGAAAGGTCGGAAACCCCTAAGTCTTCACACCCTTTGACTCAAAAGTTGGTGGAAGATCCTTTTGCAGCAATAAAATATCATAAGTACCTAACAACTTCGCATATTAGGATGGTGCAGTGTTTGCATGTTCTTTGCAGAATAGCTCATGTTCTTTCAAGTTACTGCGGATCGTCTATGGCCAATAGTCTGCAAGTCTTGACACAGATTTTCTGTTGGATTCAGGTATTGACTTTGACTGAGCCTCTTGGATATTCACTTTTTTCTTGCTGAGCCAATCCATTGTTGCTTTTCTTTGTGCATAGGGTCATTGTCCTGCTGAAAGGTGATTCTTCACCACATTCCTAGTTCTATGTCAGACTGGAACAGGTTCTTCTAGGATCTGCCTCTGCTTTGCCACTTCCATCTTTCTCTTGGTCCTTAAAGCCTCCCTGTCCCACTTATGCAAAATATCCCTACTGCCATCACCATGCTTTACTGTAGGAATGGTGTTAGTAGGGTGGTGGAACTCTGTGTATGTTTTACAATACACATAGTTGGGAATTCTATTAAAATGGTGCTCAGATTTAGGCACCAGGAAGAACTGGTGCTAAGTGTTATTCTATAAAAGGTACTCTAGGCTGAGTGCTCTTATACAATAGTGTGCACCCAAATTTGCATGTGCAAGTTTTAGCATCATTTATAGTATTCAGGGGTTAGTGAATAAGATGGTGCTGGATTATTTATGGGAATGTATAATCCCATATTCTCCTGTGAGATATTTGCATTCTTCTGAAGGAAACCTGGTGTAAATCCTGGCGCCCAACTGATGACAGTTGGGCAAGTAAAGGAACCTATTGTATAACGCTATGTCTAAATTTTGAGAATGCTTTGACCCTCCCTTAGCCATGCATCCTTTTGAGTTGTGCACAAGACAATGTAGGCATACAGTGTTGTAGAATGGCATGCAGGCAGATCCATGCAGAAATCCTAATTAACATCAATAATTGATTGTTAATGGCTCATTATCTAATTAGTTTGTGCATGCATCTGGGATCTTTATAGAATCCAGAGGATATTGTTTAGCATTGAGACAAAAAAGGTTCCACTTTGGTTTCATCAGACCACAAAATCTTCTCCCATCATATGGCTTTTCTTCTGCAGAGGCATCCATATTGCCACCCATACAGGCCATGAAATTGTTGGTCACCATTTTCTTCAGCCTCAGCCAGAGACTTCTGTAGTTGCTTTAAAGTAATCTTAAACCTCACAGTGGCTTTCCTCAGCAATTTCCTTAACCCGTGGAAGGAGGGACAGCCTGAATAAGGCAGTATCTGGGTCTCAGACCTAAAATGGATGCGCGGCAATTTTGATTTTGCTGCACGTCTGTTTTCGGGAAAAAAGAGGCCTTTTTTACAGGCGCGCTGAAAAATGGATTGGCGTGTGCCCAAAACCCATGCCTACACTACCACAAGCCATTTTTCAGCGCACCTTTGTAAAAGGACCCCTATATAGTTTTTTATTTCATCAATCTCAAAGAAAACAAATAATAGCAAATAAAGACAAATGCATAATTCACCCATAAATTAGTCAACCCACACATTATAGTATACAAAACAATTCCTCAAAAATTATATTGAAAAAAAAATATTACATGGAAGTCTCCTGCAACACCAAAAAAGAGGTAATCACCATTAGAATAGTCAACAATCTAACAGAAGTGAAAAACATCCACAGTTTTTATACCAGGAAACCAGCAGTTCAAAATATTTAAAAAGTGCATTGTTTCAAATAATTATCAGTGGAAAAACCATTACTCCAAGAAGCAAAGAAAAACAATAGTTCAGAGCACCAGAAATTAGATATCATCTTCTTTTCCCAAACATAAACAGGTTAGAACATTTCATAACCCATTTGTTCTTTTTCTCTCACTTATCCCATACAGATGATAGAGGTTATCTCCAGAGATCTGATGACCCCTCCACATGTCCGTAGAGTGAGGCAGAGGAAAGCTACAGTATGGCTAACATAGGCAAACAAGGGCTGTCATGGAAAGAACTTTGGCCTTCTCAAGACAAAATTAAGGTGCCTGGACAGGTCAGGCAGATAGCTCTTATAAAGCAGCCCGTCTCAAGGTGTGTGACATCTTCATGGCCTGCTGTGTTCTTCTTAATTTGGCCCTCAGTCATAGTCACAGAGTCACCAGAGAATGAAGAGGAGGCAGGCCAAGTGCCAGAAGGGCAGTCAGACCACCTCTATGAGCAGGACCTGGCATCAAAGAATGACTCGATTCACAGAGACTTCTTGTGAGTAAGTGAACTTACATTAAAATTTATAGGACTGCTCATGTTGTGGTGCCACCAACTTGGCCTCTGCTCTCCTTCCATACTTTGCACTCACCATACAGGTGTCTATTAAAATGTACCACTTGCCTCAGAGTCATCTCCAAATAAGTCAGGACAGATCATAGGTAGAGGCATCATTGAGGAGAGATCTGGCATAGAGAGGTCTGGATGAGCCACTGCCATTGTAGAAGAAGAAGCAGCAGTTGGCAGGACTGCAGGGGGAGAAACAGCAACTGGAAGGGGTAGAGAGATACCATGGGCTAGCTTACTGCATCTTGCTGCACTGAAAGCAGCACTAGAGCTTGAATTTCATTCATCAGCCAATGCATATACCCCCCAATTCTATTATATGATGCCCAAAATGTGCACCCAACCAAATTGGCTAATAAGCCAATTAGTGCCAATAATTGGGTACTAACTGGCACTAATCAGCACCAATTTGAATTTTCGTGCACATCTTGCTGTGCACTATTCTATAACAATGTGTACCCAAATCCCATAGCACACAACCCTAGAGGGGCATGACCATGGGAGGTGCATGGGGAGGGTCAGTGGTGTTCCTAAAATTTGCACGCAGTGTTATAAAATACCAGGGACATGGGCCCAATTTGGGCATGGGGAATCACACCTGGTTTCAGCAGGCATTAATTTGGGCACTGAAAATTGACATAATGCTTTTCTATAATGGGTGCTTGTCTTTGAGTGCCCATTATAAAATACCATTGTCTATTTTTTGGGGTGCTGATTTTTGAGTGCAATTTATAGAATTTTCACCATAGTGACCGATTTGGTAAGTTCAGGACAGATGCTTGCTACACCACCGAAATTTACTACACAGTGAAAAATGCTTACTGCTTCCCTGTAACGAGTATAAGATCACATATTAACATATCCCCAAACTAACAAAATGCAGGGTCCTATATTAGCAGACAGTTGAGATGCTGTTATAAGATAGAGCATAAGTCTGTGGCACTGGGTAACCCATGATCTTTGATCGCAGTTTTAGTTTGAATGATGCTGGCAAAATACATTTATCTTCTACTTGCAATATCCCTGTTGAACAGTAATAAATATCACCTTTGACACTATCATAAAGACAGAATCAAATGGACTACTTTTGCTACCATAAAATGTAATAAATGTCTAGCTTATCATTACAAAGATAACACCCTCAATACCTCTACCCTCAGGATGGCTCTTACTGGAGTTTCCCCTGTTGTTTAGAAGGAGAGGAGGGGCTGGGCAAGAGTGATCCCCTGCTGCTTCTTCTATGGTGCCTCTGACCCTTGTGGTAGTACTGTCAGACTACCACTAGAGGGTCAGAAGCATATTTTTGACTCTGGGTGCCTGTCAGGGCAGGAGCAACTGGAGATTGCTCCAGCACCCTCATTACATACCCAGAAGAACCCCAGTAAGTGTTGAATGGGTTCTGGAGGAGTGGCAGGTAGCGAGTATGTTAGAGGAGGTAGGGGAGAATTACTTGATCCCACCACCAGCTCCATGTAGGGGTAGCGGGCCCAACATAGGGCCTGCTATCTGTGTTGCTATAGCTAGAAAACTGATGTTCCTGGCTGCCACAACACTGATAGAAGAGCCTGGGATGCTCTTTTTTTCAAATCATTGATCCCACTGGATGTGTTAGCCAGGGGCCCACCCATTTTTGGCTCAGGCCCACCCAGTCTCAGTGATCACCAATCACGTGCCAGCTGCCCTGCACATCACATCGCTGGGGAAATCTGGGCACTCATTATCCTCCAGCCCCAGGCACCAGGAATGAGTCAGTAGCCACTGTATCTGCATTGGATTGAAGTCTACTCCCCCCATTGCCAACCTCAGCCACTGCTAGGAGCCAACTTGGGCCTTTTCCCCAACACTGAACCACGTGCACACACTGATTGGGGCTGTAGACTTCTCTGACAGGCAGTGGCGTTCCGAGGGGCGCTGACACCCGGGGTGGATCGCCGATGCGCCCCGCCCCCCTGGGTGCAGTGCCCCCGTGCAGCATGACCCCCCCAGCAAAGGGAGACCCCCCCCACTCCGGCGAAAGAACCTCCCCCCGGGTGCACGCCACTGGGGGGGGGGCCGCATGCCGGTCAGCGTCGTTTGTTTCCATGCTCCCTCTGCCCCGGAACAGGTTACTGTCAGACTCAGAATTTGGAACTCAGTCTGACGTCCTGCGCGTTGTACGTGCAGGACGTCAGACTCAGAAGAACAGGAAGCATTGCAGCTTGCAGCCTGCAAGAAAGAGAGGACCTCGGCTGGCGGGGGGTTGGGGTCCCCCGCCAGCAAAGGTAAGTGACAGCAGCGGGGGAGGGTTGGCGGCGGCGGGAGGGAGGGGGTGGAGAGTGTCATTGGTGGCGAGGGGGGGGGTCTGGCAGTGGCGGGGGGGATCAGTGGCGCCGGGGGGGGGGGGGCTAAAATGTGCCCCCTCCCTCTGGCTCTGGCCCCCCCTACCGCCAGAGTCCAGATAAGCCCCTGGTCTTCACAATGTTCAGTTTAAAGAAAAGCTGTATATTTCCTGTTGGTGGGCTTCTGTGTGGGGGTGAGCTCTGCAGTGGCCAGGTTAAAAAAAATATATATATTTTATGTTGGGCTTCTGGGTGGGGGTGGGTGATTAGGAAGGGAAAGGTGATGTTAGACTATGGGGGGAAGAGAGAGGGAAGGGCAGGACTGTTTCCAGACTATGAGGAGTAGATAGAGTTGGGCTGATGCTGAGCTATGGGGGGGGGGGGGGGGGGGGGAAGGACAGGGCTGATACCGAGCTACAAGGAGGGATGGGGAAAGGGGTAGTCAAGGGTAGGGCTGATGCTGGGGTATGAAGGGTAGGGAAGGGCAGGGCTGCAGAGATGCCAAGTTATCCAGTTTCAGGCTGGAGATTTTGGGGCAGTCCTGGTTTTGAACTTATATCCCAAAACAGTATGGGATTTGTAGTGCCCATTGAGTGCTTCGAGTCCCATAATGCAACAGAATGGAGTGGGCAGAAATGCAGGACAGTCCCAAAATTTCCAGCCTGGAACTGGGTAACTTGGCATGTCGGGGGCTGATGCTGGGCTATGGGACATTTCCTAATTTTTGATCCTTTATTTTGTAATTGGTGAGAGTTGTTCTGTGTTCTGGCATGTGCTTTGTGTGGGGACCTATATCAATCTGACTTGTCTGGCTTTTACAATGGGACATATGTTGCTGTTGTGTATATTCACTGCTGCCTTTTTAAAGGTACTGTTACTGATATTTGTGTGTTCAGAATTGATGGTGTTAAGGTTTGCTACATAGGCTCGAAGAAGCTTCATAAGATTTAATGTTATTTCACAAAGAATCTGGAAGGGATTTTGACAATGTTGCTATTACTGAGGTCCTACCAGAATTTGAATACACTTTTTTTCAGTGGAAAACTGTAAGAGGAAACATCTTAGCTGTGGACTATGACAGATCTGCCAAATATTTTTAGGCCAGTGTCCAATTTGCCATTTTTATCTAAAGTTTTTAAAAAAGGTGGTTTTAACACAGTTTAATCAGGCATTTACATTTGTTATAAAGCAAAGTTTGATGAATATGTGCCATTGCTATAATTATTTTGCAGGATACTGTGATGTGTGTTGAGATGTTTGCCATTATAGTAGACTTATGTCTGGTCAAGTTTAAGTGCTGTTTGTCTGTAATTGCCTAGAATTGTGGGCTAGTGCAGGATAGAAAATTTTAAAATAAATTTAAAATGGTGGTGTTCCATAAAGTATACGCGGTTTATGTTGACATAGGACAACTGTTGGGCAGATTATTTACTTATCCTTCATCAAGTGCACTCTAAGGCATTATTTTGTAATATCCCATGAAACACTACTCATACCTGTATACATAGTGCCCACCCATATTAGCTCTGGGCCCACCCAAAATGTCAGGTCTGGCTACGCCACTGGTGTTAGCAAATACCTATGTATTTGCTGGAATCTTTCCAGGTATTTTATATTTCAACGGTTTTTATTGAAAACAATATACATTTTTATCAACATCTTACATTCAATATGCAGGTTCAGTCGAATAATTCCTTTCTTGGTTGCTACCTCGGCATATTTGACCTTTTGTTTTCACTATTTATACCTTTTTCCCCCCTTTCCCCCCTCCCTTCCCCCTTCCTCCCATCCCTTAATATTCCTTCCCCCCCTAATTAACCCTCCTATTCTCTCCCTCCCCCCGACTAATACACAATTTTCTCAAAGAGAAACTGAACCAACCACAGATTCAATATAATATCTACAGCACATTAAGCACAAAGCTTTTACTTTTTGCTGAAAGGGTATTTATATATTTTCCCCAGATTTTCAAAAATTGATTCTTTCGTTTCGGGGAACCCTTGGCTTCTCTTGCCTCCCACATCAGAAGTTGATGCATCATGTTCCGCCAATGCCAAAATTCTGGTACAACTTCCGAAGTCCAGTTTTGAAGTATACATTTCTTTGCTAACAGACATCCCTTACGAAAAAATAAGGTTTCCTCAGAGGATTTCCCTCTAAATGACCCATGGACATCTAGCAACATCTGTTCAGGAGTTGGTATTATTTCACAAGACAGCAGGTTAGACAGATAATTAGCCACTCTGGACCAAAAACCTTTAATAGTTTCACAACTCCAAAATGCATGGTATAGTGAATTTTCTGCACTTTTACATCTCAAACATATTGCGTTCTGTATTCCTCCAATCTTTGCTAGCTGGACCTGCGTAAAATAGGCTCTATGAATTACTCGAAATGCACATTCCCGATACTGGGCACCACTAACTAAGTTTGCAATACCCCTCACTTGTCTGTTAATGTCCCAACTGGTGAGGGGTCTTCCTAAGTCTTTCTCCCATCGTTCTTTGATCGCCTTCCTGTCTTTGAGCATCCCTGTAGTCCCTAATACCTTGTACATTTCAGAGATTGATGGTTCATTGTTCGAAATTTCCTCAAAGAATAGTTTCAATTTGGACCCTGATTTTTGTCTCAATTCCTCCTCGTTTACAGAATTTATAGAATGTTTTAATTGACAATATGCGAAGGTATCTCCCCATTGTATCAATTCATTACTCATTATTTGTTCCCGCGGCTTTATCTTCCCTTCTGCGCCTATTACAGTGGGGGAAATAAGTATTTGATCCCTTGCTGATTTTGTAAGTTTGCCCACTGACAAAGACATGAGCAGCCCATAATTGAAGGGTAGGTTATTGGTAACAGTGAGAGATAGCACATCACAAATTAAATCCGGAAAATCACATTGTGGAAAGTATATGAATTTATTTGCATTCTGCAGAGGGAAATAAGTATTTGATCCCCCACCAACCAGTAAGAGATCTGGCCCCTACAGACCAGGTAGATGCTCCAAATCAACTCGTTACCTGCATGACAGACAGCTGTCGGCAATGGTCACCTGTATGAAAGACACCTGTCCACAGACTCAGTGAATCAGTCAGACTCTAACCTCTACAAAATGGCCAAGAGCAAGGAGCTGTCTAAGGATGTCAGGGACAAGATCATACACCTGCACAAGGCTGGAATGGGCTACAAAACCATCAGTAAGACGCTGGGCGAGAAGGAGACAACTGTTGGTGCCATAGTAAGAAAATGGAAGAAGTACAAAATGACTGTCAATCGACAAAGATCTGGGGCTCCACGCAAAATCTCACCTCGTGGGGTATCCTTGATCATGAGGAAGGTTAGAAATCAGCCTACAACTACAAGGGGGGAACTTGTCAATGATCTCAAGGCAGCTGGGACCACTGTCACCACGAAAACCATTGGTAACACATTACGACATAACGGATTGCAATCCTGCAGTGCCCGCAAGGTCCCCCTGCTCCGGAAGGCACATGTGACGGCCCGTCTGAAGTTTGCCAGTGAACACCTGGATGATGCCGAGAGTGATTGGGAGAAGGTACTGTGGTCAGATGAGACAAAAATTGAGCTCTTTGGCATGAACTCAACTCGCCGTGTTTGGAGGAAGAGAAATGCTGCCTATGACCCAAAGAACACCGTCCCCACTGTCAAGCATGGAGGTGGAAATGTTATGTTTTGGGGGTGTTTCTCTGCTAAGGGCACAGGACTACTTCACCGCATCAATGGGAGAATGGATGGGGCCATGTACCGTACAATTCTGAGTGACAACCTCCTTCCCTCCGCCAGGGCCTTAAAAATGGGTCGTGGCTGGGTCTTCCAGCACGACAATGACCCAAAACATACAGCCAAGGCAACAAAGGAGTGGCTCAGGAAGAAGCACATTAGGGTCATGGAGTGGCCTAGCCAGTCACCAGACCTTAATCCCATTGAAAACTTATGGAGGGAGCTGAAGCTGCGAGTTGCCAAGCGACAGCCCAGAACTCTTAATGATTTAGAGATGATCTGCAAAGAGGAGTGGACCAAAATTCCTCCTGACATGTGTGCAAACCTCATCATCAACTACAGAAGACGTCTGACCGCTGTGCTTGCCAACAAGGGTTTTGCCACCAAGTATTAGGTCTTGTTTGCCAGAGGGATTAAATACTTATTTCCCTCTGCAGAATGCAAATAAATTCATATACTTTCCACAATGTGATTTTCCGGATTTAATTTGTGATGTGCTATCTCTCACTGTTACCAATAACCTACCCTTCAATTATGGGCTGCTCATGTCTTTGTCAGTGGGCAAACTTACAAAATCAGCAAGGGATCAAATACTTATTTCCCCCACTGTATATCCTTCAAATATACTATTCCTCTTTCCTCCCATCTTTTAAACACTGGATTCTCCAAGCCTGACCGAAACCTAGGGTTCCCCCTAATGGTCATTAATTCTGTCACTGCGGTATTTACTCCTATAATTTTCCCTAAAAATCTCCACGCCTCACGCAGCGGTTCTAGCAGCAAGCTTCGGCGCAGATAACTCGGGATCAGGGATCTCTCTACTTGTAGCAATGATATTAGGTGGTATGGCGCATAAAATGCCCTTTCTATCTCCAGTGGAGTGTAGCTGTCAAAGAGCCAATCTCTAATATGTCTCAACAAACATGCCATATTGTATAACTTCATATTTGGTAGGCCTATTCCCCCTTGTGACCAGTTCCCCCATAGCAGCTGGTATTTCATTTTCGCCTTTTTATTTGCCCAACAAAATCTCATCACCATTCTATAAAATTTTGTCCAATCCTTGTTCAACAGTCTAAGCGGGAGAGTTTGCATGACGTATAACCAACGCGGCAGAATTACCATACGTATAAGTCCCACACGCCCAATCAGTGACAATGGTAGTGTTTCCCATTTTTCTAACTGCTGTTTAGTGTGTGTCAGTAGTTGTTTTATATTAAGTTTATATATATCCCTAGTCTTCGTTGAAATCAAAATTCCCAAGTAACGAAAGTGGCCCTCTGCCCATTTCAAGGGGAATATCCCCGACCAGTCTCTATGTATCTTTTCATCAGTCGCCAGTGCCTCTGACTTTTCCAGATTCAACTTGAGACCCGAGAAGTCCCCAAATTCTTGAAATGCTTCTAATAAAGCTGGTAGCGATGTCTCTGGCCTCGTAATCACAACTAATAAATCATCTGCAAATGCCGCCACTTTGAATTCCACCTTACCTAAGGATACCCCTTGAATTTCTGCATTAGAATATATCTCTCTTATCAATGGATCTAAATATAATGCAAACAGTAGTGGTGACATGGGGCAGCCTTGACGAGTTCCTCTCTCTATCTTCACCTTTTCTGAGCATTTACCATTCACCATCACATTCGCTGTTGGTGAAACATAAAGTGATTTAACCGCTCCTAGGAACCATCCATCAAATCCATATTTTTCCATTACTGGGAACAAAAACTTCCATCTCACACGGTCGAAAGCCTTTTCCGCATCAAAGCTCACCATCAATCCCGGCTTATTTATTCTATCCATCTGTTCTAAAGAGACTAGAATCCGTCTCAGATTCTTAGATACCGTTCGGCCTCTAACAAACCCCACCTGCGCTTCATGCACCAGTGACGGCAACACCCGACTCATTCTATTTGCTAATATTTTTGCAAATATTTTTACTTCGCAATTTAATAATGATATGGGTCTATAAGATTCAGGTAAGGTGACATCTCTCTTAGGTTTTGGGATTAAAATAATACGGGCTACATTCAGTTGATCTGGTACCGACCTTTTCTCCACCCATTCATTATATGCTTCCATCATTGGTACTAGAATAATGTCTCCCATCAATTTATAGAATTCTATTTTCAAGCCATCCGGCCCGGGGGTTTTTCCTGATTTACTACTTCCAATTGCCCATCCCACCTCATCACTAGTTATAGGGTCATTGAGCTGCGTCCTCTCATCTTCCGACAGACTCGGAGAATCCAGATTATCTAGATATAAATTACTATCTAGCTCCGAGCTATCCTTTTCTGCATACAACTGTTGGTAAAAATTTTTGAATATGTTTCTGATTTCTGTATCAGTATGACACAATTTACCTGTCTGATCTTTCAAAGCTGTTACTATGCGGGAGGTTTGTTTCCTAGCTATAAGTCTCGCCATCATTTTTCCACCCTTACCCCCAAATTTATATAACTGAAATTTATGGTAAATTTGTGATTTAACCTCCCGTTCATGAATCAATGAGTTTAAGGTCACCTGTGCCCCTAGAAGTTCTTCTCTGATGTTTACATTTGGATTTTCTCCAAACCTTTTCCTCAGATTATGGATCTGGGCCTCTAATCTCAAAATTTCCTTATCTCTAGCTTTTTTGTAATGACTAACATAACTGATCATTTCTCCTCTCAAAACCGCCTTAGCTGCTTCCCAGTAAGAAGAGGCACTCTCCACTGAATTTTCGTTAATACTTTTGTATTCGGCCCACTTAGCCAGTAGACCCTCTTTAAATCTTGGATCTTTGGTTAAATAACTCGGAAAGGACCACCAACTCATTTTCTTTTCCATTCCCTTTGGTTGCCAATTTACCCATACTTCTGCATGATCTGAAATAGCATAGGGACCTATTTTTGTTTCTCTAATCCCTTCCAACAATGACCGCGACATCAGTATATAATCTATTCTTGCCTGGGTATTATGTGCCCTTGATAAATGTGTATAATCCCGTTCCTGAGGATGTAATACTCTCCACACATCTAGCAGGTCCAATACCGTACAAAGATTGGGCAATCCTCTTGAGGGCTCATGTCTTAGATTGGGAGGAGGATGAGATTTATCCAATTCAGGGTCACATATCATGTTAAAATCCCCTCCTAATATTAATGGGATAGGGTCTATTTTCGTTAGTATGTCAATTAGATTTTTATAAAATTGAGCCTCAAATTGATTTGGTGCATATATACTGCCTATGAATACCCGCTGTCTTGCTATTATCGCCTTGCCAAACACATACCTCCCTTCTCGATCTTTAATCACATCATCCAGATCAGTTACCAGCCCTTTCCTGATTAGTATGGCTACCCCTCCCTTTTTCCCTTTAGCTGGTGATGCTACACATTTTCCCACCCACCATCTAGCCAGTTTTTCATGTTCTGCATCTGAGAGATGAGTTTCTTGTAATAGAGCTATGTCAGCATGTATTCTTTGCAAATATTTCAAAATTTTTGACCTCTTAATGGGTGAACCAATGCCACCTACATTCCATGTTACAATCTTTATCATTTATAGAACATTATAACAGCCTATTTGCCACAGAAATCTTTTGTCATTCGGGCGAGGCCACCCCAGCTTATGCCCTCCCCCAGTGTCTTTTATATGCTGTAAGTAGTTATATTCCAATTTCTCCTTATCTCTGTAATGTTCATATTTTCCCTCCTTGTTTCCCTTCTCTAATGATCTATCCCTCCCTCCCTTATAATTCCCCTCCTCTTCCCTCTTCTCCCCTTCCTCTCCCCATTTCTTATCCCTACTATTCCCCCCCAAGGAATTAGTCACGTCTGACCCCCCCCCTTGTTATTCCCTGTTCCTTAATCCAATTCTTTTGTACTTACATTATACCTATACGATCCTTCATTTTACTATATTTCCCTTTTCCCCAAGTTTTTAAAGATTACAAATTCCTCATATAACATCTTATATTTATATCCGATTTTTGTGAACTGTCTAAACTTTTTCTTACAGCTTTTCAAACAATTTTACTGTTTCCCCCAAACTTATATTAGTCTCTTCTTTCAGTGACTTCAACGGAATGCATACGCATTAACATCAATCACCTTTATCTCAATTGTTCCCCACATATCAGCAGTTATTCATATATACTCTTAGTTCGCACTTTTTACTGATTATGATTTTCCCTCCTGGCGTTTGATTGATCAACCAATCTGTTACCTCATCCATTTGTTATTTAAAGTTCGCCAGTCCCAGGTCTTCAGCTCTTCTTGTATCTAATCTTGTCCGCTGTTTTTCGTGCAATGAAACAGTTCCAACTTGCATAATTTCCAATACCTTCAGCGTTTTCCGTTGCGTTATTCATCTCCCGATTGCAGTAATTGTTTTACAAAATCTTGCGCTTCTTGTGGTGATTCATAAGTTTTTGTCATTGATTGGTGGGTTACCCTTAATTTCGCCGGGTACAGCAAGGCAAACTTGATCTTTCGTTGAATTAATTGAGAGCATATGGGCGAGAAATTCCTTCTCTTCATCGCAACTGCCGCCGAGTAGTCCTGGAAGCAAAGGATTTTATGATTGTTATATTTAAGAGCCATTCCTCCTCTGATAGCTTGTAATATCGCTGTTTTTTGAACAAAGTTCAGGAAGCGGCAGATAATTATTCTAGGTCTGTTCTCTCCCGCTCTTTGCATCCCCATGCGATGTGCTCTTTCAATTTGTAACGGGCCTAGATCTGTGTTCAGCTTTAACTCTTCCACCAGCCATGTTTCTAGAAAGGTCCGTAAGTCTTTATCTCTAATATCCTCGGGTAGCCCCACGAAGCGCAGGTTGTTTCGTCGCGATCTATTTTCTAGATCCTCTAGTTTCTCAACCTGATCTTCTACCAGTTTTTGAAGTTTTTTATATTTTTCTTCTACAATATCTGTTCGATCTTCCAGGGCTCCCGTCCGTTGTTGATGCGCTATCAGATCTTGACTTATTTGCGCCATATGTTTTTGTAAGCCCTCCAGTTTTGAATTTAAACTATCCAGTTTTTTATCTAGAATAGCCTCCATCGCCGTCGTCACCTCTCCCACAATCTCCGCTGCCCACGCCGACCCGACCGCTGAAGTTGGCGGGCTCGCTGGGGCGGCCATTTTGTCTTCCATTGCTTTACTCTTTTCTTTATCTTTTTTTAAAGATTTAGATGTCATAATTGCTTACAATTTCTTTTCCGGCCGCCGATTCTTATTGTATCAGCTTTCCGCCAGCAGATTTGGTTCACTCCGTTTTTTTTCCAGAAGTTATTTCAAAGGGAAGTACAAGGAGGTACCTGGAGCTCGTCTAACCTCGACTTCTCCGGTACATAGCGTCACGTGACTCTCTCTTTCCAGGTATTTTATAAAATGCTCTTTAGAAGAGCAGAGGAACCATATATGTCCTGATCTAGATGTCTCAATTCCTCTCTCAACAACTTATCTAAAATGGGTGTTTGCATCTTAAATATCTGTAGTAATTCTGAATCACATTTCCCCGGTTTCCTGCAGCAGCTCAAGGGTTGATTCTGCAGTAAGATTTGGAAAATTCTTTGGCAAAGTGTTTAAAATCCTTTAGCAATTATCTGAACCATTTGCCTGCACTTGTATGCATTTGCCTATTAAATGGTGTACATTTTTACTTTACTTTATAAAAAGTCAGTTCCTGACATTCTCCGAGGACAAGCAGGCTGCTTGTTCTCACTGATGGGTGACGTCCTCGGCAGCCCCTCCAATCGGAATCTTCCTAGCAAAGTCCTTTGCTAGTCCTCGCGCGCCCGCGCGCACCGCGCATGCGCGGCCGTCTTCCCGCCCGAAACCGGCTCGAGCCGGCCAGTCTTCTTTCGTCCGCACTCGGTACGGCTGTGTTTTTTGTCGTGTCGAGCCCCGGAGAGTCGACCTCGCGCGTCCGTGTTTTATTGACGTGTTTTTCTTCGGAAAAGTTTCTATTCTGTCGGGAAGTGCTCCGAAAACCCCCTTGGGTTTCATTTTCCCCTTCCCGTATTTCCAGTTTTGCCCCGGTAAGTTTTCTTTCGTCGTCGGGGTAGGCCTCTTTTCGGCCTCGGTCGAGATTTTTTCTCCCTTAAAGTTTTGGTGCTCCAAATTCGTCATTTTGGATTTTGACTTCGCCGGCGTG
Organism: Microcaecilia unicolor; assembly: GCF_901765095.1. NCBI lineage: Eukaryota > Metazoa > Chordata > Amphibia > Gymnophiona > Siphonopidae > Microcaecilia > Microcaecilia unicolor. The sequence continues at coordinate 86,372,713 of NC_044035.1, forward strand.
ATTTTTCCGCCCATGACATCGAAGCCTTCCAGCGGCTTCAAGAAGTGCACCCAGTGCGCCCGGGTAATCTCGCTCACTGATAGGCACTCTTCGTGTCTTCAGTGTCTGGGGGCCGAGCACCGTCCCCAGAACTGTAGTCTGTGTTCCCTGTTACAAAGGCGGACTCAAGTAGCGAGATTGGCCCAGTGGAACGTTTTGTTCTCGGGCGCTTCGTCGGCATCGGCACCGGGGTCATCGTGTGCATCGACGTCATCAGCGTCCAGACCTTCATCCTTGGCTGCCAGTGCATCGAGTGCATCGAGGCATCGGCCCTCTGCATCGGCACCGAGACATCGGATAGCTGCATCGACGTCGGTGGTACCGGGACCTCGTCTCCTGATGTCGTCGGACGGTGGTGCATCGAGTGGAGTGCAGGTGAGGGCTGTCCTTTCCCCTGCTGGTGGCGGTGAGCCCTCGGGTGGGTCTCCTCCTACCCTGAGGGCTCCTGCGGTACAGCCCCCCCGAGATCGACCCTCTTCGGTCTCGGCCCCGAGGAAGCGACGGATGGATTCTACGTCCTCCTCGTCGGTGCCGGGAAGCTCCGGTGACATGCTTCGGAAGAAGTCGAAGAAGCATCGACACCGGTCCCCTTCCCGCATCGGCACCGAGAGCTCTGGGTCGCCGAGGGAGTCGGCACCCAGCAGGCATCGGCACCGAGAGGATCGCTCACCCTCTGTTCAAGAGGTGTCGATGCGCTCCACTCTGGACAGCCCGGAACAGCCTCCACGCCTGGAACAGGTTCTGACGTCGACGCCTGCATCGACCTCCATGCCTTTCTCTGCAGCCGCTCTGAACGAGAGCCTCCGGGCCGTTCTCCCAGAGATTCTGGGAGAGCTGTTGCGCCCTACCCCTCTGGTACCGGCGGTGCTTGCGCCTCCGGTACCGTCGAGCATGGCGCCGGCTGGCCCATTGCCCGGGGTGAGGTCCCCGACGTCGGTACTGCGTGCGGTGCCGACTGCGGCCACCTCCCAGGAGGGCTCCCCGACTACGTCGGCGGAGGGAGCTTCGCCGATGCGGGCGAGGGAGTCTACCTCTCGACGCCCCCATCGTGGACGTGGCTCCACGGAGTCGAGCCGGGCGCGGTTGCAGACGCAGGTCCGTGAACTTGTGTCTGACACCGAGGGTGAGGCCTCGTGGGAAGAAGAAGAAGATCCCAGATATTTCTCTGATGAGGAGTCTGAGGGTCTTCCTTCTGATCCCACTCCCTCTCCTGAGAGGCAGCTTTCTCCTCCCGAGAGTCTGTCTTTTGCTTCCTTTGTCCGGGAGATGTCTACGGCCATCCCCTTCCCGGTGGTTGTGGAGGACGAGCCCAGGGCTGAAATGTTTGAGCTCCTGGACTATCCTTCTCCACCTAAGGAAGCGTCCACTGTTCCCTTGCACCATGTCCTGAAAAAGACATTGCTTGCGAACTGGACCAAGCCATTAAGTAATCCCCACATTCCCAAGAAGATCGAGTCCCAGTACCGGATCCATGGGGACCCAGAGCTGATGCGCACTCAGTTGCCTCATGACTCTGGAGTTGTGGATTTGGCCCTAAAGAAGGCTAAGAGTTCTAGGGAGCATGCTTCGGCGCCCCCGGGCAAAGACCCTAGAACCTTAGACTCCTTTGGGAGGAAGGCCTACCATTCTTCTATGCTCGTGGCCAAGATCCAGTCTTACCAGCTCTACACGAGCATACACATGCGGAACAATGTGCGGCAGTTGGCGGGCTTGGTTGATGCTCTTCCCCCTGAGCAAGCCAAGCCTTTTCAGGAGGTGGTCAGGCAGCTGAAGGCGTGCAGAAAATTCCTGGCCAGAGGAGTTTATGACACTTTTGATGTTGCGTCCAGGGCCGCTGCTCAAGGTGTGGTGATGCGCAGGCTCTCATGGCTGCGTGCCGCCGACCTGGAGAATAGACTCCAGCAGCGGATTGCGGACTCGCCTTGCCGTGCGGACAACATTTTTGGGGAAAAAGTCGAGCAGGTGGTAGAGTCTCTCCACCAGCGGGACACCGCATTCGACAAGTTCTCCCGCCGGCAGCCTTCAGCATCTACCTCTACAGGTAGAAGATTTTTCGGGGGAAGGAAGACTGGTCCCTATGCTTCTGGTAAGCGTAGGTACAATCCTCCTTCCCGACAGCCTGCGGCCCAGGCTAAGCCCCAGCGCGCTCGCTCTCGTCAGCAGCGTGCGCCTCAGCAAGGCCCCGCGGCTCCCCAGCAAAAGCAAGGGGCGAGCTTTTGACTGGCTCCAGCAGAGCATAGCCGACATCCCAGTGTCAGTGCCGGGCGACCTGCCGGTCGGGGGGAGGTTGATAGCTTTTCACCAAAGGTGGCCTCTCATAACCTCCGATCAGTGGGTTCTGCAAATAGTCCGGCAAGGATACACCCTCAATTTGGCCTCAAAACCTCCAAATTGTCCACCGGGAGCTCAGTCTTACAGCTTCCAGCACAAGCAGGTACTTGCAGAGGAACTCTCCGCCCTTCTCAGCGCCAATGCGGTCGAGCCCGTGCCATCCGGGCAGGAAGGGCTGGGATTCTATTCCAGGTACTTCCTTGTGGAAAAGAAAACAGGGGGGATGCGTCCCATCCTAGACCTAAGGGCCCTGAACAACTATCTCGTAAAAGAAAAGTTCAGGATGCTTTCCCTGGGCACCCTCCTCCCCATGATTCAGCAAAACGATTGGCTATGCTCTCTGGACTTGAAGGATGCCTACACTCACATCCCGATACTGCCAGCTCACAGACAGTATCTGCGATTTCAGCAGGGCACACGCCACTTCCAGTACTGTGTGCTACCCTTTGGGCTCGCCTCTGCGCCCAGGGTGTTCACAAAGTGCCTGGCTGTGGTAGCAGCGGCACTTCGCAGGCTGGGGGTGCATGTGTTCCCATATCTCGACGATTGGCTGGTGAAGAACACATCCGAGGCAGGAGCCCTGCAGTCCATGCAGATGACTATTCGCCTCCTGGAGCTACTGGGGTTTGTGATAAATTACCCAAAGTCCCATCTTCTCCCAGTGCAGAAACTCGAATTCATAGGAGCTCTGCTGGATTCCCGGACGCCTCGCGCCTATCTCCCAGAGGCGAGAGCCAACAACCTGTTGTCCCTCGTCTCGCGGGTGCGAGCGTCCCAGCAGATCACAGCTCGGCAGATGTTGAGATTGCTGGGCCACATGGCTTCCACAGTTCATGTGACTCCCATGGCCCGTCTTCACATGAGATCTGCTCAATGGACCCTAGCCTCTCAGTGGTATCAGGCTGCTGGGGGTCTAGAAGACGTGATCCACCTGTCCACGAGTTTTCTCGAATCCCTGTATTGGTGGACAATCTGGTCCAATTTGACTCTGGGACGTCCTTTCCAAATTCCTCAGCCACAAAAAGTGCTGACCACGGATGCGTCTCTCCTGGGATGGGGAGCTCATGTCAATGGGCTTCACACCCAAGGAAGCTGGTCCCTCCAGGAACGCGATCTGCAGATCAATCTTCTGGAGTTACGAGCGATCTGGAACGCTCTGAAGGCTTTCAGAGATCGGCTGTCCCACCAAATTATCCAAATTCAGACAGACAACCAGGTTGCCATGTACTATGTCAACAAGCAGGGGGGCACCGGATCTCGCCCCCTGTGTCAGGAAGCCGTCAGCATGTGGCTCTGGGCTCGCCGTCTCGGCATGGTGCTCCAAGCCACATACCTGGCAGGCGTAAACAACAGTCTGGCCGACAGATTGAGCAGGATCATGCAACCTCACGAATGGTCGCTCAGTTCCAAAGTAGTGCGACAGATCTTCCAGGCGTGGGGCACCCCCCTTGGTGGATCTCTTCGCATCTCGAGTGAACCACAAAGTCCCTCAGTTCTGTTCCAGGCTTCAGGCCCACGGCAGGCTGGCATCGGATGCCTTCCTCCTGGACTGGGGGGAGGGTCTGCTGTATGCTTATCCTCCCATACCTCTGGTGGGGAAGACTTTGTTGAAACTCAAGCAAGACCGAGGCACCATGATTCTGATTGCTCCCTTTTGGCCGCGTCAGATCTGGTTCCCCCTTCTTCTGGAGTTGTCCTCCGAAGAACCGTGGAGATTGGAGTGTTTCCCGACCCTCATCACACAGGACGAAGGGGCGCTTCTGCATCCCAACCTCCAGTCTCTGGCTCTCACGGCCTGGATGTTGAGGGCGTAGACTTTGCCTCTTTGGGTCTGTCAGAGGGTGTCTCCCACATCTTGCTTGCTTCCAGGAAAGATTCCACTAAGAGGAGTTACTTCTTTCAATGGAGGAGGTTTGCCGTCTGGTGTGACAGCAAGGCCCTAGATCCTCGCTCTTGTCCTACACAGACCCTGCTTGAATACCTTCTGCACTTGTCTGAGTCGGGTCTCAAGACCAACTCTGTAAGGGTTCACCTTAGTGCAATCAGTGCATACCATTACCGTGTGGAAGGTAAGCCGATCTCAGGACAGCCTTTAGTTGTTCGCTTCATGAGAGGTTTGCTTTTGTCAAAGCCCCCTGTCAAGCCTCCTACAGTGTCATGGGATCTCAATGTCGTTCTCACCCAGCTGATGAAACCTCCTTTTGAGCCACTGAATTCCTGCCATCTGAAGTACTTGACCTGGAAGGTCATTTTCTTGGTGGCAGTTACTTCAGCTCGTAGAGTCAGTGAGCTTCAGGCCCTGGTAGCCCAGGCCCCTTACACCAAATTTCATCATAACAGAGTAGTCCTCCGCACTCACCCTAAGTTTCTGCCGAAGGTTGTGTCGGAGTTCCATCTGAACCAGTCAATTGTCTTGCCAACATTTTTTCCCCGTCCTCATTCCTGCCCTGCTGAACGTCAGCTGCACACATTGGACTGCAAGAGAGCATTGGCCTTCTATCTGGAGCGGACACAGCCCCACAGACAGTCCGCCCAATTGTTTGTTTCTTTTGATCCCAACAAGAGGGGAGTGGCTGTAGGGAAACGCACCATATCCAATTGGCTAGCAGATTGCATTTCCTTCACTTACGCCCAGGCTGGGCTGGCTCTTGAGGGTCATGTCACGGCTCATAATGTTAGAGCCATGGCTGCGTCGGTAGCCCACTTGAAGTCAGCCACCATGGAGGAAATTTGCAAAGCTGCGACGTGGTCATCTGTCCACACATTCACATCTCATTACTGCCTGCAGCAGGATACCCGACGCGACAGTCGGTTCGGGCAGTCAGTTCTTCAGAACCTGTTTGGGCTTTAGGATCCAACTCCACCCCCCGAGGGCCCTGTTTGTTCTGTTCCAGGCTGCACTCTCAGTTAGTTGGTAAATTTTTAGGTCAATCTCAGTTATGTCCTCGCCGTTGCGAGGCCCAATTGACCTTGGTTGTTGTTTTGAGTGAGCCTGGGGGCTAGGGATACCCCATCAGTGAGAACAAGCAGCCTGCTTGTCCTCGGAGAAAGCGAATGCTACATACCTGTAGAAGGTATTCTCTGAGGACAGCAGGCTGATTGTTCTCACAAACCCGCCCGCCTCCCCTTTGGAGTTGTGTCTTCCCTTGAAGTGTATTGTCTTGCTACATACTGGACTGGCCGGCTCGAGCCGGTTTCGGGCGGGAAGACGGCCGCGCATGCGCGGTGCGCGCGGGCGCGCGAGGACTAGCAAAGGACTTTGCTAGGAAGATTCCGATTGGAGGGGCTGCCGAGGACGTCACCCATCAGTGAGAACAATCAGCCTGCTGTCCTCGGAGAATACCTTCTACAGGTATGTAGCATTCGCTTTTCTTGCATATCCAGTTAGTTGTTGTCCTTTTGGGGGGAAGAGGTGTTCTTAGTGATTGGTGCTGGAATGGAAGAGGGGGGCTAGATAAGGGGAAGAGGAAGGGATTTGGGAGGCATGGAGGAAGAGTAGATCCCAGAGGAGGAAAATGAAGAACAGATTTCAGACAGGAGGGCCAGAGGGATAGGGGATGAAAGAGAGTGCAGGGAGAAGATTGAGATTAGGTTAGAGGGGATCAGGGAACAAAGAATGGGGTGAGTGGAGGTCTAACCCAAAGTAGAAGAATATTCAGAATGGTTGGACTAGCAGACTGAGAACCAACTGCTTCTCTCACTGATGCTTCTTGTCACTTTGGCTAAGCAACTTCACCCTTCATTGCCTCAGAGCAACTTAGACTGTAAGTCCACTTGGACAGGGAAATAAGTACAGTACCTGAATTGCAAATCACACGTCGAGCAAGAAATGTGGTTTGCAATTAGAAAAGTTAGAAATTAAAAAATCCAACCATCTCATTTCATACAGACCACGCAACAGCTGTGAGAAAATAATGATTTGGAGCTTGATTCATCAAAATTAAAACTTTAGAAAAGGTTTTCACAGAAAATTTTCTGACATTAGTGATTAACATAGTCTGACCCATCTGCTCAACTTGGAGGTCCTTTGTATGAAGAAAATAGGGTTTGAAAGGCTTTTTATACCAGCCCCTATAAAGCAATACAGAGTAGAATCTCACAGGTTTCTGATGTCTATCTGCACAAAGCACATTTTCAAAGGGAGAAATACCCACACCAGTTTACTATCTGCATACTCTTCATCATATGAAAAGTATGCATTTTGGAAGCATTGTTTGTTCAGGCAAGAATTAGCCATCTACATTTAATTTTTAAAATGTACTTTATGTACATAGATTGTTTTTCCACATTACTGAGATAGTGCAATTCTATGCTCAGAGCTGGCCTACCATCTGACTACCTGAAAATAAAATGTATGCACTCCTGGCGAATCTTTGCCCCCCAGTTTCAATCTTCACCACCATAAGCTACTTCTGCCTATGCATCTTACCTAAGCTCCTTTGAGCAGGGACTGGCCTTCTTTGTTAAACTGTACACCGCTGCGTAACCCTAGTAGCGCTCTAGAAATGTTAAGTAGTTGTAGTGATCCCCCATCAATGGTCATGCCCCCTCATTGATCCCTCTCCCCCCAGCCTGGTGATACTCCCCTCAGCTCATTTTCCCTTGACCCCAGTAGCCCAGACCATGAGGCCTTAGACTGCAGACTCTGGAACCTGGAGTTCCATGACATTCTATGGCCAGTTCTAAAACTGGGCACCTGCATTTATGAGCCACTTGCACCTGTACAGAATACCAGCACTTTCAGGGGTAAATGTATACTTGTGTATGTAAGTGGCAGCAAAGTGACTAAATGCAATGCTATAAGGACATATTTAAGTGGAATAGCATGTAAATGCAAGGTGGCATTCCCATGAATGGATCACGGGAGGGGCATGGGTGATGCTGCCACTTAATCGTTAATTGATATACCGTTTCTCTTGTAGTCAAACCAAAATGGTTTATAGTTAAATTAAAAACAAGATAACATAAAAATGCAAGGAACTCCATAACCAGGCCCGTGCCAAGGGTCTGTGCCGCCCCCCCGCAGACGAACAGTTGGCGCCCCCCCGCAGATGAACAGTTGGCGCGCGCGCGCCCCCCTCCCCCCCGTGAAGATGATCGCGGCGCACCCTGGGGGCCTTTAAATCATTTACTTGCAGTCGCAGCAGCGTCTGTGAAAGCGGAGCGCTGCCGACGTCTCCCTTCCCTTCGCGCTGTTGGTTCCCTCAGTGTCCCGCCTTCTTCTGACGTCAGAAGAAGGCGGGACACTGAGGGAACCAACAGCGCGAAGGGAAGGGAGACGTCGGCAGCGCTCCGCTTTCACAGACGCTGCTGCGACTGCAAGTAAAAGATTTAAAGGCCTCGGCGGCGCGGGGCGAGGGTAAGCACCGCGGCGGCGCCCTCCAGAGGTGGGCGCCCTCCTGCGGTGCTTACCCCACTTACCGCATCGGCACGGCCCTGTCCATAACTGATAGTAAAGTTCAAACGCTCAAGGCCAAATCTAATATAATAAAACGCACCGTGAACGTTCTAATGAGGACAACGTTCTGAAGCCATCTGACGTCACTCCCTGGCTCTGGCTGTAGGGTTCGTGGCGTTCGTGGTGTGAAGCCACCCAGCCATCTCTGCCCCGCCCTCGCGTCAAACGTCATGACGTCGAGGGCGGAAACAAAAACAAACAAATCCGGCAGCGCAGCGTCAGGGAAGGAGGCGGCGCTCCCGACATCTCTAGCCTTCCCTTCGCTGTGTTCCGCCTTCTTCTGACGTCATCCTTGATGTCAGAAGAAGGTGGAACACAGCGAAGGAAAGGCTGGAGACGTCGGGAGCGCCGCCTCCTTCCCTGACGCTGCGCTGCCGGAACCGCCACGGAGATAAATTTAAAAAGAAGAAGAAAAAAAAAATAGAAATAGGGGAGAGAGAAGAGAATGGGCAATAAAGTTGAACAATGGGAGCGGGAGGGCAGGGGAGAAACGACAGCATGGATGCGAAGGGGGGGAGCATGGATGCGAAGGGGGGGCATGGATGCGAAGGGGGGGGGGAGAAGAGGGCGGGCCAGGCTGGGATATGGGAGAGAGAGGAGCATGGATGCGAGGGGGGGGTCATGGAAGGGAGAGAGGGGACTTGCTGGAAAAGGATGAATGGAGGCGGCAGGGGACAGAGGAGAATGGATGGGCATGGATTGGGAGGGCAGGGCTCAGGGAGAGAGGGGAATTGCTGGAAAGGGATGAATGGAGGGGGCAGGGGACAGAGGAGCATGGATGGCCATGGATTGGGAGGGCAGGGCTCAGGGAGAGAGGGGAATTGCTGGATAGGGATGAATGGAGGGGACAGATGGGCATGGATGGATATGGATTGCAGGGCAGGGCTCAGGGAGAGAGGGGAATTGCTGGATAGGGATGAATGGAGGGAGCAGGTGACAGAGGAGCATGGATGGGCATGGATTGGGAGGGCAGGGCTCAGGAAGAGAGGGGAATTGCTGGAAAGGGATGAATGGAGGGGGCAGGGGACAGAGGAGCATGGATGGGCATGGATTGGGAGGGCAGGGCTCAGGAAGAGAGAGGAATTGCTGGATAGGGATGAATGGAGGGGACAGATGGGCATGGATGGATATGGATTGCAGGGCAGGGCTCAGGGGGAGAGAGGGGAATTGCTGGATAGGGATGAATGGAGGGGACAGGTGACAGATGGGCATGGATTGGGAGGGCAGGGCTCATACTCTCTCATATACAATGTCTTTCTGACTCTCACTCTCACACACTCTGTCTCACACTGTATCACATTCACACTCTATGTGCCACACAGTCACTCACACACTCGCTTGGTCTCATACACTCACTCTCACAGAGAATCTGTGTCTCACACACACTCTCTCTCTCGCCCACACACACACACTCTCTCTCACACTGTGTCTAACATACACACTTGCACACACTCACATTCTCACACACACACTCTCTCATAAACACACTCACACCCAGACTCACTCTCTCTCTCACTCACACACACACACTCACACTTTTACTCTGACTCTCAAACAGTCACTCTCACATACATTCTCCCAAACATACACACTCCGAGGAAAACCTTGCTAGCGCCCGTTTCATTTGTGTCAGAAACGGGCCTTTTTTTACTAGTACTCAATAATACAGACATTCTCCCAATTCAGGTCTGTCACAATCAATAAAGCACTTAAATACAACTACGTTGTCATTGACATAGAAGCATCAAATTATTTCCTTTCTCCCATTGCAGAGATCGGTCAGAAAACTGAAAGACTCTCTGAAGTCAGATTGAGGCACCAATTATTATTTGAAGGCCAAATTGAAAAAAAAAGTTGTAAGAGTGCTTGGAAAGATTTATATTCATGCAGCTTAGAGAATGCTTTAAGTTACACTCATCCTTGCTGCATTGGGGTGCCCACGGTTATGGTTAGATGTGTGGTGCCTAAATTTGGGCATGCTGATGCTGGGTTATGTTGAAGCTAGGGTTCTACACAACAACACTTTCTCTAGCCTTTTCTATTTAACCCTTCTCTTCTGTCCTATTCAGTTCTTGTAGTTTTTTCATTTTCATATGGTGTGGTATATCAATTGAAATTAAACTTGATACTTGAGACAAGATGGAAACCAAACCAATAAACACATTGGGGCTGATATTCAGACCATGGGAGTTACCCCGGCTAATTCCCACAGTCACCGCTAAACCCGGATATTCAATGCTGGGCCATTTCTGGAGACCGGCATTGAATATTCAGTTTATTTTTAGCTAGTTAGAAGATAGTCGACTATGTTGATATTCAGACTTAGCTGGTTATCTTCTAACCACCCAACGATATCCCAAATAATTACCCCCCACCCCCACCCCTGATATAATGCCTTTATATTGCTCCATGGTGTGACAGCATCTTGAGTACTGTACAATTCTGGTCACTGCATCTCAAAAAAGATATAGTGGAATTAGAAAAGGTACAGAGAAGGGCATAAAAAATGATAAAGGGAATGGGATGACTTTCCTATGAGGAAAGGTTAAAGCAGCTAGGGCTGTTCAGCTTGGAGAAAAGATGGCTGAGGGGAGTTATGATAGAGGTCTATAAAATAATGAGTGGAGTGGAACAGGTAGACGTGAATTGATTGTTTACTCTTTCCAAAAATACTAGGACTAGGGGGTATGCAATGAAGCTACAAAGTAGTAATTTTTAAACAAATCAGAGAAAATATTTCTTCACACAAATGTGTAATTAAACTCTGGAATTCGTTGTAAAAGCAGATATCTTAGCAGGGTTCGAAAAGGTTTTAATAACTTCCTAAAAAAATAGTCCATAAGCCATTATTAAAATAGTCTTGGGGAAAGTCCACTGCTTATTTCTAGGATATCAAATGGATCGGAAGTAGAGTTATTGTTTAGAGTAACACTCGCTCCTATGGTATGCGATCGTATAGCCACTGCTAATGGAGGAGGAGTCTCATACACTTACACAGCTGATTTCACATCACCCCACGGTGAGTCTTAGCTTCCATTTGTCTTTATAATCATCGACTCTCCTTCCCCCTCCTTTTACTGATGCTATCTAGTGACCACTACTATAATCACACTCTGTAATAGCACACTAGAGCGGTCTTATCTATATCTTAACAACTTCGATGGCTTGCTCTTTACTTATCAGTGTCGGCCGGCGTGCCTGATTTCCCCGACAGGTGCCTGTTTCGCAAGAACGCTTTGTCAAGGGTAGATGATAGCACCGGACCTGCAATGATACAATTTATATGAAACTATAAAAAGTTGCTTGCCATACTTATAACTCATACTCTATAGTTTCATATAATGAGCCCATTTGATCCCCTCCCCACTGTCTCCCATGTGATGTAATGGGGAAGACTGTTGTATTTTGTGAAAAAGGGGAATGATGTTCTCCTCAATTCCTTTTTTGAAGCTTGATTATAGGACCCCCCTCCATTACAGAGTTGCCAAAGAGGAGCAAATGAGGCAGCCATGGGCAAAGAATAATTCTGAGAAATCATATGAAGGGTTAATTCTGTTAAAAGCTTGGTATTTGAATTGAATTTTTATTTCAAATTTCAACTCTTTACTCTGTAAGTGAAGTGAAGGTATGCCAGATGGTTCAGATTATATTGAACTCTAGCGTTTGCCGGGCTGGGTTAGAAAGGTCAGAGACAGGAATTTTTTTCACCCTGGTGAATGATGAAAGCTGGCTCAACATCTGTACATTATTAGGCATACTGAATAGTTTTGTAAGCAGGCAGTTTGTTTAGGATTAAATTGAACACTGCTTAGAAGGAAATAGTTAGAGTCTAAATAATTCTAGATATAAATGAGTTAGATTTTAGAAGTTCTTGCTTATAAGGAATACTGATTCTGTGTATTTTAGAATATGTTCTATTCTCTGTAATTTCTATGTAGAATACCTTTTTAAATCTAATGTTACTCTCTGCTGTATTTTCTAAGCAAGGACTGCAGTGAAGAGGTCAAACATGTGTTTTGACTTATCTGCAGTTCTGGCTGGTTCAATGTATAAGCTAATAGGTGAAGAAGGTCAGGAAAAGTCTTGATTAATTATAGGTAACTGTAGGAATAGTCCTGAAAGTAATAACAGACCATAGCCGTATGCTATTAAGTAAGATTGGCTTTTGACCCCTTTAATGAATGCCAGAGTTTAGTTAGTAGTTAGTACTAGGAATATGAGAAATCAATCATAATAACATGTAAGAGACTGGAGCCCAAATGTCTGGTGTAAGGGGCCCCAGGTCACAGGTCAGTTTGAGGAATACCAAACCTATGTAACTGATATTTCAAAAGTAATGATTGGTTGAGGCAAGGTAATCAATCTATTCCTTAACCAATTGGAGAGTAAGGGGGGGCAAGGCTAGGAGGGGGATAGAACAGTATTTAAGTAGGAGAAGAAGCAGTTTACGTCAGAAGGAGCTCAGAAGAAAGAGAAGGACAGAAGGAACAGACAGAAGAAGGAGAAGACAGCATAAGAAGAGAGCTGAGACAGAGAGCTGAGACAAAGACACAGAGAGCTGAGAGAAAGACCCAGAGAGCTGAGAGAGAGAGAAGAGAGCTAGAACTGATGTCCTGCTTTGTTTGCTGGCAAATAAAGAAGATTACTCTCTCATTCTGGTGTGTGTTGTCTGACTCCTGAAGTATCACAAATTCCTATCTCAATTCCTGCAACAATTCTTGGTGGCAGCGGTGGGATGAATCCTGCATTAATCCCAGCACCCAACTGACTGGAGAACATTCGCCGGGTATGTATTCTGTATTTTGTATTGTAATTCTAGCTAGAAAATTGTAAACCAGCCCCTCAAAAATTGAGGAAGGAGAGCCTGATCAACTCTCAGCGAAGGCCCTAGTACCTTCTAGTCGCGGGGACTAGAAGCGAAAACGCTTGAGCTTATCTGTATCTGAGAAATCTGAAATTGTTGGGTGGGATTTTCTGTATGGAATGTGTGATGCGTGAATGATTATTGAGTGCGGACTTCTTATAGCTGCATTTCCAATTAACGCGAGTTCAATTGGTCAGCAACGGAAGGAAGCGATTGCTGTCTGTCTACCTAGTGTCTCGAGAGTGCAGACCCCTTACTGCACTTTCAAAAAAAATTCCCTCCCTTTTTGTGTGTTGTAACTGTAAGCATTATGGGTGGGACATCATCTAGACAAATTGCTACCCCCCTAGATTGTATGCTTAAGAACTTCAAAAAAGGCTTTTTAATTAATGACTATGGACAGACTTTAAGCTCAAGTACTTTAAGAACCTTGTGTGAAGTTGAGTGGCCATCTATGGGAGTGGGGTGGCCCCCTAGTGGCAGCTTAGATATTGAAGTAATCCGGAAGGTCTACAGCATAGTTGTAGGAGAACCAGAATATTCTGAACAACTCCCTTATATAGATTCCTGGGATAGCCTTGTGACTGACCCTCCCTCCTGGTTAAAAACTTATATGGGATCCCCAGTAAAATTCATGTTAGGTCGTGTTCAAAGAAAGATTAGAAAATCTAAACTAGAAGAGGGAAAGAGCCCTAGGAAGCCTACCACCCAATCGGTGGCTTCCGCCCCTACCCTGTCTGAGAAACCCATACTCTCTGATGACCCCTCAGACCTTGAGCCACCACCTTATGGCCCATTGTTGGGGTTCCGTGCTACCCCCAGAGATCCACGCCGTCCAGCCCAAGCTTCTCCAGCACAGGCTTCTCCGGATAGTTCTTCCCCTCCTGTGCCAAACCTGCCACACCCTAGGTTGGACTTTTCACCCAGTCTCTACCCTTCTGTGCCACATCCTCTCCTGTTAACCTCTGAAGACCCGCTTTGGGTTCCACTCCCTGACTCCTCAACTCCCGACAGCCCAGCCTCTCCTTCTAATACCCCTACCCACTCATTAGGGGCCCGGCATCCCTTTCAATGGACTGAATCACCTGTGACCACCTCTCAGTCTATGAGTACCCCTCCCCATCCCTCAGGGTTTCAACCTACCTCCCCTGAATGGGTTAGACCTGCTGCAATCACCTTTGAGCATGATAGGAGGGTAGCTCCTAGCTCTACCTCAGGTTCCATTCCCACCTCCTCGAGAGTTCTGCCACTCCGACAGGTAACCATCACTCGACCGGATCCTAATAATGAGGGTCAGGTTATACAGGCACAGGCCTATCAGTATGTACCCTTCACAACCACCGATCTCCTGAATTGGAAGACGCATTACCCCTCTTATACTGAAAAGCCTCAGGCAGTGGTGGACCTAGTGACTAGCATTATGGCCACCCATACCCAACCTGGACTGATTGTCAACAACTTCTCCTGACCCTCTTCACAACTGAGGAGAGGCGGAAGATTTTGCAAAATACTGAGGCCATCACGTGAGAGCGTGTCCCCGGGGGGACACAGGACCCAGAGGGGTGGGTTAGAGCTCGGTTTCCTCGCGCAGCTCCAGCTTGGGATCCAAATGATGGGCAGCACTATGAACTGTTGTCTGGCTATTGCCGGGACTTACTGGAAGGTATGAGGAAAGGCATAAAGAGGCCCATTAATCTAGCAAAGGTCTCTGAAATTCTCCAAGGGGCAACTGAATCCCCTGGGGCCTTTCTAGAGCGACTAATTGAAGCCTACAGAACATACACCCCATTTGACCCTGAAGCCCAAGAAAACCAGAGAATGGTGAATAGCGCATTGGTGGCCCAGAGTATGCCAGATATCCGGAAGAAGTTGCAGCGTCAGGAGGGATTCGCAGGGATGAATACCACCCAGCTAATTGAGATCGCAACCAAGGTTTTCATTAATAGAGATCAGGAGGTGCGCCGAGAGGCTGACCGGAAGATGCAGAAGAAGGCCGACCTTTTAGCGGCAGCCATTACTAATTCCACCCTTAACCGAGGTCGACCTCTAGCTAATGGGAAGCCAAAGTGGGACCCCGGACCACCAGCCAGGCCCCGAGATTCCTTCAATCAATCCCGGCCAAGGGGGGAGAATCCCAGACCAAGATTGGAGAGGGACCAGTGTGCCTATTGTAAGGAAAGAGGGCACTGGAAAGATGAATGCCCCCAGAGGCGCCAGGGACTGAGAAGGGGACCAGGAGATCGAGGAAGCCGAGGCCGAGTTCGAGAGGGAAGATATGAGCCTCCTGAATCTGACATCATCGGGATAGCCGAGATGGCAGAATGGGACGAATAGGACAGACCGGGTTCCTACAAACTGGGCTCCCAGGAACCTATGGTCAAGTTAACTATAGGGAGCCGCTCAATTCCATTCATGATTGATACAGGAGCTGAACATTCTGTTGTGACGGAGCGATTAGCGCCTGTGTCTGGAAAAACTGTCCGAGTGGTGGGAGCCACGGGGGTGCAGAACCGGAGGCCCTTCCTGACAACCCGTAGATGCCAATTAGGCTCACACATAGTCACTCATGAATTCCTGTATATGCCAGACTGTCCAATCCCTTTGTTAGGTCGAGACCTGCTGTCCAAGCTTAGGGCCCAAATTTCCTTTGACTCTGATGGCCAGACTTCAGTCTCCTTTCGGCCCCCGACATCCAGCCCTAAGGGTATATTGAGTTTCTGCTTCCCCCTTGAAGAAGAATGGCGGCTGCATCAGTCACATGGCCAAGTTGACCTACCCCTGGTAGATAGCTTTCAGGTCAGAGGGGTATGGGCAGAAGATAATCCCCCAGGGTTGGCCCGAAATATTCCTCCTGTCCATGTAGACTTACTTCCAAATGCCCGGCCAATCCATCTTCGCCAATACCCAATTCCCAGAAAGGCTCTGGAAGGGATCCAAGCACACCTGAATCGTCTGTTATCCCATGGAATTATTCGTCCTTGCCAGTCTCCATGGAATACGCCACTATTGCCAGTTCAGAAGCCAGGGACTGAGGACTACCGGCCAGTCCAAGACTTACGGGTGGTTAACAAATCCACTATTTCATTACACCCTGTAGTGCCTAATCCATATGTCCTGCTAGGATTGATACCTTCTGGAGCTACCCATTTCACGACACTAGATCTAAAAGATGCCTTCTTTTGTATTCGGGTGGCCCCCGCCAGTCAATTGCTTTTTGCCTTTCAATGGGAAAATCCAGTAACAGGAAGGAAGCTTCAGTATACATGGACCCGCCTGCCACAGGGGTTCAAGAACTCCCCCACTATTTTTGGGACAGCCCTAGGGCAAGACCTTAAGACTTTTAAATCTGAGCCTTCCAGGCGAGTTTTACTCCAGTATGTAGATGACCTCCTGATTGCAGCAGTGACTCAGGAAGAGTGTTTTGAGGCTACTAGAGAATTGCTGGAGCTACTCTTGGATGCAGGCTATAAGGTCTCACGCTCAAAGGCCCAACTCTGTCAGTCAGAAGTGAAGTATCTGGGCTTTTGCATTTCCCAGGGAAGTCGGAGACTGGATGCTAGTAGGAAGCAAGCGGTAGCTGCAATTCCCCAACCCAAGTCCAGAAGAGAAATTAGGGAATTCCTGGGAGCAGCTGGATTTTGCAGAATTTGGATTCCAAATTTTGCATTGATGGCGAAACCCCTTTACCAGGCCACAAAGGGGGGTGAAAAGGAACCATTTGAATGGGGACCTACTGCTCAACAATCCTTCATTGCCATAAAGAAAGCCCTACTCCAAGCCCCTGCGTTAGGCCTTCCTGATGTGGAGAAACCTTTCTCATTGTATGTCCATGAGCGACAGGGGGTTGCTCTGGGTGTGCTGACCCAGATGATGGGATCCTGGCAGAGGCCTGTTGCATACCTGTCTAAACAGCTGGATGGAGTGGCTAAAGGATGGCCAGCCTGCATGAGGGCCATTGCAGCAACAGCCTTACTGGTCCAGGAAGCTGATAAGTTGACCTTGGGGCAAGAACTGGTTGTTAAAGTCCCCCATGCAGTTCTCACCCTCATGGAGTATAAGGGCAACCACTGGTTTACAAATAACCGCATGGTTAAGTACCAAGCCAGCTTGTGTGAGAATCCACGGATACACCTGGAAACAGTGGCTACATTTAATCCCGCCACTCTTTTGCCAGCATCTGAGGGACCACCGGATCATGACTGTATCCAAACCATGGATGAAGTGTATTCCAGTCGACCAGATCTTAAAGATGTTCCTTGGAGGGACCCAGATGTAATTTATTTTACAGATGGAAGCAGTTATGTGGAGAACTCCAAGCGATTGGCAGGCTATGCTGTGGTGACAGAGGACAAGGTGATAGAAGCAAGAGCCCTGCCCCAAGGAACTTCAGCCCAGAAAGCAGAACTTGTGGCCCTCATACGAGCTCTGGAGTTAGCAGCAGGACTGGTAACCAACATTTATACTGATTCCAAGTATGCCTTCACAACTCTACATGCTCATGGAGCTTTGTATAAGGAAAAGGGACTCATAAATGCTGCAGGCCAACCTGTTAAGTATGGACCCGAAATACTTCAGCTGCTAGAGGCTGTGTGGGCCCCTAAGAAGGTAGCTGTCATTCACTGCAGGGGACACCAAAGGGTAGATACTCCAGTGGCCCGAGGGAACCGCCATGCTGATCGGGTGGCCAAGGAAGCTGCTCGAGGACCCCCAGCAAGTACTGTGACCCCCCTGTTCCAAATCCGATTGCAAGAATGGACGCCTATGTATACCCAAATGGAAGAGAAATGGGCTCAAGAAGAAGGTGCGGTAAGGAGACCTGATGGCTGGTTACATCTCCCTGATACCAGAGTTCTGGTGCCACGCCACCTAGCTTGGCCTGTAGTGTCTCAAGCTCATGACCTATCACACTTAGGGAAAACAGCACTAGCCCGCCTACTCAATCGAGTAGTGGTGCTGGAAGGATTGGATAGTCTGGTTGCCACTGCCTCTGCCCGATGTACTCTCTGTGCCCAGAATAATGCTCGTCAGGGACCCCGTATTCCACCAGGAGTTCAGTCTAGAGGACTAACACCCTTTGAGTCCCTAGTTATAGACTTCACAGAAATGCCCAGGAGCGGTAGGCTCCAATATCTCTTGGTCATGGTCTGTACCTTTTCTGGGTGGGTGGAAGCATATCCTACAGTCACTGAGAAAGCCACAGAAGTAGCTCGAGCCCCCCTTAGGGATGTCATCCCAGGTATGGACTGCCCCTTGCCATAGGTTCAGATAATGGTCCCGCCTTTGTTGAAGCTACACTTCAGGCCCTGTCCCGCGCATTGCGCATTACCTGGAAATTGCATTGTGCCTATCGTCCCCAGAGTTCAGGGCAGGTTGAGCGGGCAAACAGAACCTTGAAAAATAGCCTAGCAAAGATTTGTCAGGAAACCCAATTGAAATGGCCACAGGCATTGCCACTAGCCCTCTTCCGCCTCCGATGCACCCCAACTAAAGGAACAGCCCTCTCTCCCTTTGAAATTGTGTATGGGAAGCCCCCAGCCATTTTACAGGGAATTAAGGGAGACATAGGGACTTTAGGGTCTGCCCAGGTGCAGGAGCAGGTAGCCCTCCTGGGTAAGGTAATTTCTGAGCTTCAGTCTTATGTGAGAGAAATAAACCCTGTCCCCTTCCAGGCTCAGGTACATTCCTTCCTGCCAGGGGATAGAGTTTGGGTAAAAGACTGGAGGCTCCAGCCTTTGGGGCCCCGATGGAAAGGACCTTTTACTGTTTTGCTTTCTACCCCTGCAGCTGTGAAGGTCACAGGGATTACTCCATGGGTCCATTGGTCTCGAATTAAGTCTGCTGATCAGACTGAGCCCAGCACGGATCAGACGGAGCCTAGACAGTGGAGAGCAGAAAGTGATCCAGCGGAGCCATTGAAGTTGCGCTTGATCCGAACCAAAGAATCTACTAGCTGAAAAGAAGGGTCAACTGTATACTGCAGGAGCGGCTGAACTTCGGCTTCACACTGAGACTCTTTCTTGCCTGATTCTGGCTTTCTTGGAATTTGAAAGCTTGATCCTTATCAGTTGAGGGTCTATCCCAACTGGTATAAGAACTCAAAGACTGAGAACACTATATGAGAGTAATCTGTGATTAGCACAGACTGTTGAAATATTATTGCTTAATTAGTTTGCTGTATTTGTTTTAGATTAGGAAGAAAGAAAATGTTAGTAGTTTGGATGCTTTTGTTGTTTTCTACTCCTTGCCTCCTTGTTCCTAATACCCCAACTCGCTCCAACCTTTGGTTACACTCTGTCCAGGAACTAATTAGCCAGGCAAAGATTACTTCCCCTTGTATTGTGTGTTCCCGATTTTCTCCTTATACCACAGATGTCCCAGCTGTACCTGTCCCTGTGCAACTCCCAGCTCTTATACCTCCCTACTTTTCGAGTTCAGGTCCTTGGAGCCAGGATTATACTTGGTGGTCCTTTTATAATGCTACTTCCCCCTCTGACTCTTCTCTAAGGCCTGTTTTTACGTCTCCCTATCCAGCCTCTGGAGTGTTTTGTTTAACAAGAAGCATCTCAACTGTTCTTCCCATTCCCTGTAACTATACTAATGTTCTCCCAGAAAAAGGAGAATCTGTGTGGGTAGTTTCTCCAGGTACTCCTATGTGCCCTACTACCATACCTGTAGATTATGACCCAGGTGATTATCTGGCTCCTAAGCGTACCACTGAGAAGACTATAGTGTCCAAGCTTATTTTCTACTTTCATAAGTCCCCGGGGTATGAAGAGTTACTAACAAATGAGCAGCCTGTCACAATTGGGGATTGGCGCCTATGGTGTGCAAAGTCTCCATTTCGTCTTCGTTCCCCCTGGGATAGGGGCTCGCATTATGGGCACCCTAAGTACCCTGTCCAGCCTGAGCCAACATTTATTGGGAACTTTCCTCACCCTCTCCTTGGTCATTACTGGCTCTGTGATAATGTCCTCCACATGATTCTTCCCTCCACATATGATTTTTGTGTATTGGTAACCTTGAATTATTTTCCTAAAGTTATTCCTCTTCTCAAGCCACCATCCCCGCACCGCTCTAAGCGAGAGGCTTTGTCCTTACCTTCCTCCGTTGCCACAGAGGATGAGGCGATTGAATTAGCCCTCCAGTATATTAATTCTACTTATCCTCTGACTAAAAAGAGACTTGTAGCCCTTTCTGCCACAGCCTGGATTCCAATTGGAGGCCCGGTAGCGGGTATTACTGAACTAGGTATGGCTACCCGGAGACTTCAGTCCCTACTTCATGTTTTAGTTCATGAGCTGAATGTGGTAGTCAATGCATTGCAGGATCAAATTAATGAATTAAGTATAGTTTCTCGGTATAATCGTATGGGCCTTGACTACCTCTTTGCAGCCCAGGGTGGTCTCTGCACAGTGTTAAATTCTTCAGAGTGCTGTACTATTGTCATAAATAGGACGCATGTAGTTAGGCATGCCATGGATAAAGTCCTACAGTTGGCTAGCCTTAATGTGGAAGATTACCGAGGAGGATTAGACCTTACCTCCTGGTGGTGGTCATTGACCTCCTGGATACATCCCTTGTTTATTTCCCTAATAGTCTTAGTTTTAGCAGGGTTGTTGTTTTGTTTCCTGGCCTCATGTGCTTCGGCAGTATGCCGTCGGACCTTAACAAGTAGGGTAATGGTGATTCACAAGTCTATTCCTAGTTAGGATCACTATAATCTCCAGAGTTTGAGTTGTGAGACTTATCTCTGCATAAGCTGATTTTAGTCTCAAAGGGGGGAATGAGGCAGCCATGGGCAAAGAATAATTCTGAGAAATCATATGAAGGGTTAATTCTGTTAAAAGCTTGGTATTTGAATTGAATTCTTATTTCAAATTTCAACTCTTTACTCTGTAAGTGAAGTGAAGGTATGCCAGATGGTTCAGATTATATTGAACTCTAGCGTTTGCCGGGCTGGGTTAGAAAGGTCAGAGACAGGAATTTCTTTCACCCTGGTGAATGATGAAAGCTGGCTCAACATCTGTACATTATTAGGCATACTGAATAGTTTTGTAAGCAGGCAGTTTGTTTAGGATTAAATTGAACACTGCTTAGAAGGAAATAGTTAGAGTCTAAATAATTCTAGATATAAATGAGTTAGATTTTAGAAGTTCTTGCTTATAAGGAATACTGATTCTGTGTATTTTAGAATATGTTCTATTCTCTGTAATTTCTATGTAGAATACCTTTTTAAATCTAATGTTACTCTCTGCTGTATTTTCTAAGCAAGGACTGCAGTGAAGAGGTCAAACATGTGTTTTGACTTATCTGCAGTTCTGGCTGGTTCAATGTATAAGCTAATAGGTGAAGAAGGTCAGGAAAAGTCTTGATTAATTATAGGTAACTGTAGGAATAGTCCTGAAAGTAATAACAGACCATAGCCGTATGCTATTAAGTAAGATTGGCTTTTGACCCCTTTAATGAATGCCAGAGTTTAGTTAGTAGTTAGTACTAGGAATATGAGAAATCAATCATAATAACATGTAAGAGACTGGAGCCCAAATGTCTGGTGTAAGGGGCCCCAGGTCACAGGTCAGTTTGAGGAATACCAAACCTATGTAACTGATATTTCAAAAGTAATGATTGGTTGAGGCAAGGTAATCAATCTATTCCTTAACCAATTGGAGAGTAAGGGGGGGCAAGGCTAGGAGGGGGATAGAACAGTATTTAAGTAGGAGAAGAAGCAGTTTACGTCAGAAGGAGCTCAGAAGAAAGAGAAGGACAGAAGGAACAGACAGAAGAAGGAGAAGACAGCATAAGAAGAGAGCTGAGACAGAGAGCTGAGACAAAGACACAGAGAGCTGAGAGAAAGACCCAGAGAGCTGAGAGAGAGAGAAGAGAGCTAGAACTGATGTCCTGCTTTGTTTGCTGGCAAATAAAGAAGATTACTCTCTCATTCTGGTGTGTGTTGTCTGACTCCTGAAGTATCACAAATTCCTATCTCAATTCCTGCAACACAAATTTTAAGAGATTTTTTTAGACCATGAAATCATGCAAGTCACAATTCCTTCCTGTTCTACCATGTCCCTCCAGTAAAATAACTTATTTATCCTAGTGACAGTAGGGCTAGAGAAGAAGAGCAAAATACTAGCTACTCTCCATCCTTCACCCAACCCAGCTAGCACAGAAATCTTTGTTAAACTTAAACAATTTTCCAACTGTTATGTCTACAGTTTTCTATAAATTTTCTCTCACTCTCTCTGCTTGTTCTTGGTCTTTTCTTGTTTTTTCTCTGCCTTCTCGTTCCTTCTCTTTTATGAATTCTTATACAGTCTTCCTCTCATTTCTTTAATTTCTTTTACTTCCATATGTTTGTTTCTCGATAGCCTGTCTCTCTGCCTTTTCTCATAATTCAGCCCCTCTTTTCCTATTGTTTCTGCCCATCTGTCTGCCCCCTCCTCCATTCTACAGTCCCACTTCCTGTCTACAAATTAAACCCTGAATGTGTGGAGTGGAGGAGTGGCCTAGTGGTTAGGGTGGTGGACTTTGGTCCTGGGGAACTCAGTTCAATTCCCCGGCACAGGCAGCTCCTTGTGACTCTGGGCAAGTCATTTAACCCTCCATTGCCCGCCGCATAGAGCCTGCCATGAGTGGGAAAGTGCAGGGTACAAATGTAACAAAACAAAAAAAACCCTGAATGTACATTTTAACATACTTTAACAAATTAGATCTCGAGATGTATCTTCTTTTGAATGTTGCTGAGCTGCTTTATAGGTATCTGGATGTGTCACTACTCATTTGAATATTCTGTGCTAAGGGGCTGCAATGACTTGCTCTGTCAGTGATGTGCATTAGTGACATTTTATGAACACATTAGAAACATGTAGGTGGTACTTTTACAAAAGAGTGTAGAGCAGCATTTCTACATAAGTACATAAGAGTTGCTATACTGGGACAGACCAAAGGTCCATCAAGCCCAGCATCCTGTTTCCAACAGTGACCAATCCAAGTTACAAGTACCTGGCAAGATCCCCAAACAGTACAATACATTTTATGCTGCTTATCCGAGAAATAAGCAGTGGAGTTTCCCCAAGTGCATTTTAATAATGGTCTATGGACTTTTCCTTTAGGAAGCCGTCCAAACCTTTTTTAAACCACGCTAAGCTAACTGCCTTTACCACATTCTCTGACGAGTTCCAGAGTTTAATTACACATTTCTCCGATTCATTTTAAATTTACTACTTTGTAGCTTCATCGAATGCCCCCTAGTCCTAGTACTTTTGGAAAGAGTAAACCGATGCTTCACATCTACCCATTCCACTCCACTCATTATTTTATAGACCTCTATCATATCTCTCCTCTTTTCTCCAAGTTGAGGAGCACTAGCCACTTTAGCCTTTCCTCATAGGGAAGTTGTCCCATCCCCTTTATCATTTTTGTCGCCCTTCTTTGCACCTTCTCCAATTCCACTATATGTTTTTTGAGATGCGGTGACCAGAATTGAACACAATATTCGAGGTACGGTCAAACCATGGAGCGATACAAAGGCATTATATTGTCCTAATTTTTGTTTTCCATTCCTTTCCTAATAATACCTAACATTCTATTTGCTTTCTTAGCCGCTGCCATAGCACACTGAGCAGAAGGTTTCAATGTATCATCAATGACGACACCTAGATCCCTTTCTTGGTCGGTGACTCATAACATGGAACCTTGCATTACATAGCTACAATTCGGGTTCCTCTTTCCCACATTTATCACTTTGCACTTACATAGTAACATAGTAGATGACGGCAGAAAAAGACCTGCACGGTCCATCTAGTCTGCCCACGATAAACTCATATGTGTATACCTTACCTTGATTTGTACCTGTCTTTTTCAGGGCACAGACCGTATAAGTCTGTGCAGCAGTATTTCCCGCCTCCCAACCACCAGTCCCGCTTCCCATCACCGGCTCCGGCACAGACCCCGTATAAGTCTGCCCTCCCCCATCCTAGCCTCTCAACCACCAACCCCTCTTCCCCCCGCCACCCAATTTCAGCTAAGCTTCTGTGGATCCATTCCTTCTGCACAGGATTCCTTTATGCCTGTCCCACGCATGCTTGAATTCCGTTACCGTTTTCATCTCCACCACCTCCCGCAGGAGGGCATTCCAAGCGTTCACCACCCTCTCCGTGAAGAAATACTTCCTGACATCTTTCCTGAGTCTGCCCCCCTTCAATCTCATTTCATGTCCTCTCATTCTACCGCCTTCCCATCTCCGGAAAAGATTCGTTTGCGGATTAATAACTTTCAAATATTTGAACGTCTGTATCATATCACCCCTGTTCCTCCTTGCTCACATTAAACGTCATCTGCCATTTAGACGCCGAGTCTCCCAGTCTTGTAAGGTCCTCTTGTAATTTTTCACAATCCTCTCGCGATTTAACAGCTTTGAATAACTTGTATCGTCAGCAAATTTAATTACCTCACTAGTTACTCCCATCTCACTTACTTCTAGTCTCACCCTTCTCATGCCACTTCTCACCCTTTTCTCACCTTCATGTCTCATTTTCCATCATGACCTTTCCTCTCACCTTTCTCTTAGTCCCTCTTTTCCCAATCCCACACAGCTACTCTCATTAGGCCATCTGAGGTGGGGCCCTTGGGCGGCACTCTTTGGAGAGCGGCATCTTTCCCTTTCTTCCTCCACCCTGCGGTGTTTACCTTGTCATTTTATCACATTCCAAAAGCCAGTGGCAGCAGCAATTCCCATATGCTACCCTGCCGCTGGCACCCACCTGTTCCCTTTACTCTTGTTGCCTCTGATGAAACAGGAAGTTACATCAGGGAGGCGACTCCTAGTCAACAACCCCTTTCAATCCCTTTCACCCCTTCCCTCCCAGTACTTCTCTCTTTTTTTTTTAATCTCAACTGCTAAATGTATTACTTTGGTGACACATGTAAAATTGTCATGCCAATAAAGTTATGTGACATGGAGGGGCATAATCGAACGTGAACGCCCATCTCCATGGGCGTCTATCTCCGAGAATGGGTACGTGAAGGGGCAGGGCAAACCATATTTTGGAAAAAATGGGCGTCCATCTTTTTTCTGATAATATGGTTTGTGCCAGCCAAAACCATCAGATTTGTGCGGATTTGAGCTGGTTGGTATTGGTTTTCAGCGATAATGGAAACCGAAGGCGTCCAGCTCAAAAACGAACAAATCCAAGGCATTGGGTCGTGGGAGGGGCCAGGATTTGTAGTGCACTGGTCCCTCTCACATGCCAGGACACCAACCGGGCACCCTAGGGAGCACTTGTAACAATTAAAAAAATAAAGTGAACTACCTCTGAAGTCCATAGCTCCCTTCCCTTGGGTGCTGAGCCCCCCCAAAACCCACTCCCCACAACTCTACACCATTACCATAGGACTTATGGCTGAAGGGGGGCACCTAGATGTGGGTACAGTGGGTTTTGGGGATGGTTTGGAGGGCTCCCATTTACCACCACAAGTGTAACAGGTAGGGGGGATGGGCCTGGGTCCACCTGGCTGAAGTCCACTGCACCCACTAACAACTGCTCCAGGGACCTGCATACTGCTGTGATGGAGCTGGGTATGACATTTGAGGCTGGCATACAGGCTGGAAAAAAAAAGTTGTTTTTGTTGGGTGGGAGGGGGTTAGTGACCACTGGGGGAGTCAGGAGTGGTCATTCCCGATTCCCTCTGGTGGTCATCTGGTCATTTAGGGCACTTTTTTGGGACTTGTTCGTGAAAAAAAAGGGTAAAAAAAAAAGTGACTCAAATTTGCGCTAAAAACGCCTTTCTTTTTTCAATTATCGGCCGAGGACGCCCATTTCTCCCCAGCCGATAAACACGCCCCAGTCCCGCCTTCACCACGCCTCCGACACACCCCTATCAACTCTGGCCATTTCCGTGACAGATTGCAGTTGAAGACGCCCAAAATCGCCTTTTGATTATACTGATTTGGGCGCCCAGAGGAGAAAGACGCCCATCTCCAAGTCTGGTGTCTTTCTCTAGCCCATTGCCCCCATCTTCTCTGATGTAAATGTCTGTGGGCAGGATCTTGTAGAGGAAAGGTCCTGGTAGGCCCAACCGGAGGCTAGTTGTCATCAGTGCCAGGTGGAGGGAAGGAGGCTACAGAGAGATGCCAGACCTGCAGCGGAGATGGGGAGGAGGAAGAAAAAAGAGAGAGAGAAATACTAGCTGGGGGTGGGGGAGAGGACAGAAAGAGAGAGAGAGAGAGAGAGAGAGAGAGAGAGAGAGAGAGAAATGCTTACCAGCCAATGAGTTAAAGGGCACTGTGACAGCAGGTGGCTTCTACCATTGGGTGGCCATGGGCTTTTTGTCAGGTTCGGTCAAAGGTAGTACCCCTGCACTTAACTTGCCACTGCCTCAGGTACAAACTTAGATTGTGAGCCCTCTGGGGAAAGGGAAGTACTTTCTATACCTGAATGTATCTCACCTTGAACTACTGAGAAAGGTGTGAACTAAATTGAGATCCCTTCCATTTTACCTGAATAGGTGATCTCATAGCAATACTATTTCCTCCAGACAAGATTCACTTTACCTATATCATCTTATCTGACATGATTGTAGAAAATCCACTGAACACCCAATTTTTAAAAAGTTACCCAAGGGAAAATACCTGGATTATGTGTGGAATCATAACCAAAATAGTTTAGCTCTACCATTTATTCGGTCAATTAAAATTACACAACATAGTAGATGACGGCAGATAAAAACCTGTACGGTCCATCTAGTCTGCCCAGCATTGTCCTATAACTTCTGAAGTTGTTATTGAAGTCCTACTGTAGCCCATCCAAATATATCCAGTCACAATCAGGACACAGACCATAAAAGTAAGAAGTTGGATAGGTCCGTGAATGCTAACATTTCTACTGAATTTCAAAATGAATGTAAAAAAAAAAGTAATTTAAAAGCATATGTCCTTAATGTAGCAGTTCAACCAATGTGAGACAAAAACACCCAATAAGATGGCAGACAAGGATTATAACGCCCTCTTGGTATGCTCAGATTTTCTTCCTTCTGCACTTGATTTCCACTTTTATTCTCACTTCCCTGCAGCTAAAAATCATCTGGTTTAGAAATTCTCCTAATATTTTTCCCTTTACTATACCTGCCATAAAAGCACTGAAGGGAAGGGAATCTTATTTAGTATTCATATCTTGATCTGATATGAATTTGCTTATCTAGCACTGTCCTCCAACCACCAAGCTTAATAATAGTATTCTAGCAATAAAGATTTGTTTCATTAATAGCACTGTTTTAAGTTCAGACTTCCCCGGACTGAGTTGGTCAAGAGGCTGTAAGTGGAGTCTCTGAACGAGTAATGGAATAAAGGCAAGCGGCTGTGGATAATTTGTCTCTCAGACCCTAAAGGCATTTGAATTAAGTTGTGAGGTAAGATGTTCATGGTGTTCTTAATCTTTCACAGACCAGACTTATGAGATCTTACTGTACCTGACAATAGCAGTTAGGGTTGCCAACCGGACCTGTGTTTTTTAACATACGCAATTTGCTGGCTTTACTCTGCTATGTTCATGAATTTGCAATACAACTTTTCTTAGGCAAATCGAAACAGGAAGTCCACATCCTGAACTGGGTAAAACAAAGACTCAGTGTGTCCTGCAAAAAAAGCCAGCATCAACAATCATGAGAATGGATTTTCTGGACTCTCATTGCAGTCTTAGCATACTCAGTTTTAAACTGTTGGGAAGATAATAAAGGAAGTGAACCCATCTGGACATGATAATCATTAGAAACTAAGGGGTCAATTTTCAGAGGCTTTAATCTTCTAATTTTGAGAGTTAGGCTTCTCTCTCAAAATTTGCTAGGGCTGAGTGCTTAAATTTCTATTCAAAAGTTCACTAAATTTAGGATCCGAAAAGGTAGGTGGCAACAAGGCAGATGTGCATGCATGTGTGTGTTGGGTAAGGTTCTGTATTTGGAGTTCAGTCTGTGTGGAGTTGGGGATTGAATTGTTGATGGGAGGCTTTGGGAGAGTGGAGGTATGCATGTTGAGGTGGTGAATTTGCATGGGTGTTTGCTTATGTTTGAGTGAGCAGGTTTCAGTGCGTATGTGTGTTGGGGTGCAGAGATCTGTGGGATTGTGTAGGAGTCCACACCTGGGACAAATGCGGTTGCACAGGGATTCTGTGTGTATGTGTGCTTCTTTAATAGAGACCTGTATTATTCACTTTCTTCCTTCCTATCTCTATGGCATATTCTACTCCTCTACTATTTCCATACTCCACCCCACTTCTCAGTCCCCCTCCCCCTCAAAGCTCCCTCTTCCCCCTCCTTTTCTAGTAACATCCTATGCTCCTGTACCTTTCCCTCTTAAAGCAACCATCCTTCTCATCTCTTTCCCAAACCCCTTCCTTCCTGTCTGCCTCATATCCCCTCCTCTTAGGGATTCTTTCCTTGCAGGTGCAGCCCTCCCTTTCCATCTCCCCTCCCCTCAGCTCTCCTTTCACCTCTCCCCTCTGCTCCTCTTAGCCCCTCCTCCCTATGTTCTCTTCCTAGCATCTACCCCCTCCTTCATTAGCAGATACCTCCTTTTGGGGCATCACAATCCAGCATCTCCACCACCCACAGCCTTGGTCTAGGTGGGCCCCACTCACTAGAGCTGCTTTTTCTTTGGCTTCTTGCTCCTACTGAGTGTAGAGTCACTGCAGCAGACCACCTCTTTTGTTGCCTGCAGGGGTTGGGTCTCCACCAGTATGTAGCTAACTTTTTACCCACGGGGCTTCTCCTCTTCAAGTGCCAGCAGGGATTGCATTCCCACTGGCACAGAGTTGACTTCCTTTGCAGTGCCTGCCCCCTGTCAATAATGATGAGGGCTGGGTCCCTGCTGGCAAACTGTTGATTTAATTTCCCTAGTACCTCTCTTTGTTCAGTGCCAGTGGTGGTTGGGTCCTTGTTGATACAGTCAACTTTTTTCTGCAGTGCCTCTTCTCTTTCAATGCTGGAAGAGTTTGAGTCTCATTAGCATATAGATAATTTTTTCTCTGTGGTGTTGTCCTCCAATGTCAGCAAGAACTGGATCCCCATCAGTGCATAGTTGACTTTTTCCCGTGGTGCCTCTCCTTTTTCACTGCCAGCAGCAGTTGGGTCCCTATTGGTATAGGGTTGATTTTTTTCTGGCAGCTATAATGCTTCTTTGCTGTCTTTTTTTTTAAACTCCTATGCATCTATTTATTTGCAGGTGCTCAAACAGATGTATCCAGTTTTCTTTGTCTATCCACCCACTTTTATTTATCGTGCGCATGTCCACTGCTGCACTATGTATTGTGACTTTCTTTTCTCCTGTCTCCCTCTACAGTCTACTTTCTGCATTGCACATCACTGTGCTGCACTGTGGCACATATGGCATATTGTTGTTTGAATAATTTCATTGCTATTATTCTTGCTGTACACCGCCTTGAGTGAATTCCTTCAAAGAGGCGGTAAATAAATCCTAATAAATAAATAAATAAATATAGCAGCACGAGGAAATCAGCCCTAAAGCGTGTTGCTTGAATCCTCAGTGCTTGTACTAAAATCTGCCAACTGCATAAAACCTTCTGACTGACATCAAAGAAAATACATTGGAGTCCACTGAGTTATTTTGTGGAGAACTTTATACGTCTGAACTGCTTATTCAGCATCCCGGAACACTCCTAATCCAGCTGTCTAATCCTATACATGAACAAGGGGTTACATTTATCCAGGGGTGTGCTGGTAAATTGTTAACAGGGGGCTCTCTCTCGCCAGCAAAGTAAAAGAGAATTCAGGAGGGGCCCAAGCCCACATTTTGGGATCCATTTGTTAAAGTAACCATGGAGAACCGGCTCCCAAAATTCTTAAAAACTTAACAAATGGCTCTCGAGAGCCTGCTCCAGCACACCACTGCTTTATCCCAACATCTTTGTCAGGAGTGGTGTTTGCATATGTATGAGTGAGCAGCGGTCACTCATTTTTTTTTTTAATTTTCTGGTCATAGTATTTTTATTAAATTTAAAAGAGAATAACAGAAGACAATTCAGTGTAACAGTACAACAGCATACAAATTGCAAAAATCATGTAAAGGACAGAAGAGGGAAAGAGTGGAGAGGAAGAAAAGAAAAAAGAAAAACAAAGACCACTTCTCCTTATAAGTGATATAGCGACACGACTTTTTAGCCAGAAAGGTATCATATTTATAAGTCTGAAATACCAAATTCCACCATTCTTGATATGTGACTTGAATGGCTCTTATTTCACACATGGTTCTGCCTTTCAGCCCCTACAAATGTGCAAATACTGTTGAAAATGAGGCCCCACAGTGAGTGTCTGCACAGGGTCCTGCATATCTCGCTGGCTACCCCTGACCTTTGTCTTACCCATCTTGTCTGTCTGTATTATAGACTATCAGGCCAATATTCAGATCGATTTAAGTGGGCTGGAGAGGCTCTGGCCTGCTTATATCACCCGTTCCTGCCTAACTGCAGATATTCAGCAGCACTAAACTTGGCAGTGCCACTGAATATCGCCCCTGACTGGCCCCCCAAAAAAGGGCCGGTCAGAGATGGGCCAGGGGGTGTGTTGGGAAGGAGCCGGGGCTTATGCGGGTGCTGGCGATATACAGCTGACCCCCACATAAGCTTAAGCGGGCGAATTTAGGACAGCTCAAAAGCTGTCCTAAATTCCCCTCAGGCCCCAACCCCACCCCAACTCCCCCACCCTTCTGTAGTTTATGTAGTACTGCGAGCTACCACAAGAGGTTGTGGCAGTCATTTTGCAAACATGCCACAAGCGGCAGGAGTGATGGGACTCTGCTCCTGCCCCCAATGACCACCAGTGGACCAACAGGGATTAAGGTAGGCCCAGGGGGGCTACATGAACTACGAAGGGGTTGGGGTGGGGACGGGTGGCACTTGTGGGGGAAGTGGCTGCAGGTTGGGAGGGGATGCAATGCATCGGGGGCTCCGGGGGAGGGAGGGCTTCAATTAAAACACAAACGAAAAAAAGATTATGCAGTTCCCAGCCTGATATTATGCTGGGGCCTGTATAACTCTTATGTGGGCCCGGGCTGAATATTGGCTGGGCTCACATGATTTCCGTTGCCCAGCACACCCATGTGTAGCCCCCAATATTCAGTGCCAGTGCCCGGACATGGCTTGGCACTGAATATTGGGGCTAATTTAGCTGATGATGGTCAGTCATTGCCGGCTGAATATCAGGAAGGGGGGGGGGGGTATAATCCTAATTGTACATGTTCCCTCTGCTGCCTATGAAGATGTTTCATTTGGATTGTGTTGTTGAGATTGTATCATATTTCTGTTATATTTTTATTTATTTATTTTGACATTTGTATCTCCCCCCCCCTCCCAGTTTATCCAGTCTCTCTTTCCCTGGGCTTGTGTAGTAGTGGTGACAGCCTTGCATATCGGGGTATCTACACATATTGGACAGAATGGAAAAGTATAACTTTGTGTGGCAAACAATATCAAACATTTTAACAACACATTTTTGGTGTATTGACAAAGTTATGCACAGTAGTTCCAGATGCAGAAGTCTATGTTTGACAGCAGGAACGAACTGTACACAGTCACTGTTGTCTCTTGTGCTTAGGGTAATGGCCTGTGCTCCTCAACCTGTCTCTGGAGCAGGGCCAGGATTTGTGCAAAGATTAGGTGTTGGGCTTGCAGCTCCTGCAGCACCTGATCTTTGCAAACATGTATCAGAAACATGCTGCAAGAACTACAGATGTGGGTCCACATCACTGGGGCCAGCAGCTGGAGCCATGGCCTCTCCAGCTGGGCCTTCAGGCAGACAAAGGGCGGGCTCTTGCGCTTCCCCTGGGTCCTCCCCCTCGGTGGGGGTATGTGGCACCTCCCAAGCACCAGCTTCAATCTCCATTGGCTCCCACTGCTGCTGATTCCTGGCTGACTCCTCTATTGCAGTCAGCTGGTCCCCAGCTGCCTCCGCCGCCTGGTCCAAAGCTGCCTCCTCCACCACAGCCGGCTGGTCTCCAGCTGCCTCCTAGTCTTCCATGGCTGGGTCATCCCTGCCTGACTCCTCCTCGGCCGGCTGGAGGGTGTCCTTTGTGTGGAAATAACCAATGAAATCAATGAAGGACTGAACATCATGGACTCTTGGGCAAACTCATTCCAACTGAAATTGAACACTGAAAAAACACATTGCTTCATCCTCTCATCTCAACATAACGAGTACAAACCCACAACCATAAACACTCCAGGACACACCCTCCCCATCTCAGACAGCCTAAAAATACTCGGCGTCACAATTGACCGCAGCCTTACTCTTGAGAGCCAAGTAAACTCCTTAATAAAGAAAATGTTCTGCTCAATGTGGAAACTTAAACGCGTAAAACCTCTTCCCGAGGGAACTTTTTCGAAACCTAATACAATCAATGGCCCTAAGCCATGCAGATTATTTCAACGGAATCTATGCGGGTTGTAAAGAACTCACAACAAAAACTCCAAACCGCCCAAAACACAGCAGCCAGGTTGATATTCGGCAAAACACAATTTGAAAGTGCAAAACCCCTCCGAGAAAAGCTGCATTGGCTCCCAATCAAAGAACGGATCATCTTCAAAATCTGCACCCTGATCCACAAAATTATCTACGGCGTAGTCCCAGGATACATGATAGACCTCATAGACCTACCAACCAGAAACAAAACCAGATCATGAAGAACATATTTAAATCTACATTACCCAGGGGGAGTCACGTGATGTGCTAGAGGGAGCAGGACGTGAGGAGAGCTCTCTCTGAGGAATCTGGCCCCTTTGCAACTTTATACTAACCCTGCAAAAGCGGAATAGCGGACCAAAACACCAGGGGGTAGCCCAAAGCGGTATGGACAAATTTGTGGACTCCACTTCTAAAGGAATGGCGAGTAGAACGAGCAAACGCGAGAAAGAAAAGACTCGGGTGGACGACGTACCGGCGGAAACAAAATGGCCGCCGGGTGGAAGCGCGGGATTCAACAAAGAACAACTCGCACAGCTGACAGCAGTAGTGGAAGCCGCCATAGAACCGAGGCTGGAAAAACTCTCGACGCAAATTGCAAACTTTACCGCTTCGCAGGCAGAGCTTACCCGGAGAACCGGAGAACTTGAACAACGCGTCTCAAATTTGGAAGACGCCACCGCGACAACACCGGCGGCAGTAAATAAGCTTAAAGAGTCGGTAGTCTCGCTCACTGCAAAAATAGATGAGCTCGAAAATAGGTCCAGACGGTCCAATCTACGGCTGATAGGCGTGCCGGAGTCGGTGGGAGACAGAATTCTTATCACGGAGCTGGAGGCCTGGCTAAAAAACGAGTTTGCCCTTTCTGATCATGCGGGGGCCCTGAGCCTAGAGAGAGCACACAGGCTGGGACGCGCTCGAGAAGATCGCCAGACACCGAGGCCAGTGATAATCAAAGTTCATAATTATGTCCACAAAACAGAAATACTAAACGGATACCGTTTGAAACGGGAGGCCACAAAGCTTAAAGGTAATCCAGTACGAATATACCAGGACTATTCTGCTGCTTTGCAAGAGAGACGGAAGGTATTTACCCCGCTGTGTAGCAGATTACATACCTTGCAAATACCCTTCATGTTAATATACCCAGCCGTGTTAAAAATTAAACAGAATGGAGTCTGGAGATCGTTTGATTCAGAACAAGCGGCTAAAGACTTTGTGAGTAACATTGAAAGTAACGGAGCCAGTGACAACACTGGCTGAATAGAAGAATTGGCGCAGCATGAATGACCACTGGTTTGGGACAAGAGCCGAAGTTCAGGTCCAGGAACATCTATGAGGAACAGTTTGCAGGGTAATAATCTCTTGGATATGGGGGTCAGAGAACCTCAACATTAAGGTGACTTTCACACTGTTGTTGTTGTTGTTGTTGTTTGGGAGGGAGAGGGGGGAAAGGGGGAGGGAGGGGGACCTGGGTGGGGGGAGAGAAGGAAGGGGCAAGCAAAAGGGGGGGAGGGGATTCAAATTAGAAGAGAGAGTGGACGGAGTGAATGGAGAAAGCGAGATTTATGAGAGGTGGCAGTGGTCCCCAGTAGGGACGCAATATAGATCTCCCTGGGAGAGGGGCTGGGCTCCTGGGGAGCCAGACATTGATATTCTAAAGGCACTTATGAGAAGGAAGAGATATTAATCGTAATAAACTAAGGATTGTATCTTGGAACGTCTCTGGTATTACATCACCAGTGAAAAGGTACAAGATCCTCACACAACTTAAGAGGCAGGGAACACATATAGCATGTTTACAAGAAACAAAATTGACGGACACAGAACATGCAAAACTCAAACAGCAATGGGTGGGTGATTGTTACTTCTCTTCATCAGGGAATAGGAAAAGTGGAGTAGTTGTCCTGGTTGGGAAGGGACTGCCATGTCAAACAAAACTGATATATAAGGACACAGAGGGACGGATTGTTTTACTACATATTAACTACCAGGGGCAAAAATTTTACCTGTGCACAGTTTATGGCCCAAATAATTATAGCCCACACTTCTTTCAGTCTCTCATTGCGTTGGGAATGAAACACACTGATGCACCCTGGGTGTGGGCAGGTGATTTCAATCAAGTGCAGGACCCTACACTAGACAGACTCTCCACCCAGGCGACTCCAGGGGTGGGAAGGGGGAGAGGACTACCGATACTTTGCGATCAACTACATCTGACAGACGCATGGAGATCCCTACACCCCACCACCAAAGACTATACTCACCAATCCAAGGCCCACCAATCGTGGTCTAGGATAGATTACATCTTGATATCTACCTCGTGGTTCTTTAAAGTCCATATGGCAGCAATAGGCCCAATGGTGATATCGGATCACGCTATGATCTGGATTGACTTGGAGCTCTCGGGGGGGATCCCAGGGGGTGGACGCTGGAAATTTCCCTCATACCTATACCAGGATTCCCAATTTAAAGAATATTTAATTAAGAAATGGCAATTTTATGTTGATACGAATTTAGACACTTGTGAATCACCAATAATATTCTGGGAGGCCTCTAAGGCAGTCATGAGGGGGCATGTGATAGCATATATGAGTGCTAGGAAGAAACGCCTAGCCTCGAGTATTCTGAGACTAGAAAGAGAATATGGATCAGCAAGGAGGAGATATTTATTACACCCAAACGAGTCCAATAGGGAGCTGATGTCTGCGGCCCAGGTAGCACTGAATTCCCTTATACATGCTCAGGCGTTGAAACAACTAATGGTTAGACGCCTGAACTTTCAGCGCTTTGGAAATAAGTCGGGTAAACTTTTAGCGAGAATAGCAAGAGCAAACATGCCAAGACACTTCATACCAGCAGTTGTGAATTATAAGGGTAAGAGAGTAACTCAGCCGCAGGAGATTGCACAAACATTCCATACTTACTTCACGGACATATTTGCTGCACAGGAGCGATTTCAGGGCCCACTAACACGAGACTATTTGGAGGATGCCAGAATGCCTAAATTAACGGAGGGGGCACAACGGGCGTTGACAGCTCCAATAAGAGCGCAGGAGGTTTGTAGAGTCCTGAGATCGCTGTGTCTGGGTTCCGCACCGGGGGCAGATGGGCTCTCTAATGAATACTATCGGTTGTTGACGCAGGAAGTGACTGGGCCCCTGGTGGAATACTTTGATGTGGTAGTGGACAGGGGGTTCTTCTCGCCTGGAGAGAATACTGCCTTAATAACACTAATCCCGAAGCCAGATAAACCACAGGACCAGGTTGAGGCATATCGACCCATATCACTACTAAATGTAGACATTAAAGTACTGTCTCGGGTGCTGGCAGACAGGCTGATGATATATATACCTAACCTTATTGGAGAACACCAAGTAGGGTTTGTGAGAGGGAGACAGGCCACACAACATGTGCGCAGGGTGCTCCTAGCAGAGGCATATGGGCAGAACACGGGAGACCCACTATTATTGGTAAGTCTAGATGCCGCTAAGGCCTTTGATAAGGTAAACTGGGATTATTTGTTTGAGGTGCTAGAATACATCGGGTTGGGGGGCTGGTACCTAGAGGCGGTGAAAGCATTGTATAAGGATACCCAGGCAGAGATATTAATAAACGGAACTAGATCTGCCTCCCTTCGAGTGGAGCGAGGGGTTCGACAGGGCTGCCCGATGTCACCATTATTGTTTTTAATATATCTCGAACCTCTACTCCGCACTATTCTGTTAGACCAAGAGATACAGGGGGTAACCCTATATAGGGAAAATATTAAAATACTAGCCTTTGCAGACGATATGTTTCTTACTCTCACTCACCCAAGAGCATCAGTAGAGAGACTGTTGGAGGTGATAGATGAGTTCAGCTTCTTCTCTGGGTTACAACTCAACCTGCAAAAATCACTAGCTCTGCCAATACCAACGATGCTGAGCTCAGAGTGGGAGGGACATTTTCCATTTCAATGGGCTACTGAACGCCTAAAATATTTAGGGATTATTATCACGGCAGACATAGCCAATGTATACCGAGAAAACATAGACCCATTGAGGAGACGTACACAAGAGCTCTTACAGGGGTGGCAGGGGTTACCATTGTCTTTACAAGGTAGAATTGCATTATACAATATGTTCATATTCCCCAAATGGACATATGTATTTCAAATGATCCCTGCAGTGTTGGGGTACAAAGAGGAGAGGTGGCTCCACAAAGCATTGAAAAGGTTCTTGTGGCAGGGTAAGAGAGCACGTATAGGGCTTAAACAATTAATGAAAACACACAAGAAGGGAGGTTTGGGGTTGTTGGACCTAAAACTGTTCACGATAGCTAGTAGTGCTAGATATCTGTCAGATTGGTTCCGCACAAAAGAGTTTTACTCATGTACGGGGGTGGAAACAACATTAATGGCTCCCTTAAATTTTGCATACTGGCTACACGCTCCGTCGGTTGAATTGCCCACGGTGGGAGCGTATGGTCACATAATCAACCCCCTGCGGAAAGTGTGGCGCTGGATGTGTAAAGCCTTTACATGGAATAGTGCGGCCTCACCCCTGCTTCCCTTGAGGGGTAATCTGGCCTTCCCCGAGGGGGGAACATCTAAGCTATTTCAGAGATGGACCGCCCGGGGAATACAATATCTATTCCAGGTAGTCACAGAAAGGGGGACCCCTAAAACCTTTCAAAGTATGTGTGATGAGTTTGGGTTAGATCAGGGGGACTACTTTGCTTACCTACAGATTAATCACTATTTAAAGACCCTACCGGGCCAGGGCCTGACTCAGGATATATGGGACACTATGAATGACTTTTTGGGTCTGGAGGCGCAGTTGAAAATACCTTTGAAATACTTTCACCGTACCCTGCGGGATTTGCAGGAAGCAAACGACTGTACTAAAGTGTCAACCCTCTGGCAAACAGAACTACAGTGGAAGATAGATCCGGGACAGTTGGCAATTTGCCTATCTACAGTACATAAAGTAACAGAGAATGCAATCTGGAGAGAAATGCAATACAAATTTGTTATGCGAATGTATATATCGCCTCACCGAGCCTATAGAGCAACTTTGAAACAGACTGACGATTGCCA
Source organism: Microcaecilia unicolor (assembly GCF_901765095.1). Classification (NCBI taxonomy): domain Eukaryota; kingdom Metazoa; phylum Chordata; class Amphibia; order Gymnophiona; family Siphonopidae; genus Microcaecilia; species Microcaecilia unicolor. Next base: position 86,409,949 of record NC_044035.1, read on the forward strand.
AAAATGCGGGAGAGTCGGGGCCACCTTGGGACACATGTTCTGGGCCTGCCCCCTGGTGAAACAGTTTTGGACAGAGCTGGGACTTAAAATTTCACAGATGTGGAAAGTCCGGTGGCGCCCCTCTCCGGGCCAACTGTTTGATAAGTTCATTGTGCAAGGACAATCGCCTGAAGGCTTAAGGGCGTTCTTGAAGCGTACTGTCTTGATGGGAAAGCGAACAATTTTACAACTATGGCTGCAAAAAGAGGGGCCGAGTGTTTCACAGTGGAGAGGAACCATGATGCAATGTTGTATGCTGGAAAAAAGAGGAGTTGGAGACCTTGCCTCAAGAAGGGGAGACGGTTTTGCAAGATCTGGGCTCCATATTGGGACACCCTGACACCAGTTGCAAGAAGCAGACTTCTAAACTGTTAAAAACTGAGTCCACCAGCCGAACAATAGAAAGCTCCTAAGAATGGGAGGGAGGGAGGGGAGGACTGGGGGGGGGGGGGGGGGTGGGAGGGGGGGAAAAAAAAGGGGAAAAACGTTAGCAACAGATGAGAATGTTTTGAGTGTACAGATGGTGCCAATCACAAAATGTTATTATTGTGTTGGAATGTTTATTATTGTTGCAATAAACAAGATTAAAAAAAAAAAAAATCTACATTACCCAAATTGCAAAGGACTCAAATACAAAACAACTTACGCATCTAACTTCTCCTACATAAGCGCACAACTATGGAACACACTCCCAAAAACTGTGAAAACAATACATGACCACCTAAACTTCAGGAAATCACTAAAAACCAACCTCTTCAAAAAGGCTTACCCCACCAATCCAATGTAAACCCCTACACCAGGCAACACAGCAATACCAATGATCGTACTGGAAAATATATAATCTACACTCCCCTCGACCCTCATGATATCTGATACACATCTTCCTCATTCGACCACAACATAACTTTGTATTTGTTTCTCAACTGGACTTGGTGAACGCCTTTACGGTACTATGTAAGCCACATTGAGCCTGCAAATAAGTGGGAAATGTGGGGTACAAATGTAACAAATAAAAAATAGTTGGCAGGTAAGATCCTGCATGACTTGCCTAGTGGTACAGCTGGCTGATGGGAGGCAGTTACAGGGACAACTGTGGGCAGATGATGTTATCTGGTGACAACAATGAGATGACATAGCAGGGAACCTTGGAAGCATTGTGATCAGAGGGGCTACTCCAAATGTAGGGTTGTGGGTTCAACTCCCACAGTGGGTGATAGTGAGAACTGTCCTATTTGCCCTGTTGTTGTGGCTGCATTGTGATAAGTAGGTTGTCATGTTTCTCACACCAAGGCCTTTGTTGATGGTGAGCAATTTGTCCCCCCCCCTCCTTGCTATGTCATCTCATAGGTTGTGGGTTGGGTGCAATACATGGGGTTTGCAGGCTCATTCTAAGGAGGATAGCTGGTAGAGGGGTGCTCTGGTTGTGGTACTCAATTTGACACTGGATGCGCTCCCTCATGCTCCAGATCATCCCAGGGTTTTCATGTCGTATGCGCCAGTACAAGCACCGGAGTGGACTCCATATCTCCTACAACATATAAGTTTGGTACAGACAGGGTTCAAATGAGGGGTTGAAAGTGGGTTGAAAGATGGTGTGCATGTGGTCATCAGACTGTACTTTAAGGAGCTGCTACCAACAGTCCAAGTACTATGAAGGTGGGGGCCACGTTGGGGGGGGGGGGGAGGGATGTAGGTCTGTATAGTCCCTCATTATGGCTTGGCATGATTGGAGGGACCATATGTTATGGATTTCAGATGTGGCCAGTGGTGTGCTGGAGCTGGCTCGCAAGAGACGATTGTTAAATTTTTAAAGCTCTTGCGAGCCGGTTGTTCTGGCAGGTGAGCTGGCTCCTAGGGGTGGCGCAACCCGGCAGTAAGTGAGGTAAGCATGGCAGGAAGGTGCCACAAGCCATGCTTACCTCACCTCCTGCCGCTTTTTTTTTGGGGGGGGGGGGGTTAAATCTTTGATTTACCTCTGTCACAGCAGCCGCAGTGAAAGCCCGTCTCTAGTCTTCCCTTCGTTCCCATCAGTGTCCTGCCTTCTTCTGACGTCATGTCCTCTTTTAGCGAGGGCGGGACACTGACAGGAAATGAAGGGAATGCTAGAAACGGGCTTTCACTGTGGCTGCTGCGACGGATGTAAGTCAAAGATTTAAACCTCTTCCAGGGCGGCAGGAGCAAAAAGAGGGATGTTAGGGGGAGAAGAGGGCAGGCAGGTGGACATGGGAGCGGGAGGGCAGGGGAGAGAGGAGCATCGAAGCCATCGATGAATATGGATGGGAAGGCAGGGCCCAGGGAGAGAGGAGAAATTGCTGGACATGGAGGGGAGGGCAGGGGAGAGAGGAGAGTTGCTGGATATGGATGGATGAAGGGGGGCAGGGGAGAGAGCAGAATTGCTGGATATGGATGGATAGATAGATGGAGGGCAGGAGAGAGGATAGTTGCTGGACATGGGTGGATGGAGGGGAGGGCAGGGGACAGGAAAGTTGCTGGACATAGGTGGATGGAAAGGAGAGGAGAGGAGAGTTGCTGGACAAGGGTGGATGGAGGGTGTCAAGATTGCTGGACATACTTAGATTAATATGAAACCAGTTTCTGATAATTCCCCCCTCCCTCAGGAATCCCTGAGGATGGCAGATGGACCAAATGTTGCCCAGCTGCCTGCTAGCCCTTTGTTTCTCAAGTACTCCCACTTAACATACCTTTGTCCTCTCTGGGCATCTGGGACCAGGGCTCTCTGAGAACAATGAAAGCCAGACAGATAGGCTCCAATACTAGGGACTTCAAAAATTAAAACCTGTGAAATTGCTCACCTTCCTTACATCAGGAAATTAAACTGGAGTTTGCAAAGGAAATAGCTGATAACAAAGGCTGGGAAGGAAAGAAGTTATTTGATCCATCTCTGTTCCTGTTAGATATCTATCTATCTATCTATCTATCTATACAGTGGGGGAAATAAGTATTTGATCCCTTGCTGATTTTGTAAGTTTGCCCACTGACAAAGACATGAGCAGCCCATAATTGAAGGGTAGGTTATTGGTAACAGTGAGAGATAGCACATCACAAATTAAATCCGGAAAATCACATTGTGGAAAGTATATGAATTTATTTGCATTCTGCAGAGGGAAATAAGTATTTAATCCCTCTGGCAAACAAGACCTAATACTTGGTGGCAAAACCCTTGTTGGCAAGCACAGCGGTCAGACGTCTTCTGTAGTTGATGATGAGGTTTGCACACATGTCAGGAGGAATTTTGGTCCACTCCTCTTTGCAGATCATCTCTAAATCATTAAGAGTTCTGGGCTGTCGCTTGGCAACTCGCAGCTTCAGCTCCCTCCATAAGTTTTCAATGGGATTAAGGTCTGGTGACTGGCTAGGCCACTCCATGACCCTAATGTGCTTCTTCCTGAGCCACTCCTTTGTTGCCTTGGCTGTATGTTTTGGGTCATTGTCGTGCTGGAAGACCCAGCCACGACCCATTTTTAAGGCCCTGGCGGAGGGAAGGAGGTTGTCACTCAGAATTGTACGGTACATGGCCCCATCCATTCTCCCATTGATGCGGTGAAGTAGTCCTGTGCCCTTAGCAGAGAAACACCCCCAAAACATAACATTTCCACCTCCATGCTTGACAGTGGGGACGGTGTTCTTTGGGTCATAGGCAGCATTTCTCTTCCTCCAAACACGGCGAGTTGAGTTCATGCCAAAGAGCTCAATTTTTGTCTCATCTGACCACAGCACCTTCTCCCAATCACTCTCGGCATCATCCAGGTGTTCACTGGCAAACTTCAGACGGGCCGTCACATGTGCCTTCCGGAGCAGGGGGACCTTGCGGGCACTGCAGGATTGCAATCCGTTATGTCGTAATGTGTTACCAATGGTTTTCGTGGTGACAGTGGTCCCAGCTGCCTTGAGATCATTGACAAGTTCCCCCCTTGTAGTTGTAGGCTGATTTCTAACCTTCCTCATGATCAAGGATACCCCACGAGGTGAGATTTTGCGTGGAGCCCCAGATCTTTGTCGATTGACAGTCATTTTGTACTTCTTCCATTTTCTTACTATGGCACCAACAGTTGTCTCCTTCTCGCCCAGCGTCTTACTGATGGTTTTGTAGCCCATTCCAGCCTTGTGCAGGTGTATGATCTTGTCCCTGACATCCTTAGACAGCTCCTTGCTCTTGGCCATTTTGTAGAGGTTAGAGTCTGACTGATTCACTGAGTCTGTGGACAGGTGTCTTTCATACAGGTGACCATTGCCGACAGCTGTCTGTCATGCAGGTAACGAGTTGATTTGGAGCATCTACCTGGTCTGTAGGGGCCAGATCTCTTACTGGTTGGTGGGGGATCAAATACTTATTTCCCTCTGCAGAATGCAAATAAATTCATATACTTTCCATAATGTGATTTTCCGGATTTAATTTGTGATGTGCTATCTCTCACTGTTACCAATAACCTACCCTTCAATTATGGGCTGCTCATGTCTTTGTCAGTGGGCAAACTTACAAAATCAGCAAGGGATCAAATACTTATTTCCCCCCACTGTATGTAAAGCAGAGCACATGGCTCTGCTCTCGCTTCTCTTTCCTTCTCTGCACACCCCCATCTTTAGCCACCAGAGCACCTGGCTGTACTCCCCCCTTCTCCTTCAGCCGTACTCCAAGGCTTTCTCTCTCTTTTTCCTCTGAACACCCCTATCCTTACCTTTCTCTCATTGATGCCCATCTAAACACACAGACAGCTACAGCATTGCAATATTTATCTGTACTAAGTGCTGTGAGCCTATATATGTAAATACAATATACTTTCTATATATATCCAAGCCCGTGTGGATTGTGTATTGTTGGGAACCCACTGCCTCTATGGACTGGACCCAGGACCATAACTGGACAATGCTGACAGATTGTAAGCTCTTTGAGCAGGGACTGTCTTTCTTCTATGTTTGTGCAGCGCTGCGTATGCCTTGTAGTGCTATAGAAATGCTAAATAGTAGTAGTAGTAGGGGAGGGCAGGGGAGAGAGGAGGGTTTCTGGACATGGATGGATGGAGGGGAGGGGAGGGCAGGGGAGAGAGGAGATTTTCAGGACATGGATGGAAGGGAGGGCAGGAGAAATTCTGGACATGGATGGAGGGTAAGGAAGACAGGAAGGAGATGAACATGGATTGAGGGGAAGGGAGAGAGAGAAAAAGTGCTGGACATGGATGGAGGGGAGGGAAGAGAGAGGAAGTGAGATGAATATGAATGGACGGGAGAAAGGAGAAATGCTGGACATAGATGGAGGAGAGGGAAGGGAGAGAGAAGAAATGCTGGATATGAAAGGAAGAGAAAGGAAGGAGATGAGATGAGGGAAAAGGAAGAGAGGAGAAAAACTGCACATGGATGGAGAAAATAGGAAGAAGCTGGTTCCACTGGACAGTCAAGTCTGCGGAGGACCAGAAATGAAGACGAAAGGAGTGTAAATGGGATATAAAAAATTAAAAATGCTTTGTGTCCCCTTTAAAGGGACTTACCAGGGCTCCGGGGGGGGGGGGGGGGGGGTGTCTCCTGGGCTGCTCCAGGTTCCGGTGGGCGTTTTGGGGCCCTTTTGGGATGTGCCCCCGGGTTTTCTGACCCTCGTGTGGGTCCGACGCTTTTTGGACCATTTTTGGCCCATCCAAGGCTTCCTTCATTGGTGGCCAGCGTTTCGGGCTTCCCCAGGCTTGCTCCGGTGTTCTTGGGTCCCATTTCAGGACCAGAGCAAGTCCTGGGGCTGAAGAGGGACTGGAGGCAGCAGGACCTTCCGAAGACATGGCTGGTGTGAGTGGAGTGCTGCCGCAAGTGAAGAGGAGCTGGGGAGAGATGAGACTGGTCGGCTCCAGGCTTGCTTACCTGCATGTGTGCTGGATCCGGCGGATCCGGCGCATGCGCAAATGCAGGGAAACGCCAGTAGGCCAGATTTTTTTGAAGATTCCCAGGTCTTTTGGAGGAAGCGTCGGAAGGTGGCCGGGACCTCGGGAAAATTAATGGACCCCAGGATGGATGTCGAGGGGTTCAGGTAAGAGGCCCTATGGCCTTACTTTAATTTAATTTGGTTTTATTTTTGAGTTTTTCCAGTATATTTTTGGCGGGCCTTCCCTGAATTTTTTTTTAATTTTATTTTTGTCGTCAGGGGGTCTGGGGGGTCTGCTTAGTCGGACTGGGTACTTTAAAATTTTTAAAGTTAATTTTAATGGGGGGTTTTAGGGTATTTTTGGTGTGGAGCGTCGTGCGCTGCTCTAATTGCGTTTTTAAAAAATCCGTTGATGGCATTTGGGAGCGCACATGTTCCCTAATATATGTGGAAATTTTGGTGACATTTCATGGAATTTTAATGGGGTTTTTAGGTGGAAATAGTGGGAAATGGTACCTATTAATGATTTTAAAAATATAAAACATGGATTGGATTCAGAAAAATATGACCTGGATGTTGGCACAATTTGTATTTAAATATTGTGTGATTTACATGGTATTTTGTATGAAAATCCATTTTCTCCATACACTTTAATGGAAAAATTGGATTTCAAGATGGAGCCTAACCTAAAATTCCAAACTGTAATAGCTGGTTAACATTCTACAGGCTAGCGTCTGATTGGTGCTGTCAGGTCTGATGCTCAAGCTGCAGCTCCATTGCTAGGGGAAACGGAGCTGGTGACAAGATCAGAGGGACTGAAGACACAGGAGAGGACAGATCTGTGTGAGAGGTGCTCTGCTTGTGTGATTGGGAAATTGAGTGTGGATTATACTCAATAGAGTATAATTTGACTGAATCAGAACACCTGGTGATACAGAGAGAGTGGAATTCAGTAAAGGAGAGGGACTGAAGACATAGGAGAGGACAGATCTGTGTGAGAGGTGCTCTGCCTGTGTGTGAGAGAGTAGATTGTGGTTAAGGGAGAGGGCCTGAGTGGAGAAGAATTTGACAGAATCAGACAAGCTGATAACCACAGAACACCTGATTGGCACTTTGAGGGGTATATATTTGTTAATTTGCTAAGTGGTTCTACAGAAAGGCTTGCCTGAGTTTCGAATAGGCTATACGCTGTATAATAGCCTGCTGGTAACCAGCGAATGTGGCTAGTGGCAGTGAGTGTGAAGGAAATCTGGTGAGTTTCCGCTGACCTGCCACGGAGCAGAGTTGTGGCCACAGTGCATTTGACTGGCACTCTGAAGGGGGTGTTTGTGCATTGGTCTGCTGGGTGGTTTTACTGAGGGGTCTGCCTGAGTTTGGAGTGGGCTACAAATTGTGAAAAAGCCTGTTGGTGAATGGTGAGTGTGCAAATTTGGTGTGTTTCCACTGACCTGCCACGGAGCAGGGTGGTGACCACCGTGCACCTGTCTGCAGTGGGAATCGGTGCTGATCAAGAATTGGAGTGACACTGTTGTCCTTGGTGGAACCGTTTGTTTGTGAGGGCATTGGTCTGTGAAGTGTGTAAAGTGAATTTGATGACAGTGAGGTATTGTAGAACCTGAATTCCAGTGAGAGTGGAGTCTATTGCTGGATAGTTTTAGTCCGGGATGAGAAATGTATGATTGTCTATAAGAGTGTTCCTCATTAGGCGGGGACAAGTAACAAGGCAGGTCCTGCAATAGGAAACATTAATTATCTATTGATTTAATCTAGAAAAGTTGGCCACAGTTTTGAAAACAACAAAATCCTTATAAAAAATTCCCACAGGATAGGGAGACAGGGTTTCAATTTCTTTTAATTAACTAGAGTACAGGTACTGAGGCTGTTAAGCTGCAACGCAGGAGGAACAACACCAAAGCAACAAGTGCATCACCTATCAAGAAAGACAAAAGATTTTTCCTGTTCAAGAAAGACCAACCAAAAAGCAGCTAAGTACAAACATCACCGTCTACAGCGTCTCAGAGACTCTACACTTTAGTTAAATACTTACCTGGAGGTGTGGGCTTATGTTCATACAGTGGTGGAAATAAGTATTTGATCCCTTGCTGATTTTGTAAGTTTGCCCACTGACAAAGACATGAGCAGCCCATAATTGAAGGGTAGGTTATTGGTAACAGTGAGAGATAGCACATCACAAATTAAATCCGGAAAATCACATTGTGGAAAGTATATGAATTTATTTGCATTCTGCAGAGGGAAATAAGTATTTAATCCCTCTGGCAAACAAGACCTAATACTTGGTGGCAAAACCCTTGTTGGCAAGCACAGCGGTCAGACGTCTTCTGTAGTTGATGATGAGGTTTGCACACATGTCAGGAGGAATTTTGGTCCACTCCTCTTTGCAGATCATCTCTAAATCATTAAGAGTTCTGGGCTGTCGCTTGGCAACTCGCAGCTTCAGCTCCCTCCATAAGTTTTCAATGGGATTAAGGTCTGGTGACTGGCTAGGCCACTCCATGACCCTAATGTGCTTCTTCCTGAGCCACTCCTTTGTTGCCTTGGCTGTATGTTTTGGGTCATTGTCGTGCTGGAAGACCCAGCCACGACCCATTTTTAAGGCCCTGGCGGAGGGAAGGAGGTTGTCACTCAGAATTGTACGGTACATGGCCCCATCCATTCTCCCATTGATGCGGTGAAGTAGTCCTGTGCCCTTAGCAGAGAAACACCCCCAAAACATAACATTTCCACCTCCATGCTTGACAGTGGGGACGGTGTTCTTTGGGTCATAGGCAGCATTTCTCTTCCTCCAAACACGGCGAGTTGAGTTCATGCCAAAGAGCTCAATTTTTGTCTCATCTGACCACAGCACCTTCTCCCAATCACTCTCGGCATCATCCAGGTGTTCACTGGCAAACTTCAGACGGGCCGTCACATGTGCCTTCCGGAGCAGGGGGACCTTGCGGGCACTGCAGGATTGCAATCCGTTATGTCGTAATGTGTTACCAATGGTTTTCGTGGTGACAGTGGTCCCAGCTGCCTTGAGATCATTGACAAGTTCCCCCCTTGTAGTTGTAGGCTGATTTCTAACCTTCCTCATGATCAAGGATACCCCACGAGGTGAGATTTTGCGTGGAGCCCCAGATCTTTGTCGATTGACAGTCATTTTGTACTTCTTCCATTTTCTTACTATGGCACCAACAGTTGTCTCCTTCTCGCCCAGCGTCTTACTGATGGTTTTGTAGCCCATTCCAGCCTTGTGCAGGTGTATGATCTTGTCCCTGACATCCTTAGACAGCTCCTTGCTCTTGGCCATTTTGTAGAGGTTAGAGTCTGACTGATTCACTGAGTCTGTGGACAGGTGTCTTTCATACAGGTGACCATTGCCGACAGCTGTCTGTCATGCAGGTAACGAGTTGATTTGGAGCATCTACCTGGTCTGTAGGGGCCAGATCTCTTACTGGTTGGTGGGGGATCAAATACTTATTTCCCTCTGCAGAATGCAAATAAATTCATATACTTTCCACAATGTGATTTTCCGGATTTAATTTGTGATGTGCTATTTCTCACTGTTACCAATAACCTACCCTTCAATTATGGGCTGCTCATGTCTTTGTCAGTGGGCAAACTTACAAAATCAGCAAGGGATCAAATACTTATTTCCACCACTGTATCTAGGTGGAGAAAGGTTTGATCCCTGAAAGAAAACAATTAACACAAAGAATCAATATTCTTGTTAAAAATTTTATAGTTAAAGTAAATTCTGAGTAACAGAGAAATATCAATTAGATGAAAATTCATTGATTGAAAGTTGATACATTTTCTGAAAGTTAGAAAGAAACATTGTTGCAGGTCTTGAATGCATAATTTTGTCATGGAATGAAAAAATTCTTTTGCACTTTAAAAAAATTGGTATTTTAATACTATTGAACAACAACATACTATATTTTAATACAGCTATTTTTAAAATCTATTTATTGCCGATATTTAATTTTTAAAGAAACATCTTGTGTAATAAATTATTTTAATCTAAAAGTTAGTGTGCAATATTGTCATCATTAAAAATTTTGAAACATCTAGGGAAATTCGTTTAACATTTGAATTGCACACTATATAATATACAGAATACAGAATTTCCTTATTTTTCTTTGTACCTTCCCTAAGTGGTGAGTGTTTAGCGTGGGACCCCTACACCGTGATTATATTATTGTACCACCCTCTTTAAAAACCTCACCCATAGGGGATCTACAGGAGGAAAGAAAATAAATAAATGGAAAGGAAGCCCTGGAAACGGAGTCAAGGGAACAGATAGAGAGCAGCAGAATCAGATACTGGGCCAGCATGATCAGAAAAACAGACACCAGATAAGAGAAAAAAAATCATTTTATTTTCATTTTAGTGTTTGGAATATGACCACTTTAGAATTTACATCTGCTATCATATTTTGCAATGTATAACAACGTGTTTCTTTCTGTTTTTCTGCTATTGCGCTGCATGTAGAGTCTAACTTCTTAGGATTTCAGGTTAATTTTTGAAGAATTTGAATAGGGTCTATCTCTGTTCTGCATGTATGACTGCAAGGCCAAGTGTCAGAATAGGGATCTATTTGTTAGGTTCTGAGATTTTGATAACACATTGTTTTTCAGAGTTGGCAAGACTGTCTATTCTCCTAATGACTGGTCTGTATGCTAATTTGGTTTGTGTCATTTTGGGTATACTGCAGAGATTTGTTTTCCTGGTAAAGGGCTTCTAAAACAGACATCTTGTTATAAGAATCAGGTTCTCAACGTTAATATATTTATTTACTTATTTATGGCATTTTATCCCACACTAAACATGAATTAGATTGGAACCTGGGAGCATTTAATTTTTTTTTTCCTGGAGAGAGTAATGCATTGCTGTCTCTCCCCCCAAGGCTCTCTCCCCGGCTATAGCCAGCTCTGCAATTTGGGGGGGGAGGGGGGGTGCAGAGGTGGACTGGGGAGAGAGCCTGTTAAACATTTACCAGCACACCACTGGATGTTGCATTATTCAGATTTTTTTTCTCAATTCCTTATTTCTGTGATGTCACATTTTTATGCTGCCACTTGATTAATGCTGAATGGGAGATACTGCAATGTACTGCATTGGTAAGACAGCAATCATATGTATTGCTACCACTGTACAGTACATGAATGCTGCTGGGCTACCGGGGGGAGGGGGCAATGCTGGATACTTACCTTGCCAGGATGTCTCTTATCTATCTCCATGCTTGCAGGGAGACATTTCTGAGGGGCAGGTGGCAGGGGCCTAGCCAGACAACAGATTTTGGGTGGGCCTGGGCAAGAGGTGGGTGGGCACCAAATGTTCTCCCTCCCCCCCCCACCATGAAAAAAATATCTCAGCTGGCAGGAAAACACTTCTTTCCACCTTGGCAGTCTGCAGCAGGGTTACGCTGAAAACTGAGCATGTGCAGGTGCCCGTATCATGGAGAGTAGCGTTTTCGTTACCATCAGGGGGAAGTCTTCAGCTGGCGGCGCTTGGGATCCCCACCAGCTACTGCTAAACATGTGCTACTGATGGGTGGGCCTGAGCCCTAAATGAGTGGGCCCCAGCCCACCAAGGCCCACCTGTGCCTACGCCACTGGCAGGTGGTGGTGATATTTGGATAGCACCCTGCTGTATCTGAGGCACAGGCTACTAGGAGCTGTGTCTTTTGCACAGAGTAAATTGGCTATCTCCCCCTCCCCAACACTCACTGTCCCCAAGCCCACACTCCTTTCATTACACCCCTTACCTATTTGGCTATTGTGAAGGACCTGCGCTCTGGTTTGTTCAGGAATGCCTCCCTCCCCCACGGACGTCCAGGGATTTTTCCAGGAAATCCCACAGAAGCTCATGCACTGCTCCACTCTCCTAGGCGCCTCTCAACCCCGACTCAAAATAATGACTCAGCAACTCAGTCAAGGCCATATATATTTATATCAGTTTATGCAAAGCAATTTCCCAGAGGTTCAACAAAGGTTCAAAATCACAGCAGTTCATGTAAAGCATTTCAAAGGGTTCATAAAATTCCCAATAGTTCATGTAAAGCAATTTCCACAGGTTCAAAAACCCAGCAGTTCATATAAAGCAGTTTCCAAAGGTTCAAAATCCCAGCAGTTCATGTAAAGCAGTTTCCACAGGGTTCAAAATCACCACCCACTGGGCCAGCACTATCTTCCAGCCACGTCTCCCCATTGGACCCTCCAGGAAAAACAGCTTCTCAGCTCCTCTTTGGAGAAAACCACCTTCTTCCTTTTTTCACCCAGCTCCCATACCAAGCTCCCAACTGCTGCTTTATCTCGCCTTTTAGTTTAGCTAGAGCTGAGGTATCCATAGGCTCCTCCTGTTCTTTATCCTCTCCCTTTTCTGCCCCTTGCCAGTCCATGGGTTCCTCCCCACACCCCTCTCCCAGCTGCCTCTCCTTTCCTTGATTGGGCAGATTCAGGACCTCCTCCCCTAGCCTAGTTCTCTGTGTCAGGGTTTTCCAATTCTCCTCCCTTGTCCTTCTCTCAACCTCCCCCAGGGGCTGATGGGAATGGAAGTCCCTGCTGTTATGGTATGCCTCCGTCCAGGACTGCTGGGAAACGTAGTCCTGAATTCTAGGTTGCACTCCTCTTGGGGACTGGTGGGAGTTGTAGTCTTTCTCCACTTCTCTGGGGAATAGGATCTGCTCCTTTCTCTAGCCCTGTCTTCCCTCCTACCCCCCTCATATTCCTTACATACCCCCCCACCCCTTAAGTGGTGAACTTACTCCAGCTCTGACCTTTCAGAGCTCAGTTCCCCAATTCTGGACAGAGCATCTACGTTGCCTAATAACCTCCTGGGGCGATGCTCTACCAAGTAACGAAAAGGTTGTAGGGCCAGATACCAACTCATCAGTCATGCATTGTCATTTTTCATCAGGTGGAGCCATTTTAAAGGGGCATGGTCCGTTACTAATTTAAACTCCCTCTCTTCCAAATAAACCTGACATGCCTGAACCACCCATCTAATGGCCAGGCATTCCTTCTCAACAGTAGAGTAATTGATTTCATGGGGAAGCAGTTTCCTACTTAAGTACAGTACAGGGTGTTCCTCCCCTTGATGTTCCTTGGATATTACCGCCCCTAGCCCTACCCCTGATGCATCTGTCTGGAGTACAAACCGTTTTGAAAAGTCTACTGCTATAAGCACTGGTTCTTGACATAGGGCCTGCTGTAGTATCCCTATGGCTTGCTTCTCCCCTTCCCCCCATTTCAACTGATGGGGGTTCCTATTCTTCAACATATCCGTTAATGGGGTAGACAGGGAGGAAAAATGGGGAATGAACCTCATATAATAGCCTATTAACCCAAAGAACCCCCGCAACTGTTTTTTTGTACTGGGTAAGGGGAATTCCTGGATGCTCCTAATTTTATCTAAGAGGGGCCTTACCTCCCCCTGCCCCACCTCGTAGCCCAAGTATTTTACCCTGTGCTGGGCAAAATGGGTTGTGGGTTGAGAGTTAGACCTGCCTCTCTGAAGGACGTCAACACAGCTCAAACCCTTGCTACATGCGTGCTCTAGTCCTGGCTATGTATTACAAATTCGTCCATATAGGCCGCGGCGTAATCTTGATGGGGCCTAAGCACCCGGTTTAATAGGCATTGGCAACTAGACACTGCCGAATTCAACCCAAACGGTAGGCGGGTGAACTGGTACAGACCCAAAGGGGTACTAAAGGCTATCTTGGCACGGGCTTCCCTCGTGAGAGGTATTTGCCAATACCCCTTGGTCAGATCTAAGGTAGTGAGCAATTGAGCTGTCCCCAGCCTAACAGTTCATCAATGTGGGGCATGGGTAAGCATCGGCTTGTGAAATGGTGTTAAGCTGACTGAAGTCGATGCAGGACCTCCATGACCCGTCCGCCTTAGGCACCAACACCACCGGACTAGACCAAGGGCTATTGGATTCTTCAATTACCCCAAATTCGAGCATCTCTTGTATCTGCTTGGTTACCTCCTGCTTTTTCTGCGAAGATAGCCTATAGAGCCCCTGTTTCAACCACTTTTCCCTCCACCGTGATAATATCGAGGGGCATAATCGAACGGTGCTGGCCAAATAGTGGAGGAGTGGCCTAGTGTTTAGGGTGGTGGACTTTGGTCCTGGGGAACTGAAGAACTGAGTTCAATTCCAGGCACAGGCAGCTCCTTTTGACTCTGGGCAAGTCACTTAACCCTCTATTGCCCGCCGCATTGAGCCTGCCATGAGTGGGAAGCGCGGGGTACAAATGTAACAAAAAAAAAAATAGATGGCCGGCCATCTATTTGGCCGGCGCCGCAAAGAGCAGTCCCAAACCGTATTATCAAAAAAGATAGCCGACCATCTTTCATTTCGATAATACGGTTGGGGCCGGCCAAATGTCAGAGATCGCCGGGTTTGAGATGGCTGGCATTGGTTTTCGTCGATAATGGAAACTAATGTCGGTGATCTCAAACCCGGCCAAATCCAAGGCATTTGGTCGTAGGAGGAGCCAGCATTTGTAGTGCACTGGTCCCCCTCACATGCCAGGACACCAACCGGGTACCCTAGGGGGCACTGTAGTGGACTTCAAAAATAGCTCCCAGGTACATAGCTCCCTTACCTTGGGTGCTGAGCCCTCCAAATCCCTCCCCAAAACCCACTCCCCACAACTGTACACCACTACCATAGCCCTTAGGGATGAAGGGGGGCACCTACATGTGGGTACAGTGGGTTTTGAGGGGTTTTGGAGGGCTTAACATTTACCACCACAAGTGTAACAGGTAGGGGGGGATGGGCCTGGTTCCACCTGCCTGAAGTGCACTGCACCCACTAAAACTGCTCCAGGGACCTGCATACTGCTGTCAGGGAGCTGGGTATGACATTTGAGGCTGGCATAGAGGCTGGCAAAAAAAATATATATATATTTTTTTTGGGTGGGAGGGGGTTGGTGACCACTGGGGGAGTAAGGGGAGGTCATCCCCGATTCCCTCTAGTGGTCAGTTGGGGCACCTTTTTGAAGCTTGGTCCAAGTGAAGCCGGCGAAATGCTCGTCAAGGCCAGCTTTCTTTTTGCCATTATCAGGCGAAGCCGGTCATCTCAAACCACGCCCCATCCTGCCCCACCCCATCCCACCTTCGCTACCCTACCAACACACCCCCTTGAAGTTTGGCCGGCTCCGCAACGGAAAGCAGTTGGCGCCGGCCAAAATCGGCTTTCCATTATACCGATTTGGCTGGGTTCAGGAGATCGCCGGCCATCTCCCGATTTGCGTCGGAAGATGGCCGGCGATCTCCTTTGAAAATGAGCTGGATCATGTTCCAAGAGGTCAGTTTGCCCTGGACACGGGGTTAGCACATCTTTAAACCAGTGGCATAGCCAGACTGCCAATTTTGGGTGGGCCTGAACCCAAAGTGGATGGGCACAAAATTTTCTCTTTACCCCCCTCCCCCAGCAACATTTAGTCACACTTTTCAGTGAGCTTTCAGAGGCCAAAACCTCCTTCCTCAGGTCAGTATAATGCTGTTACGGTATCCTCTCCTGACCTAAGGAAGGAAGTATTGGTCTCTGAAACTTTATTAACACAGGTACCATATTACTTTATCCTAAATTAAAAATAAAATTATTTTCTTTACCTTTGTTGTATGGCCATTTACTTTTTCTCATTGTGTTGCTCCCAGTCTCTAGATTCTGCTTTCCTTTGTCTTTCTCTTGCCAGGGTTTCCTGTCCGTTCATCACCTATGGCTTTTCATCTTTTCCTCACCCTTGTTCTCCACATGCCCCTTCCTCTTATTCTCCAGTCTTTCCCTACTCTGTCCTCTTCCTCTTTCCATCCAGCAGCTCCCCTCTTTCTCTCCCCATCCTTCCAGTGTCTCCCCTCTTTCTTTTGCATCCAGCATCTCCTTTTTCTCCCTACCCTTCCATCCAGTGTCTTCCCTCTTTCTCTCCTTATCCTTCCACTCCTCTACCCTCTCTCCTGATCCTTCCATCTAGTGTCTCTATCTCCCCTCTCCTTCTATCCAGTGTCTATCTCTCTACCCTTTTCTGTTCAGTCTCCTCCTTCTCCCCACATCCTTCTAGTTTCTCCCCTTTCTCTCTGCATCCTTTCATCCATCCCCCCTCTTTCCCTCCCTATCCTCCCATGTCCAGCAGCTCTCTTACCTCTAGTCCCTTCTTCCTCTTCCTTCCTTGTCCAGCAGCTCTCCAGCCCCTTCCTCCTCTCCCTCCCATGTCCAGCAGCTCTCCCTTCCATCCAATCCCCTCCTCCTCTCCATCCCATGTCCAGCAGCTCTCTCCCTTCCCTCTAGTCCCTTCCTCTTCCTCCCTGGTCCAGCAGCTCTCCAGCCCCTTCCTCCTCTCCCTCCCATGTCCAGTAGCTCTCTCCCTCCCCGCCAGTCCCTCCCATGTCCCAGCAGCTCTCCCTTCCCGTCAGTCCCTTCTTCCTCTCCCTCCCATGTCCCAGACGCTCTCTCCCTTTCCTCCAGTCCCTTCTTCCTCTCCCTCCCATGTCCCAGCAGCTCTCTCCCTTTCCTCCAGTCCCTTCTTCCTCTCCCTCCCATGTCCCAGCAGCTCTCTCCCTTCCCTCCAGTCTCTTCTTCCTCTCCCTCCCATGTCCAGTAGCTCTCTCCCTTCCCGGCAGTCCCTCCAATGTCCCAGCAGCTCTCCCTTCCCATCAGTCCCTTCTTCCTCTCCCTCCCATGTCCCAGATGCTCTCTCCCTTTCCTCCAGTCCCTTCTTCCTCTCCCTCCCATGTCCCAGCAGCTCTCTCCCTTCCCTCCAGTCCCTTCTTCCTCTCCCTCCCATGTCCAGTAGCTCTCTCCCTTCCCGCCAGTCCCTCCCATGTCCCAGCAGCTCTCCCTTCCCGTCAGTCCCTTCTTCCTCTCCCTCCCATGTCCCAGACGCTCTCTCCCTTTCCTCCAGTCCCTTCTTCCTCTCCCTCCCATGTCCCAGACGCTCTCTCCCTTCCCTCCAGTCCCTTCTTCCTCTCCCTCCCATGTCCCAGCAGCTCTCTCCCTTCCCTCCAGTCCCTTCTTCCTCTCCCTCCCATGTCCAGTAGCTCTCTCCCTTCCCTCAAGTCCCTTCCTCCTCTCTCCCTCCCATGTCCCAGCAGCTCAGCCATTTTCCCTCCAGGCCCGCCCATCCACAACCTTCCCGCTGCCCTTTTGTCCCACGGAGGCAGCATTCAGCGTTTCCTTCCTGCCCTGTCTTCTCCCCAGGCTCTGCTGCATCGTCCCTGCAAGTGGAATCCTTCTCCTTTTCAGCTGTCGCGCTGCGCTGCCGTTCACACAGGCAGCTTCGCTCCTCCCCCACCGCGTTCATCCGGCCCTAACAGGAAGTGCATCAGAGAGGGCCAGAATGGACGCGGCAGGGAGGAGCGAAGCTGCCTGTGTGAAGGGCAGCGCAGCGCGACGGCCGAAAAGGAGAAGGATTCCACTTGCAGGGACGATGCAGCGGAGCTTGGGGAAAAGACAGAGCAGGAAGGAAACTCTGAACGCTGCCTTTCGCGGGACAAAAGGGCAGCGACAGCGTGCGAAGGATGGGCGGGCCTGGAGGGAAAATGGGTGGGCCTGGGCCCGTCCAGGCCCACCCGTGGCTACGCCCCTGCTTTAAACTCCTCCATCATTCTTTGCATCTCCTGTTGTTGGGCCGCATCCCAGTGGGGATTAACCCTAGGTTTTCCAAGCTTAAAAATGTCCGTTATTTGGGGTCCCAGTTCTTCCTTCTCCTCCACAAAACTACCCAAAAATCCTTCTCTTTCAATCCAAGGTTTCATAATATTTATATGAAAGGTCTGAACCCTTCCCTTTCCATTCGCCACCTCATACGTGAGGGGTCCCTGTCTCCTTTTCACTGTCCACGGTCCCCTCCACCTAGAGGTGAACTTATGGGGAGACTTGGACACTAGTATCAAAACTCTGTCCCCCTCCTTAAACTCCCTCACCTGAGTTCTCCTGTCATAATATTTTTTCTGGTACTCTTGACTCTGCCTTAGCCTTTCCTGTGATATTCTTTCAAGCTATTCAACCTTCCCTTCAGATCATACAGATAGGATACCACAGATTTATCCTCTGGCTCGGGGGAACCCATTGCGCTTTTATGATGTCTAGGACTCCTCTAGGTTCCCATCCAAACATCAACTTGAAAGGGGACACCCCTAAGGAGGCCTGGACCGCCTCACGACAGGCATACAGCACAAAGGGTAGCAATTGATCCCAGTTTTTCTGCTTTGTGCCTAGCCCTCTCCTAAGCATCCCCTTCAGCGTCTGGTTGAACCGCTCAACCAACCCATTAGTTTGGGGATGGTAGGCAGAGGTCCATATGTGTCGGATCTGGAAAGCCTCCCAAACCTGTTGCAGAGAACAACATAAAATTTGATCCCCTATCTTTGAGTACCTCTCGAGAAAATCCTACCTCAGAAAATTTTTTGATCAATTCTGCTGCAATTACTTTAGCCGAAGTATTTCTCAAAGGGGAAAACGGGTGGCCATATCCATCACTACCAGCACATAGCTATGGCCCCTACTGGACCTAGTGACCGGGCTAATCATGTCCATAGCCAACCGAGCTATGGGCTGGGTAATACACGGCATTGAACATAAAGGGGCGCATGGTGGAGGTTGGTCTGCTACCTTCTGACACCCCGGACAGGAGCGGCAATACCTTTCCACCTCCTTGTAAACCCCTTGCCAGTAAAATTGACCCAGGACTTGCGTCAGAGTGGCTGGAGCCCCTTTATACCCCCCCCCCCCCCCCAGAGGGTGGTCATTGCTAATCTGATTACCAAAGGTCTGAAGGCTCTGGGCACCACTAGTTGCCTCTTGTCCCCCAGGTCCTCCCATGCTGGGACCTTCCTGTACAGTACTCCCCCTTCTACTATGAAGTTGGCCGAACCCTTCCCCCTCCCTGGCGTGCACTCTCCCAGACATACTCCAGGGTGGCATCATCTGCCTGTTCCTTTGTGAAGTGGGAAAACTGCTGCTTAAGCTCTCCCGCCTCTAAGGGCAAATAATTTTCACTTTGCACGCGTTTGAAAGCCTCCCGCCTTTCCTTTTGGTCCCCCCTCTTTAGGTTCCTTTCCCTACGGGTCTTCATCTCCTCTTGAAAGGGGAAGATTTGGGCCAGGCCAGGCTCGGCCTCCTGCTCCTGGCTGGCATGGGCCCTAGTGGGTACCATAGCCTCCTGCCTTCCTAAGCATTCTGCAAATACAGGCTTATTTTTGAAAGTGATCGCTGGCCATTTCCCAACATAAATCGGGAGATGGCTGGCGATCTCTCAAAAGCGGCAAAATCAGTATAATCAAAAGTGGCTTTTTTGACAGCATCGCCGCTTTCCCGTCGCCTCGCCGGCAAAAGTTCAAGGGGGCGCGTCGGCGGTGTAGCGAAGGCGGGACATGGGTGGGCATGGGCGTGGCTACCAGATGGCCGGCTTTCGCGGATAATGGAAAAAAAAAAAAGCGGCGTTAAGCAGTATTTCGCTGGGTTTACTTGGTTCTTTTATTTTCACGACCAAGCTTCAAAAAGGTGCCCCAACTCACCAGATGACCACCGGAGGGAATGGGGGATGACCTCCCCGTAGTCCCCCAATGGTCACCAACCCCCTCCCACACTAAAAAAATACAAATCAAAACCTTTTTTTACCAGCCTGTATGCCAGCCTCAAATGTCATACCCAGCTCCCTGACAGCAGTATGCAAGTCCCTGGAGCAGTTTTTAATGGGTGCAGTGCACATCAGGCAGGCAGATCCAGGTCCACCCCCCCCCCATCTGTTATACTTGTGATGATAAATGTTAAGCCCTCCAACCCCCCCCAAAACCCACTGTACCCACATGTAGGTGCCCCCCTTCACCCATAAGGGGTATGGTAATGGTGTAGAGTTGTGGGGAGTGGGTTTGGGGGGGATTTGGGGGGCTCAGCACCCAAGGTAAGGGAGCTATGCACCTGGGAGCTTTTTTGGTATTTTTAAAACATTTTTAGAAGTGCCCCCTAGGGTGCCCGGTTGGTGTCCTGGCATGTGAGGGGGACCAGTGCACTACAAATGCTGGCTCCTCCCATGACCAAATGCCTTGGATTTCACCAGGTTTGAGATGGCCGGCATTTTTTTCCATTATCGCTGAAAAACAACCGGTGATCTCAAACCCGGCGAACTCTGGCATTTGGCCGGGCTAAACCGTATTATCAGAAAAAAAGATGGCTGGCCATCTTTTTTGATAATACGGTTCCGGCCAGCTGTTGCGCCGCTGCCAAAATAGATCGCCAGTGAACTATTTCACCGGCGACGTTCGATTATGCCCCTCAGTAACATAGTAGATGACAGCAGAGAAAGACCTACACAGTCCATCCAGTCTGCCCAACAAGATAAACTCATATGTGCTACTTTTTGTGTATACCTGACCTTCATTTGTATCTGCCATTTTCAGGTCACAGACTGTAGAAGTCTGCCCAGCACTAACCCCACCTCCCACCACCGGCTCTGCCATTCAATTTCCGCTAAGCGTCTGAGGATCCATTCCTTCTGAACAGGATTCCTTTATGTTTATCCCATGCATTTTTGAATTCCGTTACCATTTTCATCTCCACCACCTCCGGCAGGAGGGTATTCCAAGTGTCCACCACTCTCTCTGTGAAAAAATACTTCCTGACATTTTTCATGTGTCTGCCCCCCTTCAATCTCATTTGATGTCCTCTAGTTCTACCGCCTTCCCATCTACAGAAAAGGTTCGTTTGCGGATTAATACCTTTCAAATATTTGAACGTCTGTATCATATCTCTCCCTAAAATCATTTCCTGCGGCAAAACTGCTATGGCCATTCCCACTCATCCAGTGGGCCCCTTAATGGTCACCCTATGGAGGGCATAGCCAGTACTCACCCCGTGTATACATAGTATGCTCACTTTGCCTTCAAAGGTTCCCCTGTTCCTTGCCATAATCTTCCCCATAGGGCCTTCGATACCATGGATTGGTCGGCAACTGAGTCTAATAGGGCCAGTACCGGTACCCCCTCCACCTCTACTCCTTGCATATAACGTGGGCTAACCACAGCAAAAACTTGGGAGGTCCATCCTACCCTCCTGGGGCAGTTATTCCTGAAATGCCCTCTTTGTCTGCACCGATAGCATAGCCGGTCTTTGGGCTTTGTTTCTTTTCCCAAACCTCCCCCTCCTGGGTGTCCTAGCTTTAAGGTTGTAAGAGGGTAAGTCCGGCCCTGGCAGGCCCCCACTAGATTTGAGGAAGGACGGCCGGGGCATAGATGTCACCCTAGCGCTGATATCTCCCCTTTCATTCCCTCAATCTTTTTCCTGTTTTACCCAATGCTGGGATTCCATATAGCACTCCAAGCCCCCGACGGCCTCCTCTAAGGTTCTACACCCTCTTCTCGCCACCACCACTCTGGCACTCTCCGGTAAGGTCTGCAGGAATTGCTCCATTACTATCTCCTACAGGATACTGGCCGTGGTACGCCTCTCAGGTTCAAGCCATTTCTTAGCCAAGTCCATCAGTTTATTGGCCAATGCTCTAGGGGAGTTCCCCTTGTCCCAGGACATTGCCCTAAATTGCCTCCGATAGGCTTGGGCACTCAACCCATACCTATCCCGGATGGCCTCTCTCAATTTCCTATAATTAGCGGCATCCCCTGGGGCTAAGTCCCTAAAGGCCGCTAAGGCTTCCTCCGACAGGGAAGGGGCCAATCGGATGGCCCATTGTTCCTGAGGCCACCCCGCTACCCCAGCCACCCTCTCGAAGGCACATAAGAAATCATCCACACTGTACTTTTCAGACAACTTGCCCTAGGTAAGTCCATTCATAGAAAAGAGTCCTACCGCACCACCTCTCTCCAGTTTTCGGCTCGGCCCGTCCTTCCCGTCTGGAGCCCCTGGGAACTGAGGGCCCCTCCTTAGGAATTCCTGGAACAAATCCAAGACCAGCTGCTGCTGGACCTGGGTCACGGCCACGGATTCTTCAATCATTTTCTCTGCTAGCTCCTGCTGCTTCTGTAATTGTAAGGTCATCCACGCAAAGATCTCCTTGGGATCCATCCTTCCTCCTGGAGCTGTCACCTAAAGGGAAGGAAACATAGAGACCTCCAAGTGCAGCTCCAGATCAAGTGGCCCCTACCTGGCCACTACTCACCGACACTTCCCCCACCCCTGCTCATGCTTACCAGAGACAGAGATGGGTCTGCGCCTTTCTCTACGTTGGCCTCCTGGTTGTAGCTCCTCCTGGAACATGGAAGGTCTCACTCGATCCCACCACTGCCACCACTTGTGAAGGACCTGCGCTCTGGTTTGTTCAGGAATGCCTCCCTCCCCCCCAGACGTCCAGGGATTTTGCCAGGAAATCCTGCAGAAGCTCATGCTCTGCTCCACTCTCCTAGGCTCCTCTCAACCCCGACTCAAAATAATGATTCAGCAACTCAGTCATGGCCATATATATTTATATCAGTTTATGCAAAGCAATTTCCCAAAGGTTCAACAAAGGTTCAAAATCACAGCAGTTCGTGTAAAGC
This sequence comes from Microcaecilia unicolor, assembly GCF_901765095.1. Classification (NCBI taxonomy): domain Eukaryota; kingdom Metazoa; phylum Chordata; class Amphibia; order Gymnophiona; family Siphonopidae; genus Microcaecilia; species Microcaecilia unicolor. The sequence continues at coordinate 86,432,353 of NC_044035.1, forward strand.
ATTTCAAAGGGTTCAAAATCCCAGCAGTTCATGTAAAGCAGTTTCCAAAGGTTCAAAATCCCAGCAGTTCATGTAAAGCAGTTTCCAAAGGTTCAAAATCCCAGCAGTTCATGTAAAGCAATTTCCACAGGTTCAAAAGCCCAGCAGTTCATGTAAAGCAGTTTCCAAAGGTTCAAAATCCCAGCAGTTCATGTAAAGCAGTTTCCACAGGCAGGGCCGGTCTTAGCAAGTGCGGGGCCCTATGCAGACCAATTTGGTGGGGCCCCAAACTAGCCCAGCCCCACCCATTGATAAGATTATTCAATTTTTAGAAACTTTTTTATTTATGAAATTTCAAATAAAGACAAATGAGGCTAAACTTGTACAGAAAAACTGATTGAAATAATAAGCACAATGCTATCATGAAACCCCCCTCCCAAGAAATTATTCAGTTCAAGTCCACAATTAGTAGTTCAAATTCTCATAACCCCGGGGGGTCAGAGGTGCGGACACACAATCTCTCCACTGCAAAACACTATACAAAAACTTGTGCAAAAACAGAGTCAGAACCTTACCAAACCATAACAGCACTAATTCCAAGGACAGGACGAGCTACAACCTTATGCATGGAAAGGCAGAACTGTAATTACACCAGGCTCTATAACACCAATACACTACCTTGTGAAAAACAAAAGGGCTGCAAATACTACACGCTAGCAGGATCCTGTACCTTGATCACACATGAAAAACACATGACACAACAAATATGAAGGCAAAATACTGAATGGAAAGTTACCTCAAGAAGTCAGACTCAGCATGCAGCAATACTAGAAAAATTGAAACTTACATGCAAAATATCACAGATGCACATTTCTAAAAGCTGACATTCCAATTAATAAATTCTGAATAAAATACTTTTTTTCTACCTTTGTTGTCTGATCATTTAGCTTTTCTATTCGCTTTGGTCCCAGTGTCTTCTGTTTTATGCAGTGTCTTCTTTCCGTTTGATATTTTTTCTCTCACCGTGTCCACCATCCTCCTGTGTCCTTATGTGTTCTGTCTACCATCTGTAGCCCCCTGTCCCTATCCTTTCTCCAGTTTCAGCATCTGCCTTCAAAGTGTTCCGATCCAGCCCTTAAATTCAACAATTTGCCCTCCATCCACATCCAGCATTTCTCCTCTCTCCCCTCCACTCCATTTCCAGCAATTTCTCCTCTCCCTGGGCCCTGCCCTCCCATCTGTTCCTCTCTCCCCTGCCCCCCTCCATTCACCCATGTATACAGCAATTCCCCTCTCTCCCTGAGCCCTGCCATCCCATCCATGTCTCTCTTTCCCCTGCCCGCCCTCTTCTCTCCCCCACGATGCACGATCGATCATCGATCCCTTTCCTTTTTTGCTTTTACATTTACCTCCAGTCCGGCAGCGTCAGTGAAAGCGCTCCCAGCCAGTAAAAGCGCTTCTCTTCGCTGTGTCCCGCCTTCTTCTGACATCATGACGTCAGAAGAAGGTGGGACACAGCGAAGAGAAGCGCTTTTACTGGCTGGGAGCGCTTTCACTGACGCTGCTGGACTGGAGGTAAATGTAAAAGCAAAAAAGGAAAGGGATCGATGATCGATCGTGCATCGTGGGGGAGAGAAGAGGGCGGGCAGTTCGGACGAGCGGCGGCGATCCCTGGGCGGAACTAGGTCAAGGCTGACTGAGGTGCGCCGCGCAGGGCCCCCCTAAGCGCGGGGCCCTATGCGGCCGCCTCGGCCTAAGACCGGCCCTGTCCACAGGGTTCAAAGTCACCACCCACTGGGCCAGCACTATCTTCCAGCCACCTCTCCCCATTGGGCCCTCCAGGAAAAACAGCTTCTCAGCTCCCCTTTGGAGAAAACCACCTTCTTCCTTTTTTCACCAAACTCCCAACTGCTGCTTTATCTCACCTTTTAATTTAGCTAGAGCTGAGCAGGGCCGCCGAGAGACTGGGCCGGGCTCGGGACAAGGCTGCCCCTGGGCCCCCCCCCCAAGGTCGCCGCCGCTCCCCCTCCACCCGCTCCCCTCCGTCCGCCACCGGGCCGGGCCCCTGCACTATACAGTGGTGGAAATAAGTATTTGATCCCTTGCTGATTTTGTAAGTTTGCCCACTGACAAAGACATGAGCAGCCCATAATTGAAGGGTAGGTTATTGGTAACAGTGAGAGATAGCACATCACAAATTAAATCCGGAAAATCACATTGTGGAAAGTATATGAATTTATTTGCATTCTGCAGAGGGAAATAAGTATTTGATCCCCCACCAACCAGTAAGAGATCTGGCCCCTACAGACCAGGTAGATGCTCCAAATCAACTCGTTACCTGCATGACAGACAGCTGTCGGCAATGGTCACCTGTATGAAAGACACCTGTCCACAGACTCAGTGAATCAGTCAGACTCTAACCTCTACAAAATGGCCAAGAGCAAGGAGCTGTCTAAGGATGTCAGGGACAAGATCATACACCTGCACAAGGCTGGAATGGGCTACAAAACCATCAGTAAGACGCTGGGCGAGAAGGAGACAACTGTTGGTGCCATAGTAAGAAAATGGAAGAAGTACAAAATGACTGTCAATCGACAAAGATCTGGGGCTCCACGCAAAATCTCACCTCGTGGGGTATCCTTGATCATGAGGAAGGTTAGAAATCAGCCTACAACTACAAGGGGGGATCTTGTCAATGATCTCAAGGCAGCTGGGACCACTGTCACCACGAAAACCATTGGTAACACATTACGACATAACGGATTGCAATCCTGCAGTGCCCGCAAGGTCCCCCTGCTCCGGAAGGCACATGTGACGGCCCGTCTGAAGTTTGCCAGTGAACACCTGGATGATGCCGAGAGTGATTGGGAGAAGGTGCTGTGGTCAGATGAGACAAAAATTGAGCTCTTTGGCATGAACTCAACTCGCCGTGTTTGGAGGAAGAGAAATGCTGCCTATGACCCAAAGAACACCGTCCCCACTGTCAAGCATGGAGGTGGAAATGTTATGTTTTGGGGGTGTTTCTCTGCTAAGGGCACAGGACTACTTCACCGCATCAATGGGAGAATGGATGGGGCCATGTACCGTACAATTCTGAGTGACAACCTCCTTCCCTCCGCCAGGGCCTTAAAAATGGGTCGTGGCTGGGTCTTCCAGCACGACAATGACCCAAAACATACAGCCAAGGCAACAAAGGAGTGGCTCAGGAAGAAGCACATTAGGGTCATGGAGTGGCCTAGCCAGTCACCAGACCTTAATCCCATTGAAAACTTATGGAGGGAGCTGAAGCTACGAGTTGCCAAGCGACAGCCCAGAACTCTTAATGATTTAGAGATGATCTGCAAAGAGGAGTGGACCAAAATTCCTCCTGACATGTGTGCAAACCTCATCATCAACTACAGAAGACGTCTGACCGCTGTGCTTGCCAACAAGGGTTTTGCCACCAAGTATTAGGTCTTGTTTGCCAGAGGGATTAAATACTTATTTCCCTCTGCAGAATGCAAATAAATTCATATACTTTCCACAATGTGATTTTCCGGATTTAATTTGTGATGTGCTATCTCTCACTGTTACCAATAACCTACCCTTCAATTATGGGCTGCTCATGTCTTTGTCAGTGGGCAAACTTACAAAATCAGCAAGGGATCAAATACTTATTTCCACCACTGTATGTAGATCCTTCAAGAGGTAGTGTCATGATTTAGGCTCTACACCTTTTCTGATGTTTTGGTGCCACCTCAGTAAGGCCAAAACAATCTCTCCACTGCAAAACACTATACACAAACTTGTGCAAAAACCCACTTATAACCTTACCACACCATAACAGCACTAATTCCAAGGACAGGACGAACTACAACCTTATGCATGGAAAGGCAGCACTATAATTACACTGGGATCTAAAACACCAGTACACAACCTAGTGAAATAAAAAACAAAACAAAAAGGGCTGCAAATACTACACGCTAGCAGAATACTGCACCTTGATCACACATGAAAAACACATGACAACAGATATGACACAAGGAACTAGAAATAAAAAAAATATGAAGGCAAAATACTGAACTGGAAAGTTACCTCAAGAAGTCAGACTCAGCATGCAGCAATACTAGAACAATGGAAACTTACATGAAAAATATCACAGATGCACATTTCCAAAAACTGACATATTCCAATTAATAAATTCTGAATAAAATATTTTTTTCTACCTTTGTTGTCTGATCATTTAGTTTTTCTATTCGCTTTGGTCTCAGCGTCTTCTGTTTTATGTAGTGTTTTCTTTCCATTTGATATTTTCTCTCTCACCATGTCCATCATCCTCCTGTGTTCTTATGTGTTCTGTCTAGCATCTGTAGCCCTGTCCCTCTCCTTCCTCCAGTTTCAGCATCTGCCCTCAAAGTGTTCCAATCCAGCCCTTAAATTCAGCAATTCTCCCTCCATCCATATCCAGCATTTCTCCTCACTCCCCTCCATCCATGTGCATCTACTTCCTCTGTGTTCCCTCCCCTCCATCCATGTCCAGCATATCTCCTCTCTCCCCTCCCCTCTATCCATGTGCATCTCCTTCCTTCCATCCTTGCCCAACATTTCTCATTTCTTAACTGCCCTCCACTCATCCATGTCCAGCATTTCTTCTCTCTTCCCTCCCCTCCATCCATGCGCATCTCCTTCCTGACTTCCCTCCCCCTCCATCCATCCATGTCCAGCAACTCTCCATGCTCCCCTGGCCTCTCCTCCATCCACCCATATCCAGTAAATCTCCTTTCTCCCCTGCCCTCTCCATTCATCCATCCATGTTCAGCAATTCTCCTCTCTCCCCTGCCCACCCCTCCTCTCCTGTCCAGCGATCTCTTCTCCCCCCTGCCCTGCCCTCCTCTTCTGTCCAGCGATCTCTTCTCTCCCCCTGCCCTGCCCTCCTCTCCTGTCCAGCGATCTCTTAGTTCTCTCCCCCCTGCCCTCCCCTCCTCTCCTGTCCAGCGATCTATTCTCTCTCCCCCCTGCCCTCCCCTCCTCTCCTGTCCAGCAATCTCTTCTCTCCCCCCCTGCCCTGTCCTCCCCTCCTGTCCAGTGATCTCTTCTCTCTCTCCTCTGCCCTTCTCTCCTCTCCATGTCCAGCGATCTTTTCTCTCCCCCCTGCCCTGCCCTGCCTTCCTGTCCAGTGATCTGTTCTCTCTCCCCCCTGCCCTCCCCTCCTCTCCTCCCCATGTTCAGCAATATCTTCTCTCTCCCCCTGCCATGCCCTCCTCGTCCAGCGATTCTCACCCCTGCCCTCCCATCCATTGTCCAGCGATTCTCCCTGCCCTCCCTCAGCTCCCCGACAGCCCTCCTCGCTCGCCATTCCTTCCTACCCCCCGTGCACGTTTAACCGTTTTACTTTTCTTCATCCATCGCCTGCAGCGCTGCCATTCATTCTCACAGGTAGCTCCGCTCCCCTCTGCTGTGTCCATCTGGTCCTACGTTACGTAAACAGGAAGTGCATCATAGAAGGCTGGATAGACGCGGCAGAGGGGAGCGGAGCTGCCTGTGAGAATGAATGGCAGCGCTGCCGGCGACGGATGAAGAAAAGAATGCTGCATGCAAGGGACATGCGATGCCGGGCCCCCCTGGAGGCCCGGGCCTGGGAAATTTTGTCCCCCCTGTCCCCCCCTCTCGGTGGCCCTGGAGCTGAGGTATCCATCGGCTCCTCCTGTTCTCTTTCCTTTTCCTTTTCTGCCCCTTGGCAGTCCATGGGTTCCTCCCCACACCCCCCTCTCCCAGCTGCCCCTCCTTTCCTTGATCGGGCAGATTCAGGACCTCCTCCCCTAGCCTAGTTCTCTGTGTCAGGGTTTTCCAATTCTCCTCTCCAGTCCTTCTCTCAACTTCCCCTAGGGGCTGATGGGAAAGGAAGTCCCTGCTGCGATGGTATGCCTCCGTCCAGGACTGCTGGGAAACATAGTCCTGCACTCTAGGTTGCGCTCCTCTTGGGGACTGGTGGGAGTTGTAGTCTTTCACTTTTCTCCACTTCTCTGGAGAATAGGATCTGCTCCTTTCTCTAGCCCTGTCTTCCCTCCTACCTCCCTCATATTCCTTACACAATCCTGCTTATAATCGAACGAGAAAAACGCCCAAGTTCCGACCTAAATCGGGAGATGGACGTTTCTCTCACAAAACGAATAACGCGGTATAATCGAAAGCCGAACTTGGACGTTTTCAACTGCACTCCATCGCGGAAGCGTACAAAGTTGATGGGGGCGTGTCGGAGGCGTGGTGAAGGCGGGACTGGGGCATGGTTATCACCTGAACAGAGATGGGCGCCTTTCGCCGATAATGGAAAAAAAGTATGCGTTTGTAGCTAGAATTTAGGGCACTTTTCCTGGACCCTGTTTTTTCACGAATAAGGCCCCAAAAAGTGCCCTAAATGACCAGATTACCCCCAGAGGGAATCGGGGATGACCTCCCCTGCCTCCCCCAGTGGTCACTAACCCCCTCCCACCACAAAAAAAATGATGTTTCACAACTTTTTATTTTCACCATCAAATGTCATACCCACCTCCTTGGTAGCAGTATGCAGGTCCCTGGAGCAGTTGTTAGGGGGTGCAGTGGACTTCAGGCAGGTGGACCCAGGCCCATCCCCCCTACCTGTTACAATTGTGCTGCTTAATGCTTATTAGTTGTCCAACCCCCCAAACTCACTGTACCCACATGTAGGTGCCCCCCTTCACCCCTTAGGGCTATAGTAATGGTGTAGACTTGTGGGCAGTGGGTTTTGAGGGGGATTTTGGGGGCTCAACACACAAGGGAAGGGTGCTATGCACCTGGGAGCTCTTTTACCTTTTTTTTGTTTTTGTAAAAGTGCCCCCTAGGGTGCCCGGTTGGTGTCCTGGCATGTGAGGGGGACCAGTGCACTACGAATCCTGGCCCCTCCCACGAACAAATGCCTTGGATTTATTCTATTTTGAGCTGGGCGCTTTCATTTTCCATTATCGCTGAAAAACAAAAACGCCTAGCTCACAAATTGTCGAATAAAACATGGACGTCTATTTTTTGCGAAAATACGGTTCGGTCCGCCCCTTCACGGACCCGTTCTCGGAGATAAACGCCAATGGAGATAGACGTTTTCGTTCGATTATGCCCCTCCACGTGACCTGATAGTCACAGGAAACCCCAGTTTAGTTTTAACTTTTGTTTTGCAGCACAGCTTGGCATTTAAAACAAATAAACAAACAAAAAAAGGAATACCTATCAGGAAACAAAGTAGAGTCATACTTGTGTGCCTCTATTTAAAAATTATTTGTCAAAAGAAAGTTACCGTCACAGAGAATCTTTTACAAAGGTTAACACAAGACTATCTCTACTTCAGGAAGCAAGTGAAAGCTTGGCTCTTCAACCAGGCCTTTACTGGAAGAAGTAACTAACTCGTTAGTCTCACTCACACACACAAGGAGAGACTCAGGCTGCATATACTGCAGCAGGACAGGTTTCACTCCTACCCTAGCTGAGATAATATTTAACAATTTCTCTGACCTCATGTGCAACTTTCTTTATTTGTTGCATTTGTATCCCACATTTTCTCACCTATTTGCAGGCTCAATTTGGCTTACAATGTTCTGTCATGGCAATCACCATTTCCGGAGTGAGAGATACAAGTGGTATTACATTAGAGATCATGATTGGCATAGTAGATTAAACCGTCAAGTATAAAGAGTTTATATTCGGGATTAGAGATAGAGTGGTGTTGTGTTAAAGTTCACTCGTGGTAGGGTAGGCTTTACATCAATCACCTTACTTTCCAACTCTTCCTACTTTCTTACTGTAACTCCTAGGGGTTAAAATAAAATTACCTGAGGCTGTTGGGGGGGGGGGGGGGGGGGAGGGGTGACCTGGAAAGCAAGTGAGCTGTGTGGTTAGCTAGCATGTGCTGCAGGGGTGTCTCAAGGAGGGAGAGACAGCTGACAGCACTTTGAGCCAGATGCTGGCTCATGACAGAGCTGTGCAGCGGGCATGTGCTGGAAGGAAAACGGAAAATAAAGCACTCCAGTCTCCAGGGCTTTAAAAAGGTATGAAAAATATGTTTACATTTTATTTAAATGCTTTGTAATGTTAGAATGCTATGATTTATTGTAAAATTTGTGTTCTGAAGCTGTTTAGTGGACTGTATGTTAGTGCTGGGGTTGTGACATAGTAAAGGTTCTAAACTGTGTGTTAGGCAGTTGGGAGGTAGGTTTGATGCTGAACAGACCTGTGGTGATGGTCTCTGATCAGCTGTTAGGAGAAAATCCATTTAGAAACTGATTAAGTGAATTTTAAGAACTGTTTGTGTGTTACGAGTGTGACTTGAATTAATTAATTAATTGATTTTTAAAAGCCTCCCGTGTCTTTAAGACCTATAGAGTTGTGGCTGAAAGCTGTATGATAATGCTGCAGTTTTTTTTTTTTTAAATTTATTATTTATTCATTTAAACAATATTTACAAGAAACATCTTGCTTAGGAAAGTGTCATATAACTAGGAACTGTTATAAAAGGAAAATACTCTCAAAAACAAGCATATACATCTATACACTTTCAAATTTATAAGACACTCAAGTCCATAATGGGAGATCCAAGATTTCAGGTAATCTAAGGGGAGAATTATAGTAAAGGAAAAAATTTGTTAGTTAAATCCTTCTCTGCTAAGAAATTATACATTATTCTTTAAAGCTTCTCCATTTTAACTGAGGCTACTAATTCTGACAGATGTTCAGGTTCAGTAAATACATATTTCTTCCCCCCTAGCCTTACTATGCTGCAGTTTTAATATTAAAATAAGTTAATAAATCAAATAAACTTATTAATATTTATTTATTTAGATTTTGCTCACACCTTTTTCAGTAGTAGCTCACAATCTAAGGGCCAGATGCACTAAACTTAACAAGCCATTAACAAGCAAGTAGTAAACCCTGGCATGCACTAAAGACTTTTTTCCAATGACCGTAGCAGCTAACGAAAATGGAATGCAGATGAGCAAATTGTGTAGAAACGCTATTGTAATGAGATGCACTAACCTTTTCCGATTGCCTTAACGCTGGAAAATCTAACGAGAGGTCTGTACCTCTCGTTAAGTACGCGCGCAAGCCAGATAAATAAAAATGCTTTAAAAGAGAAAGACAAGCGTAAAACGGAGCAGTGAGAACAGGCAGAGCAGAAGGAAAAATCACGTTTCTCGAGAATCGGACTGAAAAGTTGCACAGCCACAGCAAGAGAAGGCTCAGCAGTTCCCCTTTCACAGGCTCCCTCCCTCCCTCCCTCCTGTGTGATAGGGATCCAAGAAGAAGGCACAGCTCCCTCCTCCAGGTCTATCTCAGCCAATCACTCTGTATTGTTTTTGAATATTTTTACTGCTGTAATTGTCTATTGCTCATAAGTAAATTCCATCAAAAAGGCGGTAAATAAATCCTAATAAATAAAAAAATAGAGGGGGCGTTTCAAGATGGCTGCATACTGACCAGCAGCGAAACGCTTGTTCTTTCTCGGGGAAAAATCTTAAAGATTTACCTTTAATATGCCGCATACCAAGCGGAAAGGAGTGGTGAAACAGCTTCCCTCGCCTCCCACTACCTCGACGCCAGTGCAGCCGAGAATTGAGCGATTCTTTTCCAGCCCCTCTCAAGATAATCGGGAGAGGGATCCCCATGTGGAGCTAACCGGAGAGGAGGAAGCCTCATGGGGAGAGGAAGTCTCCCTATCACCACCAATGTTGGTTCTCCCTCCGTGTCCGGCGACGAAGACAGCTCTGGAGATGACGCCCTCTACCACCGGAAGTGTGGCAGAGAAATTGCCGATTGAGGGACTAGAGCTGCCGAAAGAGACGCCGAGAGTTGAGGTACGACCTCAAGGAAAAACTCCGGAGGTGAATATGGAAATGATTTGGACTAAGTTGAATAAAATGGAAGGAATTCTACAAAAGCAGACAGAAACAAAAAAAAGGCAAAGATCTGCCACAGAAATGGCAAATCAAAAGAAAAAAAGCAGATCAAAAAAGACAAAAAAATAGAACAGGAGGGTAACAGAAGAAGTGGTTTATTACAAGTTACCCGACGTGGCCACGTTTCGCCCTCAGGCTGCGTCAGGGGTAAAAAAACTACAAAATAAAAATACATAATGAGTAAAACATAAACTTCACCATTGTATATTTGATAATAAAACATATCTAAAAACACTATCACATCATATAAAATAAAAACAGATCAAATCTAAAAACATAATACAATAAAATATAATATCAAATCAATATCAGTTAAAAACATTCAAATTAAATATGCATGCAATGAAATAATAATTTTAATACAAGACATGATATCAACACAAAATATAATAATATCAACACTAAATGTATATCAATAGAACTGCATCGGACAGATAGGTGGAGATATACAACACTAAAATAACTGAATGACCATATATACTAAATATCACCTACCTAATAGGGGTATAAAAAGCAAAGTGACTTTAAAATAGCAGCAATTAAGGATAATACAGAGTTAAGACGAAAAGTAGAATATATAGAAAATTATAACAGACGCCTGAATCTTCGTGTCTTGAACTTCCCTAAGCTCCTAGGAAACTCCCCGATAGAGTTATTTAAATGATACCTTAATGAAAATTTGAAAGTTCCTAAAGAAGTTATGCCTCCAATAAATAAAATATATTATATTGAAAACTCCAAAAGAGAAATGGGAAAGACTGGAAACGAGGCTGAAGGCCAAATTGATGTGAATAATATTTCGCTTTTATTAGAACAATCCTTGGAAAATACAACACAAAGAGCTACTTTGTTAGTATCGTTTGTGTTTGAGCAGGATCTAAACTCTGTTATGGGACTGTACTTTAAAAATGCAAGGTCCCTCTTTGGAGGGGAGAAAGTATGGATTTACCCCAAAGTCACCAAACAAACCCAGCAAAAGAGAAAGGCATTTCTGGCTTTGAAAAAAGGGACATTGGAGGTTGGGGGTTCCTTTTTCTTAGCATACCCTTGTAAATGCATTGTAAAACTGTGATTAACAAAATAGAGATGAAACAACTGAAATGATTGGTAAATGTAAAAAAGAGATATGCAGTCTTGTTTAATTACTATAATATATGTAATCAGTGGTGTGCTGGTAAATTTTTTAACAATAGGCTCTCTCCCCGGTCCAACTCTGCACCCCCCTGTCCACCTCTGCGCACCCCCCCCCCCCCCGAAATTGCAGAGCTGGCTATACCCAGGGAGAGAGCCGGGGGGGGGGGGGGGGGATCATGCATTACTCTCTCCGGGAATTTTTTTTTTTTAATGCTTCCAGGTTCCAATCTAATTCAAGTTTAACGTGGGATAAAATGCCATAAATAAGTAAATAAATAGATAGAAACTGAGCATGGAGAACCTGATTCCCATAACATGATGTCTGTTTTAGAAGCCCACTACCAGGAGAAAAAAAAATCTCTGCACCAACAACAAGGTTAAATGTCATAAATAAGTAACTAAATAAATAAATAGATAGAAATTCTGAAAGCTGAGCACCTGATCCTTATAATATGACATCTGTTTTAATGGCCCTTTACCAGGAGAAAAAAAAGATCTCTGCACAAATATAATACATGCTAGGGTGTCCCTATAACCAGCCCCTCTACATAAGTACATAAGTACCGCCATACTGGGAAAAGACCAAGGGTCCATCAAGCCCAGCATCTTGTCTCCGACAGCGGCCAATCCAGGCTTCAAGAACCCGGCAACCCCCCCCCCCCCAAAAAAAAAAAAAAAAAATTAATAATGTTCAATGGACTTTTCCCTCAGGAATATATTCTAGCTTCATCTTGTGTCCCCTGGTTTTGTTGTTGTTTGAAAGTGTAAACAAATGCTTCACATCTGTCCGCTCTACTCCGCTCATTATCTTGTAGACTTCTATCATATCACACCTCAGCCGCCTTTTCTCCAAGCTGAAGAGCCCTAACCTTCTCAGCCTTTCCTCATAGGGAAGTCGTTCCATTCCATTTATCATTTTCGTCGCCTTTCTCTGCACCGTCTCTAATTCCTTTATATCTTTTTTTAGATGCGGCGACCAGAATTGGACACAATACTCGAGGTGTGGTTGCACCATGGAGCGATACAACGGCATTATAATATCCTCGTGTTTGTTTTCCATCCCTTTCCTAATAATACTCAACATTGTGTGCTTTCTCAGCCGCGGCAGCACACTGGGCAGACGTTTTTAACGTCTTATCAACGATGACTCCCAGATCCCTTTCTAGGTCCGTAACTCCTAAAGCGGAACCTTGCATGACAGCTGTAATTCAGGTTCCTCTTACCCACATGCATTACTTTGCACTTGTCAACATTGAACTTCATCTGCCACTTGGATGCCCAATCCCCCAGTCTCGTGAGGTCCTCCTGTAATCTTTCACACTCCTCCTGCAACTTGACGACCCTGAATAATTTTGTATCATCTGTGAATTTAATTACCTTACTAGTTACTCCCATCTCTAGGTCATTTATAAATACAGTGGGGGAAATAAGTATTTGATCCCTTGCTGATTTTGTAAGTTTGCCCACTGACAAAGACATGAGCAGCCCATAATTGAAGGGTAGGTTATTGGTAACAGTGAGAGATAGCACACCACAAATTAAATCCGGAAAATCACATTGTGGAAAGTATATGAATTTATTTGCATTCTGCAGAGGGAAATAAGTATTTAATCCCTCTGGCAAACAAGACCTAATACTTGGTGGCAAAACCCTTGTTGGCAAGCACAGCGGTCAGACGTCTTCTGTAGTTGATGATGAGGTTTGCACACATGTCAGGAGGAATTTTGGTCCACTCCTCTTTGCAGATCATCTCTAAATCATTAAGAGTTCTGGGCTGTCGCTTGGCAACTCGCAGCTTCAGCTCCCTCCATAAGTTTTCAATGGGATTAAGGTCTGGTGACTGGCTAGGCCACTCCATGACCCTAATGTGCTTCTTCCTGAGCCACTCCTTTGTTGCCTTGGCTGTATGTTTTGGGTCATTGTCGTGCTGGAAGACCCAGCCACGACCCATTTTTAAGGCCCTGGCGGAGGGAAGGAGGTTGTCACTCAGAATTGTACGGTACATGGCCCCATCCATTCTCCCATTGATGCGGTGAAGTAGTCCTGTGCCCTTAGCAGAGAAACACCCCCAAAACATAACATTTCCACCTCCATGCTTGACAGTGGGGACGGTGTTCTTTGGGTCATAGGCAGCATTTCTCTTCCTCCAAACACGGCGAGTTGAGTTCATGCCAAAGAGCTCAATTTTTGTCTCATCTGACCACAGCACCTTCTCCCAATCACTCTCGGCATCATCCAGGTGTTCACTGGCAAACTTCAGACGGGCCGTCACATGTGCCTTCCGGAGCAGGGGGACCTTGCGGGCACTGCAGGATTGCAATCCGTTATGTCGTAATGTGTTACCAATGGTTTTCGTGGTGACAGTGGTCCCAGCTGCCTTGAGATCATTGACAAGTTCCCCCCTTGTAGTTGTAGGCTGATTTCTAACCTTCCTCATGATCAAGGATACCCCACGAGGTGAGATTTTGCGTGGAGCTCCAGATCTTTGTCGGTTGACAGTCATTTTGTACTTCTTCCATTTTCTTACTATGGCACCAACAGTTGTCTCCTTCTCGCCCAGCGTCTTACTGATGGTTTTGTAGCCCATTCCAGCCTTGTGCAGGTGTATGATCTTGTCCCTGACATCCTTAGACAGCTCCTTGCTCTTGGCCATTTTGTAGAGGTTAGAGTCTGACTGATTCACTGAGTCTGTGGACAGGTGTCTTTCATACAGGTGACCATTGCCGACAGCTGTCTGTCATGCAGGTAACGAGTTGATTTGGAGCATCTACCTGGTCTGTAGGGGCCAGATCTCTTACTGGTTGGTGGGGGATCAAATACTTATTTCCCTCTGCAGAATGCAAATAAATTCATATACTTTCCACAATGTGATTTTCCGGATTTAATTTGTGATGTGCTATCTCTCACTGTTACCAATAACCTACCCTTCAATTATGGGCTGCTCATGTCTTTGTCAGTGGGCAAACTTACAAAATCAGCAAGGGATCAAATACTTATTTCCCCCACTGTATGTTAAAAAGTAGCGGTCCCAACACAGACCCCTGCGGGACCCTACTAACTACCCTTCTCCACTGAGAATACTGACCATTCAACCCTACTCTTTGCTTCCTATCTTTCAACCAGCTCTTAATCCATAGTAACACCCTACCTCCGATCCCATGATCTAAATGACACACTGATTATGATTTATAACAAATTACTACTCTATGAAAAGCTATTCCATTACTATACTTCTCTGACCTCTGTGTACATCTGTATGCTGCCAAAGCTGGCATGTTTGAAAATATAAGTGAGATTGAATTAAAATGCTACCAACAATAAAGAATGACAACATGGATGCAGCACCTGATTCTTATAACATGATATCTGTTTTAGTGGCCCTTTACCAAGAGAAAAAAATCTCTACACAAATATAATACATACAAGAAGGTGTCCCTATAACCAGCCCCTCCAAATGATACACCCAGTATGATTTATAACAAATTACTACTACCTCTGTGTTCATCCCTATGCTGCACAAGCTGGCATGTTTGAAAATATGAGTGAGATGAAATTAAAATGCTACCAACAATAAAGAACGACAACGTAGATGCAGCAGCTCATAAGTTGCTTGATTTTGTTTTGGGTTTAACAGCAGCGCGGGAAGGGGAATCAGACTAACCTAAACAGCTTAATTTCTTTGTTTCATGCAGTTCCAGTGCCTGGTCTACCCGGAGCCTTGTCTCTGCCGAGTAGTGTACAGCAGTGGCGTTCCTAGGGGGACTGACACCCGGGGCGGATTGCCGATGCATCCCGCCCCCCGGAACAGCGCGACGCCGCCCCGGCAAAAGAACCCCCGATCCCCCGGCGAAAGAACTCCCCCGGGTGCACACCGCTGGGGGGGGGGGGTGCCGCGTGCCTGCTGGCTCTTCGTTTTCATGTTCCCTCTGCCCCGGAACAGGAAGTAACCTGTTCCGGGGCAAAGGGAGCATGAAAACAAAGAGCCAACAGGCGCGTGGCACCCCCCCAGCGGCATGCACCCGGGGTGGACCGCCCCCACCGCCCCCCCCCCTTGGTACGCCACTGGTGTACAGCCCTGCTGATGCAGCTTCCTGTGGGTGGGATCCGGCAGAGAAAAGGCTCCGGGTTGGTCAGGCAGTGGTAAGGGGGGGATGAACAAAAGGGACGACACGATGAGGTATGCTGGGGCCGGGGGAGGAGGGAGAGAGGAGGAGAAAAAAAAACAGATGCTTGTGTGCTGGCTGCCTGACTCCAACAACCGGCTCGCAAAAATCAGTAAACTTTAACAGGCTCATGCGAGCCGGCTCCAGCACACCACTGCCTGTGCTAATGGAATGTGACCAGATACCAGATGACAAGGACGAGATTCCTACACCAGAGGTAGCTTGGAATCACCTCCATCTGAGACCTATAGCCAACCAACTCACACCTTTGGATCCAGATGCTGAGATCCTACTCTTGCTGGGCCGTGAACCACCAGAGCTCCTGCATATCCACGAATCGCGCAAAGGTCCACGGGGTGCTCCCTATGCACACCGTCTTGATTTGGGATGGACAATAGTAGGTGAGGTCTGCCTCAACCGGACGATAAGAACAAACATCCGTGCGCTCTCCACCAACGTCTTAGGAGGCGGACGCACCGCGTTATTTGAATCATGTACCAACCACTTAACTTCCAAAGAGGCTCCCGCTCACAAAGAATGGAGCGTTGTCTCACTCCATAAAACCAGCTCCGCAGCAGATTTAGGAGAACATTTGGGAAGCTCAGTGTTCCAGAACACTAAAGACAATGACAAACTCGCCCTCTCTATAGAAGATAAAGAGTTCCTGAACATTATGGACAAAGGACTCGAGAAAGACGAGGCAAACGGTTGGGTAGCACCCCTCCCATTCCGTAAGCCTAGGGCCCGACTCCCAAACAACAGGAGTTACGTCCTCTCCCGACTCACCTCGTTACGAAAAACCTTGAAGAGGAAACCAGAGATGAGACAGCATTTCTCAGCCTTCATGCAGAACATGCTCACCAACGGCCACGCGGAGCTTGCCCCACCACTGAGAGAGAACAAGGAATGCTGGTACCTATCTTTGGGGTATACCACCCGCAGAAGCCACGACAAATCCGAATTGTGTTCGACTCTAGCGTCCAGTTCCAAGGGACCTCACTGAACAATGTGCTGCTCACTGGGCCCGACCTAACCAACAGCCTACTGAGGATCTTAATCCGCTTCAGAAAAGAACCCATTGCCATGATGGCTGACATTCAGCAGATGTTCTACTGCTTCACCGTCCACGAAGATCACAGGCATTACTTAAGGTTCCTGTGGTTCCATGATGATGATATCAACGGAGATGTGGTTGAATACAGGATGCGGGTCCATGTTTTTGGCAACAGCCCATCACCAGCAGTGGCCACCTACTGGCTTAGACAGACTGCACGAGAGGGAGAGGAGGAACATGGCGCTGACGCCAGGCAGTTCGTGGAGAGAGACTTCTACGTGGACTATGGGTTGAAGTCCTTACCCACTGAAACAGAAGCCATTGACCTGCTGAAAAGGACACAGACGATGCTAGCAGGGGCTAATCTGAGGCTCCACAAGATCGCATCCAACTGCGCCAATGTGATGAAAGCGTTCTCTCCAGCAGACCAAGCTATGAACCTGAAGGATCTAGACTTGAGTGGACACCCCTCCCCTACAACGCAGCCTTGGCTTAAGTTGGGACCTGAAAACAGACACCTTCACCTTCCGGGTCTGTATGCAAGAGAAGCCGTACACCCGACGAGGTATTTTGTCTACAGTAAACAGCTTGTATGACCCACTAGGATTCGTAGCACCAGTCACCATCCAAGGGAGGTCACTGCTTCGTGAACTCTTCAAGCTCAAATGAATGGGATTCCCCGTTACCGCCAGAAAAAAGGCAAGACTGGGATACTTGGAGAAACTCCCTAAAGACACTAGAAGAGCTCCATATCCCAGGGACATATGTCCCTGCGTCTCTCACGAACGCTCACCACAAGAAGGTTTGCATCTTCTCCGATGCCTCAGAGAAGGCCATAGCCGCAGTGGCATACCTGAAGACCATAGATGCCTGTGGTGCTGTCCATATGGGATTCATCTTCGGTAAGGCAAAGCTAGCCCCGCAGCCCGGGCAGACCGTGTCACGCTTGGAACTATGCAGAGCAGTCCTAGCAGTAGAAATAGCCGAATTAGTTACAAGCGAGATGAACACCCACTTAGACTCAGTCACGTTCTACACAGACAGCAAGGTTGTACTTGGCTACATATACAACCAGAGCAGAAGATTCCATGTATATGTGAGTAACTGAGTAGGATGCATCCGAAAAGCTACCAGACCTGACCAATGGCATTATGTGTCAACCGACCACAACCCAGCAGACCATGCCACAACAGCTGTCCCAGCAACGCACCTAATGCGAATGACTTGGCTAACAGGGCCGAAAATTCTCACACAACCAACAAGCGCCACTATAACTACCACAAACTCCTTTGAACTGGTGACCCCAGAAGACGACGAAGTCCGTTCGATAGTCACGGCCCTCGCCACAAGTATCTCAACTAATGATAACCTGGGGACACACCGCTTTAACCGATTCTCGCGGTGGGTGACGCTGAAAAGAGCCATAACCCAACTTATCCACATCACGTGTTCTTTCCGGCAAAATCCCGATGGAAGAATGAGCAAGTGTCATCACTGGCACCTCTGCACCAAGCCCTTGGCTGTAGAAGAATTTGTCCAGGCAGAGAAGGTACTCTTGCGTTGGGTACAACGAGAAACCTACGCTGCAGAGTACCTGTGCCTCAGCAAAGGGAAGAATATCCCAAAGGATAGCCCTCTCTGGAAACTAGACCCCTTCAAGGACGAGGATGGATTGCTGAGGGTAGGTGGCCGCCTCACCCATGCCAAGATAGATAAGAGCGAAAAGAACCCTTTGATCATCCCAGGGCGGCATCCGGTATCCACCCTGCTCGCGTGCCACTATCATGAGCAAGTCAAACACCAAGGTCGACATTTCACCGAAGGAGCAATCAGGGCCGCAGGAGTGTGGATTGTCGGAGCGAAGCATTGCATTACTGCAACCATCCACAGATGCGTCAAGTGCCGTAAGCTGCGAGGCAAACATCAAGACAAAAGAATGGCAGACTTGCCATCTGAAAGGCTGAGCGTTGACCCACCATTCATCTACGTGGGGCTGGATATTTTTGGGCCATGGCCAGTTATCTCGAGACGGACCAGAGCAGGAAGTGCGAGCAGCAAACGATGGGCCGTTTTGTTCACGTGCATAAGAATACACGCTGTCCACATCGAAGTCGTAGAGTCGATGGACACGTCGAGCTTCATAAATGCTCTCAGAAGGTTCCTCTCAATCCGCCGTCCAGCCAAGCAGATTCGCTCTGATTGTGGATCTAACTTCATGAGCGCTTGCAAGGAGCTGAAAATACACTCAGAGAAGATCAACGCACCAGCCATCGAAAAATACCTGAGTGACCACCACTGTACGTGGATATTCAACCCACCCCATGCTTCACATATGGGAGGGGTTTGGGAGCGCATGATTGGGATTGCTTGCCGCATCCTTGACTGTATGCTGAAGCAGGGGCTAATCGCCTCACCCACGAGGTGCTGACCACACTTCTGGCAGAAGTGTCTGCTATCATAAATGCGAGATCTCTGATCCCAGTGTCCTCCGATCCAGAGTCGCCTTCTAACGCAAAAGACAGGGGTGCCTCCAAACCCGCTTGAAGACTTTGATGAGAAAGATATATACAGACGACAATGGAGACAAGTCCAGAGTTTGGCCAACACCTTCTGGAGCCGTTGGAGACGAGAGGACCTCCCGACCCTACAGATCCGCAGCAAATGGCAGACCAGTAAGGCCAACATCCACGAAGGCGACATTGTCTTGCTCGAGGACAATCAGGCCCAACGCAACGAGTGGCCCCAGTGAAGACAGAAATGTCAGAAAGGTTGAGGTCAGAACTATGAAACAAGGAACAGCAAAGAATTTCTGCAGACCCATCAATGAAATTATTCTCCTCGTGCCACATGAAGAGGCATGAGTACGGTGAACCACCACCTCCCGTGAAGACCAGAGACTCAAAGGCTCTCTCTCTCTTTTGTGTTGTTTAGTGTTGTTGTTGTCTGTCTCTCGTTTCAGCTCCTGTTCCTGCCAAGCTCATTTGAAAATCCTGGACCCCGCTTGAGTATCCTGGACCCTGTTCCTGCCAAACTTGTTCGAGTATCTCAAATCCTGTTCCTGTCAAGCCAAGTCTGACCAGCGTCTGGTTCCAGCCAAGCCAGGCCCATTACTCCAGTCCTGCTTGGGAGGTTCTGCCTCTTGCCACCGCCCGATGACAGTAGGCCAAGGGCCCCCATTTTTCCAGAGATCGTGACTGTTTGTTCAAAGCCTGGACTCATGACAGCCGGGGGACAACCGGATTGCAGATATTGGACCTTACATGCAATTAATTTGATAAATTGTGACGATAATGATGATGGTATCTACCGATACCAGGCGTGGAGTGTTCTGTCCTCCGACAGCCTTGCACTAGTTATCCTAAAATGTGTTTAATGCCTTTACCGTTATTCTCATGTCTAAGGACTTTTATGGTTGCAGTTCTCACTGCAAGGTTATGGGAGCAATGCACTGTGTGTAATGTAGTTCGCAGGTAGAAGCAGCCACACTTGCTTATTCCACCCCAGAAAGGGGGATACAGAAGTGAGGCATGTCATCTCATTCATCTCAGAGGAGGTTAGTTAGAAGTTGCAGCCACACTCATGGGAGGGTAGCTGCAACCTCAGGCCTTGATCTGGGACAGAGGTGTTATGACTTACTAGTTGCCTATTAGCCACATGGAAACTGATATTGTACAGGACATTTGCATTATTAAATACGTTTACAAATGAGTACAGGTACCCTGTTTATAATACTTACGTTGAACCCTGAGGCGCCGGCTCACTTGCCTGATTATTTCAGGGTTGTGCCTCCTTATTCGGCGGTACCTCCGCCTCAGGGTTTCTAAGTCCCTCCTGATGCCAAAACGTCTGCAAGATACAATTTTGTACACCAGGAGTCAGGGGATGGCCCTTCTTGCCCTCATAACACAAATTTATTTGGCAGCCAAATTGTAGAGACACACAACCATAGGTGGTCAGTGGTCCGACTGTTTGGGGAGGCTAAAAGGGGTGGGGTTAGGGGTGGTGCCAGGGATGGGGCTTACATCCATAATTAGACAACACACAGAAAAAAAGAAAGTAAAATAGTCACAATGAATACCTTTTATTCAATTTAGATATTAGATATGTATCACATGTCAAAGAATAAAGTGGTTGCTCACAGCATATATTAACCAATGTATACTATTCAAAAATTTTATCAATTATTAAACACTGCTATTTCCATCCATTTCAGTAAGGCCAACACACAATCCCTCAACCACAAACATTATGCATAAACGTGCAAAAACACACTCAGAACCTTACTGTACCATAACAGCACTAACTCCGAGGACTCAAAGAGCAAGAACATTATGCATGAAAAGGCAGCACTGTAAATATTACACTGGGCAGACCTTAATATACCACCCATATGGAAAACACAGACCATCAACAATTTGAAACAAGGGATCATAATATCACAATTCCTCAGGTACAGCCACAAAACAACCTTTTAGGGTGGATAGTGTTCACAATGAGCTCCTTTTATTAATGACCAGTTAGAGATAAGACTTTTAAATTTTGGCACAGTATAAGTCATCACAAGAACAAAATATAAGAAAACCAATGGACTGCATTAGGGGCTTATAGCCCATTTAGTTATGTTTAAACAAAAGCGATTTGCATGAAACAAAATATTTATTTTTATTTTAACTTATAAAACCTCTCTCTCTGCCCCAATCCAACACTGCCCCACTGTGTTGCCCCACACCACCATCCAACATCTCTCCCCATCTTTCTTTCCTCCCTTCATCATCCACTGCATCATCACCCTTCTGTTTCTCCTCCCTCACCAGTCACCATCATTTCCTATTTCACAAAAAAAAGTCTTAATTGCTGAATGAAAGCATCTATATATTTTCATAATCAGGTGACCAGGCAGTACCATGTTTTAATGCATTGCTAAATCTCCTCCTAGGACTCATTTACAACCACCCTCTCCTGTTCAGCAAAGCAAAGCAAAGCAATAAGAGACCCAAATACTCCTCCAGCTCCTCCCCCTCCAACACTTACCAGCTTCCTCGATCCTCTACCTCCCTCCCTGACTGGTTGGTTACTGACTGAAAAGAGACGCATGCTGCAACACTCAGGCTCACAGTCACAGCCCCAGGCTCTGCTGCCGGAACATACAGTGCAGGGGGAAGTTCCGGCAGAGCCGGTAAGAAAAGAAGTGAGCGGGCTAAGTGGGGGGGGGGGGGGGGGGGGGGGGGTAGGCACCAGCCTAAGATACAATTTTGTTAATGGCTGATCCGGGGCTGAATTTGAGGAGGAGGCAGGTGGAGAAGGTCAAGGTTGGGCTGGGGAGGCTTAGCCTCCCCAAGCCTCTTATATGGGGTTCCTATGCACACAACACTGATGATGATGATGATGATGCGGGGGAGGGGGGAACATTACATTGGTACAGATGAGGTCATTGAGGTGGACATGAGGACGGAGACTACCGTTTGTGTGCAGTATTATAGGGATGTGGACATGTTTTTGCTTTCTAGTACATAGATTCTATTAATGAATGTGCATGTGCACATATCACTGATTACCCTTGAATGCAGACTACTACTACTACTATTACTATTTAACATTTCTAGAGCGCTACAAAGTGTACGCAGCGCTGTACAAACACAGAAGAAAGACAGTCCCTGCTCAAAGAGCTTACAATCTAATAGACAAAAAGTAAAGCATTTAAATTTAAAATATTTAAGCAGTCAAGCACAAGAGAACAGTCACAGAAGGACAGAAGATGTTGAAGGGTGGTCAGTGTGATTAGGTGTAACTCTGGTTGGAGTAGTGGGAGAAGGTGATAGGAGATATACTAAGGATGTCATTCTGAGGCCAGGCTAAGTCTAAAGCAGGAGAAGGTATTCTCTGCAGCCTATCTGTGAGATGGAAAATGCTCTCTGAAGCTGCTGCTATAAGTTGTTAGTTTTCTCTCCCTGAAAGAGATCCAAGCCACACCCACGAAGTTCAGACTACAGTTTGTGCTTACATTGCTGAAGGAGCTCTTACATGTGTAAGTTCAGGAGGAGGCCCTGATAGGCCAGTTGGGGGGGGGGGGGCAAACACTTAACTCTCCAACCTGTCTCTTATCTCGCCCCAGGCTTGGATGCAGAGAGTCCTGCGGGGCAGGTGGCGGTGGTGGGGGAACAGAATACGTCTGTGCTTCAAGCACAGTTGTACTAGCAGGAGATTCTCTCCGACGGAGAAGTTTGGCTGTCTCCTCAGAGCCATGTTTCTCAATGAATAACCGTTCGAAAAACGTGCAGCGCCTTATATGGACGCCCATGCATGATGGACGTCATTACATGCACACCTCCATATATGGATGGCCACCCCATATATGGACAGGTCAGTATGTGCACATCTTGACGTCTATAATGGCTCCAAACATGGATGGCCGTGATGCATGGACGTACATGGGCATGGACGTGCATGGACTGTCGTCACGCGTACGGGGCCTATGTGTGGAGTTTTCCTTACATGGAAGTTTTCCTTATATGGATCATTATCAAGTGTGCGAACTTCATATGCATGTTCCTTATATTTCCCATAGCTGCATGTTCTACAAGTACAGTGTATGTAGTTACGGACATCCAGATATGGGGAAAATATAAGGAACATTGAGAAGTATAAAGTACAGTAATGCGTTTCTCACATAACTGCTGCATTTTTTGTATATTTTGGCTACCTCTGATTTGGCTGTTTTCAACTGCGATAATGGATTGTCTGAGGCCGGCCATTTTCCTATACTTTGGCCGGCCCTGATTTGGCCGCTGTCAACTGCGATAATGGAATGCCTATGGCCGGCAATGTTATTTTCTGATTTGTGAGGGCGCCCAAATTCAGATTTAGCCGGCATTTCGATTATGCCCCTCCATGTGTCTTAGTAAAAGGTCCCCTTAGTTTGATCTTTGAAAATACATTAGTATAATGTTATTTTTCTTAGTTAATTCATAATTTGTGATCAAAGTGTCCTCCTTCAACCTTGATACTTTCATGAAGTTTTCAACACCACTGAGCTGTTGGCTCAATGAATTCTGGGGTTTCGTTAATTAAGGGGTCCTTTTACAAAGGCTGGCAAAACGTGGCCTGCGGTAGTGTGGGCACATCTTTTTGTTGCACGCTTGGCCACTTTTTACTGTGGCTGGGAAAGGCCATTTTTTAATGGGCTGGGAAATGGACGTGCGCAAAAATTAAAGTATGCCTATTTATGGCCTGAGCCCTTACCGCCAGTCATTGACCTAGTGGTAAGGGCTCATGCACTACCTGCGTGACAACCATGCAGCGTCCGCCAATGTGGCCACACTGTCGATTATCGCCAGGAACAAAACTAAGAATACCATTTGTCTATGCATAGGTTCATGGTGTGACTGCATCTTGAGTACTGTGTGCAGTTCTGGTTGCTCCATCTCAGAAAGGTTATGGCAGAGTTGGCAAAGGTTTGGAGAAGGGCAACAAAAATGATAAAGGGAAAAAGCACTTCTTTGATTAACAAAGCCTAAATAGGTTACACCATTCAGCTTGGAGAAGAAAAAAATAGCAGGAATAGAATAAAAGTTTATAAAATCATGAATGTGGAGGAATAGTTAAATAGGAGACAGTTTCATGGAGAGTCCTGTTGTTTAAGCATTGTTTAAAAAAAACCAACAAGCAGCAGATGAAACAAATTGTAGAAAGTATGTTTCTCATGTAGTGCATAATTAAGATATGGCATCTGTTACAAGGGATTTGGTCAAAGTAACTGCTATTGCAGCACTCAAAAGAGGTTTGGACAAGTTCCTGGAGGAAAAAGCCATAAATAATTAGCCAGATAAACTTGGAAAAGCCTTTGCTCATCCCTGGGAAAGAGGTATGAGAGAATATGGTGGATATTTTAGAAGCCCTATTCTTGGGCTTCTTTGGGCATCAGAAAACTGGCATTTAATTGTCCATATTATAGGAACATCCAAATCCTGATTATATAAGGTCATGATACCGCCATCTAACACTGCAGTATGTCCATATGGCAAAGGGACCATGGCCAAGGTGTGTTTTGAGCAGGACTAGGGAGGAGTCAAAATATGGATGACCAACTTCAATCACAAAAGGGAATGGGATGTCCATGTTTAAAAAAGGGAGACTGGGCATCCAAATATAAGTACATAAGTATTGCCACACTGTGACAGACCAAAGGTCCATCAAGCCTAGCGTCCTGTTTCCAACAGTGGCCAATCCAGGTCACAAATACCTGGTAAGATCCCCCCAAAATTCAATACATTTATGCTGCTTATCCCAGAAATAAGCAGTGGATTTTCCCCAAGTCATATTCAATAATGGTCTATGTACTTTTCCTTTAGGAAGCTGTCCAAACCTTTTTTAAACCCCCGCTAAGCTAACTACCTTTACCACATTCTCTGGCAACGAATTCCAGATGACGTTTAATATGAGCAAGTGCAAAGTGATGCATGTGGGAAAGAGGAACCTGAACTATAGTTACATGATACAAGGTTCCACATTAGGAGTCATTGACCAGGAAAGGGATCTAGGTGTCATCATTGATGATATGTTGAAACCCTCTGCTCAGTGTGTGGCAGTGGCTAAGAAAGCAAATAGAATGTTAGGTATTAGAAAAGGAATGGATAACAAAAATTAGGATGTTATATTGTTCCATGGTGCAACACCTCGAATACAGTGTGCAATTCTGGTCACTGTATCTCAAAAAAGATGTGGAGGGGCATAATCGAACGTGAACGCCCATCTCCATGAGCGTCTATGCCCGAGAATGGGTACGTGAAGGGGTGGGACAGACTGTATTTTCGAAAAAAATGGGCGTCTATCTTTTGTTTCGAAAATACGGTTTGTACGGACCAAAATGCCATGGATTTAGTCGTTTGTGAGCTGGGCATTTGTTTTTTTTTTAGCGATAATGGAAAATAAAAACGCCCAGCTCAGAAATGTCCTAATCCAAGCCATTTGGTCGTGGGAGGGGTCAGGATTTGTAGTACACTCGCCCCCTTGACATGCCAGGGCACCAACTGGACACCCTAGAGGTCAGTGCGGTGGACTTCAGAAAACGCTCCCACATGCATAGTTCCCGTACCACGGGTGCTGAGCCCCCAACCCCCCTCCCCCAAAACCCACTACCCACAAATGTACAACACTACCATAGCTCTTCGGGGTGAATGGGGACTCCTACATGTGGGTACAGTGGGTTTTGGAGGCCTCCCATTTACCAGCACAAGTGTTACAGGTAGGGGGGATGGGCCTGGGTCCGCCTGCCTGACGTGCACTGCAGTACCCACTAAAAGTGCTCTAGGGACCTGCATACATGCAGGCCTCTAGGTCTTGTTGCTGCTGTATAACCTTGGCACACCAGTTGACACCTGAAGACTAATCTCTTTGAAAAAGTCCTTTATTTGAATAAGCACGTTTACTCACAGTTAACTGCAGATCAGAGGTTGTGCCCCACTGGCAAAGAGTCTTCCTGGTACTGAGATTAGCAGAAGGTCAGAGCTGGCAGAACGCTGTACAATGCCCTCTTTCAGCAACATTCAAGGGAAGAACTAAGAGGCAGATGCAGCAACCAAACGTAAAAAAATCTAAATCGTTAAAGTCCCTAACGATTTTAAAATAACGAAAAATGCACCAAAAAAAAAAGTCACACATGCTGAGATCGGTAGTGAAACGTACAATGTATCAAAGAATCACAATACACATCGTTAATCGGCCCCCAAATCATGCGCAGAGCAGCCAAGCGTTATGTTAGCTGCTCTGCGCATGCCACAAACAGTCAAAACACAGTCAAATCGCAAGCACATGGCTCCCAAATAAAAACAAAAATAAAAAAAAGGGTCGGGAGGGGGCAAGGGCGCTCATCAGGAGCGTCCTGTACAGACGGCCTTGCCCCCCCCCCCGCTGCTCCCCACTTTCCGCCGCTCCCCCACCCCGAAAAAGCAAAATTCTAGCAGCCCCTGCCCCCTCCCCACTTTCCGCCGCTCCCCCCACCCCGAAAAAGCAAACTTCTAGAAGCCCCTGCCCCCCTCCCTTCCTCACTACTCTCTCACCTCAGCTCCGCCTCCCGACATCCTCCGTCCGTGCCCCGCCCCCTTTTGGGGTCGTCGCCGCCATTCCCCTCCTCCATCGGGCCCCCCTTCCTCTTACCGGGCCCGTGCAGCGCCTCTCTCCTCTGTCCGAAGGCGCTGCACGGGCAAGAAGAAAGCTGAATCAGCTGATGCCTGCCTTCGCCTAGCTTCGATAGAGCGTCTTTCTCCTCCTGGGCCCGCCCCTGTCTGACGTCAGTAACCTACGTAGGTTACTGACGTCAGACAGGGGCGGGCGCAGCAGAAGAAAGACGCGCCATCGCGAAGGCAGGCATCAGCTGATTCAGCTTTCTTCTTGCCCGTGCAGCGCCTTCGGACAGAGGAGAGAGGCGCTGCACGGGCCCGGTAAGAGGAAGGGGGGCCCGATGGAGGAGGGGAATGGCGGCGACGACCCCAAAAGGGGGCGGGGCACGGACGGAGGATGTCGGGAGGCGGAGCTGAGGTGAGAGAGTAGTGAGGAAGGGAGGGGGGCAGGGGCTTCTAGAAGTTTGCTTTTTCGGGGTGGGGGGAGCGGCGGAAAGTGGGTAGCAGCGGGGGGGGGGGGGGGCAAGGCCGTCCGTACAGGACGCTCCTGATGAGCGCCCTTGCCCCCTCCCGATCCTTTTTTTATTTTTATTTTTTTATGTGTTTTCTGAGGTCCTTTGGACCAATCACAGCGCTTTTAGCTCTGCTAATGCGCTGGGATTGGCTCAAAGTTTGTTTATTTTTTCACTTAACACTTTTTCCTGCCACGGAGCTGTCCTAACGAGAGGTCCAGACCTCTCGTTAGTTTTCCTGCCTTTTTCCTGCGTAAAGGCAATCGGAAAAGGTTAGTGCATGTCGTTTCAATGGGGTTTTCACACTAATTGCTCATCTCCATTCCGTTTTCGTTAGCTGCTACTGTCGTCGGAAAATAGGCTTAAGTGCATGGAAAGGATAGGAAATTCTTCCCTGAGGGCTCATTTAACGATGAAAAACGTTTAGTGCATCTACCTCTAAGTGCTGTAACGTGGCTAACACATGAAAGGGATCTAAAACTGTGTTACAAAAATAGCCACTACCTCATGGACTACTGGAAACAAAACAGGGCACACTGACCCAGTAAGCAGGGGGGAAAGCACCATGGGAGTAGAGCCTACCAACTACCAACATCGTGAGCAGTTAACCACAATGCATTGCTGATGTGACTCTGCAGTGCGCATAACAGAAAAGGTGTCACACTCACCCGAGAGCCACATCAGAACCAGGGAAAGGGTGTCATAGGATAGAACACATTCTGCTGTCAAGGAGGTGGGTGCAGCATTTGAGGCTGACATACAGGCTGGAAAACAAAGTTTTTAAAGTGGGTTTTTTGGTGGGAGGGGGTTAGTGACCACTGGGGGAGTCAGGGGAGGTGATTCCCGATTCCCTCCGGTGGTCATCTGGTCAGTTGGGGCACTTTTTTGGGACTTGTACCTGAAAAAAAAAGGGTCCAAATAAATCGGACCAAATTCTCGTCAAAAACGCCCTTCTTGTTTCGATTATCAGCTAAAGACGCCCATCTCTCCTCGGCCGATAACCACGCCCCAGTCCTGCCTTCGCCACGCCTCCGACACGCCCCCGTCAACTTTATTCATTCCTGCGACGGAATGCAGTTGAAGACGACCAAAATCGGCTTTCGATTATACTGATTTGGTCGCACACGGGAGAAAGGCGCCCATCTCCCGATTTGGGTCAAAATATGGGCGTCTTTCTCTTTCGAAAATAAGCTGGTTAGTATCCTACCCTCGTGAGAAATATCTTCAAATAGTTACAATATACATTCACTTGTCTTTAATTCCTTAAACTTTTTAACAAATCTTTATTCATTTGTTTTCTTCATAATCTTGAATTCACAAATCTGTAAAAACTCCCTATCCTCACTGCTTCACTCACTATGCATTCATACACCACACTACAGTCTTTCTCTAATACATTCAATACACAGTGCGAGTAGTTCAAACTGTTTGCTGCTGATTGAAATCAAACCTTTACATAGATAGTACTATCTTTTACTGTGGTCACTGTGTTACCCAATGACCCCCTCTATTCATAGAATTGTGCTTAATGTTGATTTTAAAAACCTATAAAACTCTCCTATGATTCTGTGATAGTCTCTTATCTTGAGTTGTTTTCAATCTCCTGTGGGTTCTCAATTGCCTCGTTCTTGCAAGGTGTCTTTCCGGTTCAAAAGATTTCCAGCAGAGGGCTGCTATTTCTGCCGTTTCGCTTTGTTAGTTTTTGCAATGCACTGTGTGCTCCTGCCAAGCAGCTCCTCGATCTCAATGTCCCCACTCGTTTTTCACATCACACTGTGTTCTTTATAATCAAGCCCAACACAATTGTGTTTCGCTCTAGGCGTCGTCAGGGGCGATGACTATGATCCAAAAAACAAACAGTGAGGAATCCTCTCTTACTTTCTATCTCTACAAATCTGATAAACACTTTTATAGCTTCTACATACCTTGTCACAATTAAAGCTTAACTCTGCTTCTCAGCTTTGTCAGGTCGGGACTCATACCAGCCTGCCCAAAATGGTGCTGAAATCTCCTCAGATGTGAAAGAAAAAAGATATAGTGGAATTAGAAAAGGTACAGAGAAGGGCGAAGAAAATGACAAAGGGGATGGGACAACTTCCCTATGAGGAAAGGCTAAAGATGGCTGAGGGGAGATATGATAGAGGTCTTTAAAATAATGAATAGAGTGGAACAGGTAGACGTGAATAAATTGTTTACTCTTTCCAAAAATAGTAGGACTAGGGGCACGCAATAAAGCTACCAAGTAGTACATTTAAAATAAATCAGAGAAAATATTTCTTCACTCAATGTGTAATTAAACTCTGGAATTCATTGCCAGAGAAAGTGGTAAAAGCAGTTAGCTTAGCAGGATTTAAAAAAAGGGGTTGGCTATCTTCCTAAAAGACATGTCCATAAGCCATTATTAAAATGACTTGGGGAAAATCCACTGCTTATTTCTAGAATACTATCTACTAGCAATGGCAATATTCTACTAAAATGTGGCAAACATACCTCTCGTTACTTAGAATTGTTACTCGTATGCAATCAACATAGCATTTTTGAAAGTAGGGGAGTCTCATAAGTCGCTGGGGTTTAAATTGCAATTCTTATATATCCCTATTTTGCGACAGTTGTAATCATCGACTCACCCTACCAACCTCCTAAGTTACTATTTTTTATATAAATTTTTATCTTTTTCTTCTATCAATGCCTAATGTGCGGCTATACTTGATGTTGCATACACATCAGGAGCTTCACAGTGAAACAGTCTGACAATATGGCAAGGCTGTAAATGTGCTCAAAAAACAGCTCAACTTAGCTTTTGTTTTGAAGTGTGGAACTGTCCCCCCACTTCCGCACTTCAAATCAAAAGCTAAGTTGAGCTGTTTTTTGAGCACATTTACAGCCTTGTCATATTGTCAGACTGTTTCACTGTGAAGCTCCTGATGTGTATGCAACATCAAGTATAGCCGCGCATTAGGCATTGATAGAAGAAAAAGATAAAAATTTATATAAAAAATAGTAACTTAGGAGGTTGGTAGGGTGAGTCGATGATTACAACTGTCGCAAAATAGGGGTATATAAGAATTGCAATATAAACCCCAGCGACTTATGAGACTCCCCTACTTTCAAAAATGCTATGTTGATTGCATACGAGTAAAAATTCTACCAAGTAACGAGAGGTATTTCTAGAATAAGCAGCATAAAATGTATTGTACTGTTTTGGGATCTTACCAGGTATTTATAACCCGGATTGGCCACTGCTGGAAACAGGATGCTGGGCTTGATGGACCTTCAGTTTATCCCCGTATGGCAACACTTATGTACTTGGCACGTCCAGGTTAGAGAAAGGTGGTCCAATTGAGCAGCTGCCCACTGGCGGGATCCAGCGGCGATCCATGGTTGGCTGTCACCCGGGGCGGGTCGCCGCTGTGCACCCCTCCACCGGGTGCAGCAGCATCCGCCCCCCCCCGGCGCATCACCTCCCCCGGTGTATCACCCAAGCCCCCCTGGGTGCATTCTTACCTGCTGGGAGCAGCCGTGCAACTGTCGTTTCTGCTGGTTTCCTGCTCCAGGTAACCAGCAGAGCTGACAGCCACGTGGCTGCTCTCTGCACCCCTTCAGCAGCGTGCACCCGGGGCAGACCGCCCCCACTGCCCTGCCCTCAGTATGCTACTGGCGGGATCATAGCAGGACACCTCCTGAATCCCCTAGTGATTGCTGTCCCCCTTCCTCTCCCCCAAATGTGAAACTGACAAGGGATACGAGATGCTATGATAGCTTCAGGTACTATAGGAATATGCAGATCTGAGCAGTAGCCTAATGGTTAGTGCAGCTGACTGAGCACCACACAATATCCCCACTCAATTTGGGCATTTCAGTTCTTAAAATGGATGTTCATGCTGGATGTTTCCAGCACATGGATATCCACCTCACATGTATTTTAGAACAGGCTGTAATCTGATCTAAAATACATGTGAGATGGACGTCCGTTTGTGACCTATTGACTTGGATGTTCATATTCTGAGCTGGACATGTCGCTTCACATGTGACCAAGACTGGTCACTGTCAAAGATAGGATGCTAGGCTCAATGGATCTTAGACTGACTGAGTATGGCTTATCTCATGTTCTTTTTTTGGTCTTATTCTTTGTTTTAGGTAAATCTGTTGCGATGGGGAAAAGAGGAAAAAGAAGCTTCTCACATCTAGAAGTGTTACTCATTGTTCTGTTTGTGCTGATGACATGTGTCTCGGTTGGACTTGCAGTGCTCATCTTTGTCATCAATAATGCAGAAAGAAATTCTGGCAAGTTATTTAATTCTCTTTCATGTTCTCACGTGCACATACAATACTGCAGTTAAGAGGACTCAGTGGGTTTGACTGGGAAGGGGAAGAAGGAGGGAGAGAGGGAAGGCAGGAAGGGAAGCCTTGAGGAAAGATCTGAAATAATTCTCTCTGCTCATCCATACATACTTCAAAAAAGCCTGAAGCTTAAACTGACAAGGAACTAATAGAAAATGAGTGAATAATGTTTTATTTTGCATGATTGCTATAACATAAAACAGGAAATGATTCTTAAGCCTCAGATAGTTCTACGTCTGCAAAATAATCGGATCTATAGGGTGATGCAAAAAAAAAAAAAAGTAGCTCGCTAGAGTTTTTTGCCATTGTCTCAGCAACCACTTTGAATTTCACTGAGAAATTTTATATTCTTTAGTCATCATCCTTACTTAATTATTTAAGCTATCTTAAGCTATGTTGATATTACCGACATTTTAGCGTTACTACCTAGTGATTTTTGTGTTAAAAAATGTTTGAACTAAAACACAGTAAAATAACATCATTCAAACAGTACAATTAAAAATGTGTCAGAATTTCGCACTCTGACTGCTCAAAGTGTCCACCCTGAGCTTTAACACAGGCTTTCAGTCGCTTTGAGAAGTTCTTAACAACCTTGTTGATTGGTACCTGTGGCAGGCTGTCCCAGATCACCTGCAGCGCTTCCTTGAGTTTAGCGATCGTTTGCAGCTTTGGGTGGATCTTTTGATAGGCCTCCAACATTGGTCCCCTAGACAAAATTCAACATCATTGTGACATCATTAACATTAACAGTGCAAACATTTTTGAACATGTGAAAATTGTTGGGTGGTCATTCTAAAAAGTCTAGAGCTTCGCCAAGCTTAAAGACAATCTCATTCCATTCAGCACATAAATGTAGTGAGTAACAACAAATCAAGCTGTAAATTTTCACGTTGAAATTCTAAGTGGTTGCTGAGAAAACAGCATAAAACTCTAGGGAGATGCTTTTCATTTGGCCTCACCCTGTATTTACTAAAATGCTTTCAATACAAATGTTAGAACAGCATGTTTAATACAATATTAAGGGAAAAATGAAAGTGGTTTTACCACAGCTGATGTGTGTACACGTACGACTGCTTAAGCTGGTAGTGCACCAGAAAATTTACTGCTGTCATGTGGCACACTTGTATTATTGAAATTAGAGGGATAATTGTACCACCCTTGGAACATCAGTGGTACAATTATCCTATATTCAGAAGTGCCTAAGCCTTCTCAGTCACTTAGTTGTGGAAAAAATTAAAAAAGTAGGGAGCAGTGGAAAAGCTAGTGTGCTGACCTTGCATCACAGCCTCTTTAGCAATCCACATCCATAGGGTAGGCTGAATGGGCCATTTTTATCTGCTGGCATTTACTATGTAACACTCCTTTCTTATCTAAGACAAGAAAAATTGTCTTGTTACAGATCTCTAACCATTATGACAACAACAAGTATGCTTGGACTTCAAGTTCCTACCCCAAATGCTTTCACAACACAGGAACAAAGGCTGTTTAACTCCTTAGTTCTTCCCAACCTTTGTACCCTTCTGCAAGCAGGAGAAATACTTATCTTTTGAGGTCTTGCCCAATACTCAAAATCATGCAGGCTCAGCACCAGCTAACATTTTGATCATAAATGGGTTAAAATATGAAGCACCAAGGCAGTGCCATTTTGTTAGTTAGCAGTGGGCAAGACAGTAAGTGATAAGAAAGGGAGATCAAGCCAAATTACATTTCAGTTCCTGGAGGTAGTTCCCTGCCCCAGAGAGCTTACAGTCTGTGCCTAAGGCAATGGATTATATAACTTGCTCAAAGTCACAAGCAACATCAGTAGAATTTGAAGCCTGGATTCCCTGACTCTTAGCGGCCGATACTTAAAACAATTTAACTGGCCAGTAACGGCTCCTGGCTGGTTAAATAGGCTAAAGCTGGCTAAACGCTAATATGTAGAGTGAGATAGCTGGCTATCTCGGCTGAATATTACATTATAATACATTACGTTATGATCTTATAACCCGCTACAACTAACAAGTTCTAAGTGGATGACATCAAGAGAAAGAGCTTTTGAGATATGAGTGAAAGTCTTTCAACCAACAATGCCTTTCTCTCTCTTTAGCACCCCCATGTGTCCAGACTGATAGTTTCTCTCATTCTGTGGTTAGGTGTGTCGCTCATAGGCACATAAAAAGAAAAAGAACATTTTCTTAAAAATTAAAGCACCTGGAGGACATATCTGAGGAAATCCAAAAGGAGGACTATGTCCTCTTTTAAAAAAGGACATAATCCAGCTTATAATTGAAAAAGAAAAACGTCTATCTCACAAAAACGAATAAAGCGGTATAATCGAAAGCCGAATTTGGATGTTTTCAACTGCACTCCATCGCGGATGCGGACAAAGTTGATGGGGGCGTGTCGAAGGCGTGGTGAAGGCGGAACTGGGGCGTGGTTATCGGGTGATGAGAGATGGGCGCCTTTCACCGATAATGGAAGAAAAATATGCGTTTTTAGCGAGAATTTAGGGCACTTTTCCTGAACCCTGTTTTTCCACGAATAAGGCCCCAAAAAGTGCCCTAAATGACCAGATGACCACTGGAGGGAATCGGGGATGACCTCCCCTGACTCCCCCAGTGGTCACAAACCCCCTCCCACCACAAAATATGCCGTTTCACAACTTTTTATTTTCACCCTCAAATGTCATACCCACCTCCCTGGCAGCAGTATGCAGGTCACTGGAGCAGTTATTAGGGGGTGCAGTGGACTTCAGGCAGGTGGACCCAGGCCCATCCCCCCCCACCTGTTACACTTGTGCTGGTAAATGGGAGCCCTCCAAACCGCCCCCCAAACCCACTGTACCCACATGTAGGTGCCCCCTTCACCCCTTAGGGCTATAGTAATGGTGTAGACTTGTGGGTGGTGGGTTTTGAGGGGCATTTGGGGATCTCAACACCCAAGGGAAGGGTGCTATGCACCTGGGAGCTCTTACCTTTTTTTTTGTTTTTGTAACAGTGCCCCCTAGGGTGCCCGGTTGGTGTCCTGGCATGTGAGGGGGACCAGTGCACTACGACTCCTGGCCCCTCCCACGAACAAATGCCTTGGATTTATTCGTTTTTGACCTGGGAGCTTTCATTTTCCATTATCACTGAAAAACAAAAACGCCCAGCTCACAAATTGTCGAATAAAACATGGACGTCTATTTTTTTCGAAAATACGGTTAGGTCCGCCCCTTCACGGACCCGTTCTCGGAGATAAACGCCCATGGAGATAGACGTTTTTGTTCAATTATGCCCCTCATGGTAACCCTATATATATATATAGCCCATGCAGCATGTCCATCCATACCAACTAATAAGCTCTACAGCTCTTTCCTCTCCCTCAGAGATTCTCTGGCTGTTGCCATGCTTTCTTGAATTCAGGTACAGCTTTTGTCTCTACCACCTCCGCTCGGAGGCCATTTTGTGCATCCATCATCCTTTTCATAAAGAAATATTTCTTTAGATTACTACTGGCTCTATCCCCTTTCACCTTCATCCTATGCCCCCTCATTCTGCAGCTTCCTTTGAAATAAAAGTAGCCTGCCTCCAATGCATTTATACCATGAAGGCATTTAAATGTTTCTAGCATATACCCCCCTCTCTTGCATTCTTTCCAAGGTATACATATTTAGATCTGAAATGCTTTATGATGAAGGCCTCTGACTATTTTAGTAGTCACCCTCTGGAGTGATTCATCCATTCTTTTGAGGGTGTGACTCCAGAATTGTACACAGTATTCGAAATGAGGTCTCACTAGAGACTTATACAGAGGCACTATCACCTCCTTTTCCTACTAGCCATTCCTCTCTCTCTGGGCATCCAAATATCCTTCTGTTTTTGCTATCACCTCTTCTGTTTGGCATATTAAGATCATCGCATATGATCACCCCTAGATCTTGCTCTTCTTTTTGCATGGAAGTACTTCACCCTATATCATACTGGTCCTTAAGGATTTTGCAGCCCACATGTATGACCTTGAATATTTTTAGTACTAAATCTTAGGTGCCATACTCTAGATCAGTAGTTCTCAACCCAATCCTTGGTGACCACCTGGCCAGTTGGGTTTTCGGGATATCTACAATGAATGTGTATGAGGTATATCAGCATGCGCTTTCTCCATGTTATGCAAATATCTCTCATGCATGTGGATCTCCAGAAAACCAGGTGGTCCTTGAGGATTGGTTTGAGAGTCACTGCTCGAGACCATTCCTCAAGCTTAGCTAATTCTCTCCCCAGTTTATTCACACTGTTGCGCATTTTGGTTTCATTTGAAACAGGCAAGCCTTTTCTGACAGCCCTTCTGTGACATCACTTAGAAAAATGTTGAAAAAACTGGATCAAGGACTGATCTCTGTGGCACATCACACTAGTAACACCCCTTTCCTCAGAGTGCACTCCACTTATCACTCACTTCCCTTTGTTGCCTCCCACTCAATCAGTTTCTAAGTCAGCCACTTTAGGGATCATACCAAGGTGCTCAATTTGTTATAAGTTGCTGATATAGAACCATGTCAAAGGCCTTGCTGAAATCTAAGCTCAATAGCAGCTGTTTACCAGATCCTAAATGTGCTTGGTAGCAGGTATAACTCCAAACATTGATCTTTCAGTTCCCTTGTGAAATGGAGAATAAATGTTTATCAACTTGCCACACCTTCGTCCCACCCAAAACACACCCTCTTGCTATTTGCACACACTTGGGTTTAAGACATACATATCATGGCTTTGTAAAATGGGGACTTAAACCTTTATGCAAGATAAAAGTTTATATGTCGGGTTATATACGTCTCAAACACAAACAGGGCTTGTAAAATGAGGGCTGATTTGTCTAAGCTCTTTGGTGAAAAAGCAATCCCTAGTAATCCTGCTCTGCTTTCTACCACCAGCTAACCTGGTGCTCTCTTTTGTCCTGCACATGTAGAGCAAAGGAGAAGGTCAGGTCAACCAGCATAACTTGACCTTGAAGCAAATATGACAGGAGCTAGTGGTGATTTCTCCTGTATTGCCCTGCCCCTTTTAGTACTTAAGACAAAATAGGGGGATTGAGGTCCAGTGAGAGGTCGGTGGATGTAAGAGCTTGACACCCCCCTTGAAGCACTCAGAAATGGGCATCAGAGTTTTGAGTGCATTGACACCTTTGCATAAAGTAGGCATTTACTAAGTGGGGTGGGGGTGCAAAAGACAGGAAGGCTTACTTTGAGCTAGTGTAACAGGGGGTTTAGGTTTAGGAAAAAAATAAATTTAATACTTACCTGGGGTCCGTTTTGGGGGTTCTGGGGCCATTTTTGTGGCTGGAGGGCGTCCGGGTGCCTGGAGAGGTAGGCAGGAGCGCTGCCGGAGGTGCTCCCGTGCTCCCGATGGAGTTCGGCCTCGTTTGGGCCGGCGGCGGTAGCAGCAAGCTGGCGCTGCTTGGGGGCCGGGCAGCGCTGTGGTTTTCGGCTCCCGGGGACGAGTGAGTCCTTGGGGCGAAGAGGAGAAGTGGCGCCGTCGTTCTGGGGCGCTGGTTGTTTTGGGCCGCTTGTTTTGGGATCCGGGCCGAAGAGGAGCGTTGCAGACGTCGGCGCCGAGATTTTTGGGGCCAGTTGGAGTGGCAGCAGCCAGAGGAGTGCTGCAGAGAGGCGGGGAAGAGCCAGCGATGTTTCTAAGATGGCCGGCGATTCGCAGACGTCGGCGCGAGAGTGCATGAGGCGGCGCGCCTCATGCACACATCGCGAACGCGCGTTTTTCCGTTTAGGCCGAAGCCGGGGCCTAAATTTTGGGCCCGGCTTCAGAGCTTTTTTATTTTTGCCTCCGTTTTTGCGGGAAGTCGTCGAGGACCGGAACCGAAGGCAGGGGTCGTCTGAGGGGAAAATCCCGGTCAAGGTAAGGGGTCTTTTGACCCGAAATTTTAATGTATTTATTTTTAAAATGTGTAAATTCGGTTTTTTATTTTTTAAAAATCAGGGTTTTGTTTAATTTAAATTCTGTTTTTGGATTTAGGGTTAGGGAATTTTTTAGGATTTTTGTAGTACTTTAGTTTTTCAATTTTTGTATTTTAAATAGGAGTTTTTGACAGGAGTGGGTTTTATAGGGTTAGGAAAGGGTTAATTTTTTTAATTCGACAGGGTAGGTCCGGGAGGGAAGTTTGAAATTTTTGGGATAGTTTTTAATTGGATTTGGGAATTTTAGAGGGGTCTGGGATAGTTTGTTTGAAGGCGGACGTCAGAATTTGGGATTTTTAAAATTGGAAAACAGGGATGGATAGGGAATGGGGAGTTTAATTTTTGGGTGAAGTTTGGAGTGATTTGAGAAAATTTTAAGGTGATTTTGGTTAATATGATTTTCTATTAAAGTCTATGGGGTTTTATTTTTTAAAATGGAGCTGTAGCAGCGCTGGCCAACATTCCGCAGGTCAGCTCAGCCAGCTTGGAATGTTTAAAAGGGATAGTGATTGGCTGAGCTGGTCTCGGAATGGCAAGCCAGCGCTGGTCTCCCTGGAAACGGTGGTTGAGGCAGTTGGTCAGAAGGTGTTGGTCAGTCAAGGAGAGAGGTGTGTGGTGTGTGAGGGGAGAGAGTGGAAGGTGTTTGAAGGGTATAAGTGGAGGAATTTGAGAAATTTTGAAGGTAAAAATAATTAGAGAATAGTGTATTATTGAGGGGGGTTATAGTGGTTTAGTGGGGAAGTTTGGTTAAAATTTATTAAGTTTAGGAAATAGGATTAATAGTAACTGGGTTTGTTAGGGGTGCGAGTTATATAAGGGGTGTTTGGGAATATAGTAGGGGTGTAATAGTTAAGGAAATTTTTGGAATTTAAAATAGTTTTTTTAGGAGTTAAGTGTTAAATTACTGAAGTGGTTAGAAAACAATATAGAAGTATGAATGGAATGTAAAGTGATATAAAGTATTGTGAAAGAGTAGTGAAAGTGCCTAAGACTGGCCAACACTATTACATTAGTGTTAGTTAGGGAAAGAAAAAAATAGTTAGAAAAGGAGAAAACTTAAGAGAAAGGGACAAACTGAACTTATTTTAATTTTAAGAGACAGAGGGCCACAGTGTAAAATTCTCCTAGAAGCAGAATTTCTGCCGTTACCCAGAGCAGACAGGGTTTTCTCTCCATTTACTTTGGTTTTGAGGGGAGGTTTAGGAGGAAGATCAGCGGTGCATTTAAGAAAATCTACAAGGGCCCCGGCGCAAGAAAGATTTCACCGGCACGCTTGGAATCAAAGGAATTGATACACCGACAGCTAAGTGACTGAGATACTGGGACTGAGTATCAAGGGGAAAGTGGGGGTTACTTACCTTAAAAGGGAAAAAAAAAAGGGAAAGAGAGAAGAGAAAAAAATTCCAAACCAAATACTTACCTGTTTCTGAAGGGGGGGGGGGGGGGGGAAGAAGACGTTTCCTGCAAAACATAAAGGGGAACACAAAGTATCAAATTCCGGTGAAACATCTTTTGGGAGAGTACAAAGAATTGTTAACAGGGGAAAGATTTAGTGAAAACAAAAACATACTTATCTGATATCTGTTCTGATTCTGTGAAAAGAATACCTGAAAAGAGAAAAGAAGCAAGTTTATATTTCCTTTTAGAAGAAACAGGTTATTCATTGTACATAAATTGTGGGATCATTGTATAATTTTGTAAGTTGTCTTTAATTTACTTTGAGATTGAATTTAAAGAAGTTAAAATAAATAACAATTTATTGTATTGAAAAGAACCCTGTGGCTGATTGAGTTGTGTGTGAGCCCAATAGGGAGAATCCTAAATTTAGTTTCATTTTCCTCTTCCATTCTTAGAGAGTGGAAGACGAGGATAGTGATTCTAACACATTTCCGGTAACTTATAGTGTGCTCGCATCCAGGCCCGACTACAAACACCTGATTTTGGGGTGAGCACACAGTTACAGCTGAGATACCGGAAGTGCCGGTTAGACTAGGACACCCATTTATGGAGATGTTACTGTGGCTTTCAATGTATTTGTGCTACT
The DNA here is from genome assembly GCF_901765095.1 of Microcaecilia unicolor. Lineage (NCBI taxonomy): Eukaryota > Metazoa > Chordata > Amphibia > Gymnophiona > Siphonopidae > Microcaecilia > Microcaecilia unicolor. The sequence continues at coordinate 86,471,556 of NC_044035.1, forward strand.
GCAATAATAAAACCACATGTAATATGACACTTAGTAAAGGTTTAATGCGCTTTAGTAAACACCATATTGAACTGCCTGACTAACATATGTTTAAAATGCACATTAATGCCAACAGGGCTTAATTTCTGGGGGAACAGCCTGGAACCCAGTTCCACTACTTCTTTTCAGACTCCAGAAGAGCAGAGGTTTGTGTTCCAGCCCCTTCCTTCCATGCATCCTGCATGGAAGAGGAGCGGATGGGGCGAACCTGCAGCAGAGAACATTCATTCTACTTCTTAATTCAGCCCCTCTTTTCCTATTGTTTCTGCCCATCTGTCTGCCCCCTCCTCCATTCTACAGTCCCACTTCCTGTCTACAAATTAAACCCTGAATGTACATTTTAACATACTTTAACAAATTAGATCTCGAGATGTATCTTCTTTTGAATGTTGCTGAGCTGCTTTATAGGTATCTGGATGTGTCACCACTCATTTGAATATTCTGTGCTAAGGGGCTGCAATGACTTGTTCTGTCAGTGATGTGCATCAGTGACATTTTATCACACATTAGAAACATGTAGGTGGTACTTTTACAAAAGAGTGTAGAGCAGCATTTCTACATAAGTACATAAGTGTTGCTATACTGGGATAGGCTGAAGGTCCATCAAGCCCAGTATCCTGTTTCCAACAGTGACCAATCCAGGTCACAAGTACCTGGCAAGATCCCAAAACAGTACAATACATTTTATGCTGCTTATCCCAGCAAAAAGCAGTGGATTTTAATTTTAATAATAGTTATGGACTTTTCTTTTAGGAAGCTATTCAAATGTTTTTAAAATCCTGCTAAGCTAACCGCTCTTACCACATTCTCTGGCAACGAATTCCAGAGTTTAATTACACATTGAGTGAAGCAATATTTTCTTCGATTCATTTTAAATGTACTACTTTGTAGCTTCATTGCGTGCCCCCTAGTCCTAGTATTTTTTTGGAAAGAGGAAACAAGCGATTCACGTCTAACTGTTCCACTCCACTCAGTATTTTATATACCTCTATCATATCTACCTTAAGCTGTCTTTTCTCCAAGCTGAAGAGTCCTAGCCACTTCAGCCTTTCCTCATAGGGAAGTCGACCCATCCCTTTATCATTTTCATCACCCTTCTCTGTACCTTTTCTAATTCCACTATATCTTTTTTGAGATGCGGTGACCAGAATTGCCCATAGTATTCAGGGAATACATGGATAAAGTACATGCTAGGACACACAATACTTACTTTTATGTAGTATCGGGAAAATCCTATAAATGGCGCACAAATTTCTGTGCTCAAAACTACATGCTATTCTGAGATGTGGACGTAACTAAATTGGCTAACGAACCAATTAGCACCAATAATTGGCAACATTTTTTATTTGCACTTGCATCTTTCTAAATGTTTTTCTATAATGATCTGTGTGCAAATCTTATAGCCTGTAACTCAAAAGGGAGCATGGCTATGGGAGGAGCAGGGTGGGTCAGGGGCGTTCACTAAAGATGCGCACAGAATTACTGAACACCATGGATCCATGCCTAACTTATGCACCAAGATTTACACCAGGTTCAGTTGGGCACAAATCCTGGTGCTACGCACTATTCTATAAAGGACGCCCATCCTTGAACGTCCGTTATAGAATACCGTTCAGCATTGATTTTTTTTTTTGGTGCTGAATTTAGAGCGTCATTAACTGAATTCAGCCCTACACCTATAGGCAGTCCCTGAGGAGGGGGTTCAGTGAAGTTCCATTCCATTCTCTTCATTTGATATGTTGATTTTTTATAAAGCATTTAGGGTGTTCCAGAAAGAGGGTGCTAACATTTACACACTAAATCTGCGTGTAAATGATCAGAGTACTACACGGTGTCAAGAAAAAAATGAAACCCCTTACATATTTTCAAAATACTTTGTAATTGTTTAAACATTTAGGACCCTGTTTACTAAGGTGCACTAGCATTTTTAACGCGCCTATAATTAGCGCGCTCGCTAATCACATAGGTGCCTATAGGAATATTGTAGGCACGTAAATGGTGAACATGTGTGTCAGCATTTGTTGTATAGGTATGGTCCCAGGTCCAGTCTGTAGAGGCAGTGGGTTGGTAATAATGCACAATCCACATGGGTTTGTGTATATATATGTGTGTGTGTGTGTATATATATAAAGTATATTGTATTTACATATATAGGCTCACAGCACTTAGTACAGGTAAATATTACAATGCTGTATGTGTGTGTGTGTGGGTTTAGATGGGAATCAATGAGAGAAAGGTAAGAATGGGGTGCAGAGAAAGAGGGAAGCCTTGAGGTAGGGCTGAAGATGTGTATGTGCAGAGAAAGAGAAAAGAGCCTAAGAAAGCAGAGCCGTGAGCTCTGACAGAGAAAGCTTTGGAGTAGGGCTGAAGGAGAAAGGGGGGCCAGTGCCAGGGGCTCTGGTGGCTGGATATGTGTGTGCAGAGAGAGAGAGAAAGTAAGAGAGGGCTAGAGCAGAGCCATGTGCTCTGCTTCATATATATATATATACAGTGGTGGAAATAAGTATTTGATCCCTTGCTGATTTTGTAAGTTTGCCCACTGACAAAGACATGAGCAGCCCATAATTGAAGGGTAGGTTATTGGTAACAGTGAGAGATAGCACATCACAAATTAAATCCGGAAAATCACATTGTGGAAAGTACTGTATATGAATTTATTTGCATTCTGCAGAGGGAAATAAGTATTTAATCCCTCTGGCAAACAAGACCTAATACTTGGTGGCAAAACCCTTGTTGGCAAGCACAGCGGTCAGACGTCTTCTGTAGTTGATGATGAGGTTTGCACACATGTCAGGAGGAATTTTGGTCCACTCCTCTTTGCAGATCATCTCTAAATCATTAAGAGTTCTGGGCTGTCGCTTGGCAACTCGCAGCTTCAGCTCCCTCCATAAGTTTTCAATGGGATTAAGGTCTGGTGACTGGCTAGGCCACTCCATGACCCTAATGTGCTTCTTCCTGAGCCACTCCTTTGTTGCCTTGGCTGTATGTTTTGGGTCATTGTCGTGCTGGAAGACCCAGCCACGACCCATTTTTAAGGCCCTGGCGGAGGGAAGGAGGTTGTCACTCAGAATTGTACGGTACATGGCCCCATCCATTCTCCCATTGATGCGGTGAAGTAGTCCTGTGCCCTTAGCAGAGAAACACCCCCAAAACATAACATTTCCACCTCCATGCTTGACAGTGGGGATGGTGTTCTTTGGGTCATAGGCAGCATTTCTCTTCCTCCAAACACGGCGAGTTGAGTTCATGCCAAAGAGCTCAATTTTTGTCTCATCTGACCACAGCACCTTCTCCCAATCACTCTCGGCATCATCCAGGTGTTCACTGGCAAACTTCAGACGGGCCGTCACATGTGCCTTCCGGAGCAGGGGGACCTTGCGGGCACTGCAGGATTGCAATCCGTTATGTCGTAATGTGTTACCAATGGTTTTCGTGGTGACAGTGGTCCCAGCTGCCTTGAGATCATTGACAAGTTCCCCCCTTGTAGTTGTAGGCTGATTTCTAACCTTCCTCATGATCAAGGATACCCCACGAGGTGAGATTTTGCGTGGAGCCCCAGATCTTTGTCGATTGACAGTCATTTTGTACTTCTTCCATTTTCTTACTATGGCACCAACAGTTGTCTCCTTCTCGCCCAGCGTCTTACTGATGGTTTTGTAGCCCATTCCAGCCTTGTGCAGGTGTATGATCTTGTCCCTGACATCCTTAGACAGCTCCTTGCTCTTGGCCATTTTGTAGAGGTTAGAGTCTGACTGATTCACTGAGTCTGTGGACAGGTGTCTTTCATACAGGTGACCATTGCCGACAGCTGTCTGTCATGCAGGTAACGAGTTGATTTGGAGCATCTACCTGGTCTGTAGGGGCCAGATCTCTTACTGGTTGGTGGGGGATCAAATACTTATTTCCCTCTGCAGAATGCAAATAAATTCATATACTTTCCACAATGTGATTTTCCGGATTTAATTTATGATGTGCTATCTCTCACTGTTACCAATAACCTACCCTTCAATTATGGGCTGCTCATGTCTTTGTCAGTGGGCAAACTTACAAAATCAGCAAGGGATCAAATACTTATTTCCACCACTGTATATATATATATATATATATATATATATATATATATATATATATATATATATATATATATATATATATATATATCCAACAGGAACAGAGAAGAATCAAACAACTTCCTTTCTTCCCAGCCTTTGTTTGTCAGCTCTTTCCTTTACAAACTCCAGTTTAATTTCCTGATGCAAGGAAGGTGACCATTTTCAGAGGTTCTACTCTTTGAAGTCCCCAGTTTTGAGCCTCTCTGTCTGGCTTTCATTGTTCTCACAGAGATCCCTGCTCCCAGATGCCCAGAGAGGACACAGGTATGCTAATCAGGGGTAATTTGAGAAACAAATGGGCTAGCAGGCAGTTGGGCAGCATTTGGTCCATTTGCCATCCTCAGAGCTTCCTGAAGGAGGGGGGAGTTATTGGAAGCTGGTTTCATATTAATTTAAGTATGTCCAGCACTCCTGACATGTATGTCCAGCAATCCTGACAATGCGTACATGTTAGCATGCGTTAAAGGGCCCTTAGTATGACCTTTGAAAATGCATTAGTCCAAACTTTATTAGGAAATTCCCTTAGCAAACGCTTTGCGCTGTATGCCTTATTTTGTTACAAAAGTTTCATTGCAACTTTTTCTTCTTCGTTAAAATCCATTGTGCTAAAATGAATCTTAATGGTCTTGAATGATGTCATTTTGAATGACGTCATTTTGAAAATAGGGATCATCCAGTTTTTATACCATCTTGCAGTTCCACCTGTGAATATTAGTAATATTTTAAAAATAATAGTACATTTGTTTTTGGGTTATTTGGAAAAATGTTGGGGGGGGGGGGGGAGGTCATGTTTTTTTCTGACCATGTGTAGTATATCTAGGTGTAAAAACAAAATAGATGCAACCAAGTCAGGAAAGAGGCAGGTTATTATGTTGAGCAATTAAAGATTACCAGCACTGTAAATATGGTGAAAGAGTTATGAAATGAAGAAATGCTGCCCGGATTTAAAAAAAAACAAACAAAAAAAAAACCACACACACACACATACACAACGATACTGCTGGTAAATAGGCCAGAAGACCACAGAGCACAGAAGGGGTTTTGTATAGTTTATTTGCTTGATTAACTGTTTTTGACTTGGAATTTCAAAGCAGCTTACAAATATAACAGATACACACAAATACATAGTTACAACACAAACCATAAATATACATATAAAAAATACACACAAAATATAATAACTTTAAGAAAGCATACAATAACTACTCATCATAAATTCAAATTAAAAAAACGCAACTATACAACATGTATTCTCTATATCTCAACTGTTTTTGCTAATTATCTTGATTTCCAGTTTAATGATCCTAATTATTCAAGCTTTTTTGTCATGAATGAAGTTTAACCTATTACCTTTAGCTCTTATCATAGGACAAACTTTCCTCTTGTAACCTAACCTAATTTGTTCCTTTACCCCAACTATGTATTTCTCCTATTCAGAACTGGTAATCACCACTTACGGAATTATGTAAGCCACATTGAGCCTGCAAATAGGTGGAGAAAATGTGGGATACAAATGTTATAAATAAATATACAGTATGTGAACACACTAAGTATAGTCATCGTAATGCAAGTACTTATATGTGTACATTAGGCAATATAATTTTGTAAGAGTCATTTTGTGGATGTAAAACATGCTTTACATGCAGAAAATGCCTTATAAAATCCCCCCTTAATATATATTAAAGCATTAATGCACTTTAGTAAATAGGCCTCCTAATATGAAATTATAGTTTAGTGCTTTGGTACTGGGATCAGTTCTTTAAATGAATTGATTTCTTAGATATTATTTTAATTGGGTTGTTTAATGTGTTTGATATTAGATTTGTCTAATTCATTCCTTACTATTTTATAGGCCCAACTATATCTGCACCTCCTAGATCTACCACTGTTACTACTAGGGACTCTGTTGTGTACCTAATTGGTGTTGGTCGAGCTGACTGTACTGGACCTTTAGCAGATGCTCCTTTGGTATGTATGGTACAGACTTTAGGCCTGATTTCAGTATTTGGTGCAGGCATACCTGTCTCCTACGAACGGGCAAAACATGCTGAAAATGAACCTTAGATTGTAAGCCACCCAGATATTCATTTTGATGGGTGGGATAGTAAGTCTTTGAATAAACTTTGAAACATACTGGTCCAGGGGTGGCCCATGACATTCTGCCACCTGAGGGAAGGGGATGGTCTGCTGCTTCCCCCGGCTTGGTTCCGCTCTGGGCTCAGCCCCACCCCTGGCTCTGCTCCACCCCCACCCCCAGTCTGACATCTCCCCCCTTCCTTCCTCCCCCAAATTTACCTTCTTTTATGGCTTTCCAAAAGTCGGGGCAGCAGTGGTTCCCATATGCTGCCGGCCCCAGCCCCTTCTCTCTATTGCAGTCCACCCTGCCTCTGAGGAAACAGGAAGAACGCCAGAGAGGCAGGACATAAGAGAGAAAGGGTCAGCAGCAGGGTAGCATATGGGAACTGCTGCTGCCTTGACTTTGGAAAGCAACAAAAGTGTCAGGACTGTTAAGGCTAAACCTGGATTTGTGAGCCCTTGGACCACTGCCGAGGAGCGGCAGCGGCAGGCAAAACACCCCAACCAGCACTGGGCTAGCACACCAGCAAGGCAGGGACTGCAGACACAGATAAGCAAGCCAGAACACACGGACTGGAACACACTGGATTGGAACCAGGCTTCACCTACACTTGACTGCTGTTCCCCAGGGGTTGAGCCCCTGGGTGCAGGCAGCCGGCAGGACTTAGAGGAAAGCTGGTACTTGAGCAAGCAGGCTGGAACACCAAGAAACACACTAGAAAAGATTCTTAAACAAGCTTGGCCAAAACAGGGTTCAGGATAGGAATCAGGATTTCCAAACAGGCTTGGCTGGAAGGAAACTGAAAGCAAGCAGGGCATACACAATCAGAAGGGGAACTGAAGCTGAGGACAACCAGCCACAAACAGAGGAAGAATGGATACTATACAGGGTAAATGACTTTAAGACAAGCTTGACTAACCAGGGTAGGGCAGAAGCCCAAGGTGAACAGGGAACCAAAAAAGACAGACTAGACAGGACACAAAGCTAGGCTACACAAGAACTAGGGCAATGACTGAAAGCTGCCAAGCAGCCACTAAGAAAGACATACATACAAGCAATAAAGCTAGACTGAAAGCAGAACCTAGCAGACAAACAGAGAACACAAAGGCTAAAGTACACATAGGCACCAAGAAATAAGCACAGAACAGAACAAGGCAAGAGTGCAACTGCACACTGGTTATCTCAAGACCCTTGGCAATGCAAAGGCCCTGCTGAAAGGGCCAGGTGACTAATAAAGGCAATCAGCAGCTGAGGCTCAGCTGCAGGAATCTCAAGGCAGCTAAGGGTGAGGCTAGCTGCCAAACTTCCAAACAAGTCTGGAGGGCTAGAATATCTGGACTGGACTGTAATGAAAGTCTGGAATGTGTAGGGAGACAGCAAGACAGTCTATGGCAGCCACTGGTTCTGGCCACCAGAGGGCGAGGTGAGCACAGCCAAGGAAAATAGTCACCATCGTGACAAAAAGAAGGTAAATTTGGGGAAGGAAGGGCGGAGGGCAATGCCAGAGTGCGGTGGGCGTGGATGCCAAAAGAGTGCCACCTAAGGTCCCCATCTCAGGTGGCATAATGGTTGGACCGCCACTGTACTGGTCAATCATTGAAAACTGCCCAATTGATTCTATTAATGACACATGCCTTTCAACTTTTCATTTCAATTGAGGCTTTAAAGATTACCATGCCATATAATATGTAGTCTTTGTCTTCCACATTTTCTATGCCAATGTAAAAATGCCTGTCTCATAATCTTGAAGCAGTAAAAGTGAGTAGGAATGCACTTTACTCTAATGCCTTAAGAACTTCTACATAATTTATATGGTTCGAGAGCAGACTTTGCTTTCTCCTGAGTGCTTTCTGCCTGGAGATGTATTAATAGTAGGTTATGGAGGAAGATTTTGGTAAATGTATTTTTAGTGCTATCTTAGCTAATATACTCCAACCAACTCTTTTGGAGGTATTTCTATAAAGTGGATGCTAACATTTATGCACCAGTTGCACGTGGAAATGTTTAGAACAATGGCGTATGTGTGCCTAACCTCATGTAAATGTCAAACTTCTACCAGAGTGCTATTCTGTAAATACACGTATATTTTACAGGTGGGCGTACATAAGAGTCTGGGCAGAACATGGGTGAGACTCACACTTACGAGCTTAATTTAGACTACCATAAATTACGTACTGATCTCCGGCATATAGGTGTGAGCACTCACACCACTTCTGTGGCTGGCGAAGTGCAAATGCCTAAGTTATAGGCACATATCTAACCTGTGATGCTGGTATTCTCTAAAGGAAAATAGGCACCTAACTATAGATGCACCGTTAGAGGATTAACCCCAATTTATGCATATCATTTTCTGGAACCTATGGGAATTCTTTCAGGAACTGACACCATTCGAAAGGGGCTTCTTGTTGTATGATGATGTCATATCCTGAGAAAATCTTCCCATGCTTTTCATTCCATTAATTTATTTTCTAGAGGGCTCTTGTAAGTCTTGCCCATAACCCGCATCTTTACTTAACAGCCATGTATTTTTGTATCTGAAAATATATTTACATATTTTTTCACTTTATATGGCAAGGACTAAAATACAAATCAACATATGCATCCAGCTTTTCCTACATTTGTACCCAGCTCTGGAACGCTTTACCTAGAAACATTAGAACTGCGAACACCCATCTAAAATTTCAAAAAGACCTCAAGACTCACCTCTTCCAGAAAGCCTACCCAGCAGACCCAAACTAATTCATGAACAATGCATCACATCTTTCGATCTAAGAAATGAACAATACCCCTTCCACATAATCCTATTACTTCAAACTGTACGAATTTTACCACTCTAGTTATAATTAAGTGTACTTCTACCCTTATCCTACTCTGTATTGCTCACTAGAAGCTGTAGTCCCATCCCCGGAGACTTATCAGCTTCATTGGGATTACTTCTCTCTATATGCTATTATATATTCGTCCCAAAGTTGTATTCTCTTTTCCAGAACCTTATCAGCTTCCTTGCACCTACTGTTACTCCATTTTCCACTCTGTATATATTCCCAGAGTTGGTACTCTCCTCTCCGGAACCTATAAGCCACATTGAGCCTACTGCTATGCAGGAAAATGTGGGATACAAATGTAATAAATAAATTTATCATTTATGCCTTGTAGCGCTATATAAGTGATGAGTTGTAGTAGTAGTATATTTTACTTTCATATATGAGCTGATTGTAAGAGGTATGTAACAAAAGAGAGGGAACAAAGTACAAACTAAAGTCCAAACAAAAAAAAAAACAGCACCACGGGCCTTTAAAAATGGAACACAGTTCTTTAATGAATGAGCCTTGACAAAAAGACCCGACACGGGCCGTGTTTCGGTGACTAGCACCTGCGTCAGGGGTCTACATAGAATACAAAACATAGAAATAATATATTTAAAAAATTTTTTTTTAAATATAATGAGTAAAACCAAAGATTAATATTTAGACTCATCAAGCATACATATATAAGCCTATATAAACACCTAAAGCATTTAATATTTTAACATTGCATTTAATATTTTAACATTCTCATATATTATTATATAGTAATTTGAAAATAAATGGATAATTAATCAAAACAAAAATGGTAACTCACCACAGTGATGACGTGGAAAACTTGGGGAATAACTCGAATATATTCCTCTACAATATATTATTCCTTACTTTTGGACAAAAATTTTTTTATATATTAATATTATATGTTTAAAACGCTTATTTTAATTATTTATAATATATTTTATAAAAAGGTCATATTATATAATACTGGCTATAACTAAATTTCATATTCATAAAAGCTTAAACTAACAGGTCAAAAATAATTTTTTAAAACATTTTAAGATATACAATAAATTTCAAACATTACACTGATAATATCATAAACCTTCAAAAACATTCAAATCAGCACAGAAATGAATAAATATATACATCTTCAAATATAAAAAAGCCAAAACTAATATCTAGTGGCATTACTTGATCTTAATTTTAAAAAAACAACATTTTGTCACTATATGTGTATGTGTATATATACATATATACATACACACATACACATATATACATACACACATGTAAGTGTGTGCATGCATACATACATATACATATACATATTATAGCATTAACAGGGCTTCTATTATCTTTTGGAGCTCTGGGTATATTTGTTTCGTTATCTGCCAATTACAATTAATTATGTAAATTTTATTTGTAACTGCTAATGGTATTTTAGCTAGTGACAAAATACCTTTAAAATTTGCATTTATTTTGTTATCTGCCAATCACAATTAATTATACAAATGGCATCTTGAATAGTGACAAAGGGTTAACAGGGCTTTTGTTCACATACATATGTTTCTCACATCAGCATTCATTTAATAAAATGTCTTCAATATTTCTTTTAGAACATAGCAAAAATGATTTTCATAAGCAATAAAATACTGACTTTCATTTTAACTCAAGTGTCAAAAGAAAAAAAATCTGTATACCTCAGACTGTATTGCCAAACAGAAGAGTTTCAATAAGTATAACAAACCATAATGCCACAGACATTACCAAGAGGATTGTGCAATTGACAAAAGTTGTCAAATCATGAGGCAGCAAATACTATAGTGCCTAACTTAGAAACTTCCTACAATTTATTGTCATGATCTTGTCAACACAGTCTTATTTGTTGTTTCAATAATCTAGACTTCAGATTTCCGGTGTGTTTATTCAATTTCATAAACTTCACCTCTCCGCTGTGTCTTTCTCTTAACAGCGGGAATCCTCATTAGTCATGATTATTAAATTTTCAATTTTTTAATTTTTCTAAAACATAGCACTTATCTTATATTCCGGCTTTTACTGGTTAGCTCTACAGTGCGCTTCTGTTTCGTAACTTCTTCGTCTGGAGCAATCACTTTAGTATACCAGTTCCCGTATCCTATAATTAAACATCTTTTGTTAATTTTTCAGCTGTGCTAACCTCTTTATCTTATATCTATATACCATCTCTTGTATTCACAGTTATGTCGTTTAAGCACACAAGCAAAAAGACAGAGAAGTCCGATAGCTAAAACGACATAACTGTGAATACAAGAGATGGTATATAGATATAAGATAAAGAGGTTAGCACAGCTGAAAAATTAACAAAAGATGTTTAATTATAGGATACGGGAACTGGTATACTAAAGTGATTGCTCCAGACGAAGAAGTTACGAAACAGAAGCGCACTGTAGAGCTAACCAGTAAAAGCCGGAATATAAGATAAGTGCTATGTTTTAGAAAAATTAAAAAATTGAAAATTTAATAATCATGACTAATGAGGATTCCCGCTGTTAAGAGAAAGACACAGCGGAGAGGTGAAGTTTATGAAATTGAATAAACACACCGGAAATCTGAAGTCTAGATTATTGAAACAACAAATAAGACTGTGTTGACAAGATAGTGCTGTAGTAGGATTGATTGTTACAAATTTAGAGAGCACTAGAGTAGTAGTGTAATTTATTGTCATGACAAAAACTTACCCCCACGTCTCATGTAGTAAAAGCTACAAAGCACCAAGGCACTTTCACTTTCTGCATCAAAATGGATGAAAAGCTGTACTCTCAAAAGGCTCTGCTTTTAATACCACGTCACACAGGGTGGAAACATTTTTTAATTAACTTAAGTGAAAACACCTGATCTTCACAAAGCATTAACCTTTATCCTATCAAATGAATTTAGGTGGTTACTGGGTCTAAAAGCCTGCCAGATATGCAGGAATCATTTACTAGGTCCTAAAGCCTACATTGTTAAAATATCCATTTATTTAAAATATATATAAAATGACAGGATATTGAGTAATTATCAAAACAATTGACTATATTGCAATTTTAATCTATTTAGCAAATCTATAAATTGTGTCTTCAATTAACTATTCATATGCCAATTTTTTATCTACTCTTAAATTGAATATTTATCAAATATTAAATGACCAAATTTAAAAAGATTTTCTGAACAAATATGAACTTACCATACCCCAATTATAATCTATTTACTGTCTATTAATTATATTTTAAATTTAACTGTTCATATACTATTTTATTATGTCATTAAAAAAGCTTATAAATGCTAAAATTGAGCTTAAACAGCATTTCATTCTTATAATTGTATGTTTATATTGTGCCATTATTATCTACCTTATGAGTCTATAAATTGCATTTATAATTAATTATTAAATTCTAAATATAAACTTAAATAATATTACAAGCATATGGTTTTATCATTAAATGTACCAATATATTCTAATGTATTTACTATATAAAATGATTATTAAAAAAATGAATTAAAATGAATTAAAGTGCTAATGCAGGAAAATGGCCTAATGCAGGTTGCGGTAAAGCATTTTGCATTAGTTTTGCCATTTGTGCATGCTAACTGCACGGTACTTATTTATTTTATGCTTCTTTTTTTGGAGGGGAAATGTCAGGGTGGAGAGTGGGTATGGAAGCTCTATTTAGCTAGCATGCTGACATTAGCGCTCGCTAACTGAATAATACTGTCTTAATGCAGAGCCCTTGGTGCCTCCTAATTATTAAGTATTTTTCAGTAGCTATGTGCTGATGCTAATATTAGTGAACAGCCAGAAAAATAATTAATCCAAAAAGATCAAATTTATAACTGCACTAGAAATAAGCTTAGCGCCTGAAAAAGTCCTGCATCTCAAAAAAGATACAGCGGATTTAGAAAAGGTACAGAGAAGGGCGACGAAAATGATAAAGGGAATGGGACGATTTCCCTATGAGGAAAGGCTAAAGAGGCTAGGGCTCTTTAGCTTGGAGAAATGACGGCTTTAGGGAGATATGATAGAGGTCTATAAAATAATGAGTGGAGTGGAATGGGTAGATGCGAATCACTTATTTACTCTTTCCAAAAATACTAGGATTAGGGGGCACCCAATGAAGCAACAAAGTGGTAAATTTAAAATAAATCGGAGAAAATATTTCTTCACTCAGTGTATATTTAAACTCTGGAATTCGTTGCCAGATAATGTACTAAAAGCAGTTAGCTTAGCGGGGTTTAAAAAAGGTTTGTATAGCTTCCTAAAGGAAAGGTTCATTACTAAAATGGACTTGGGGAAAATCCACTGCTTAAGCAGCATAAAATGTATTGTACTGTTTTGGGATCTTGCTAGGTACTTGTGACCTGGATTGGCACTGTTGGAAACAGGATGATGGGCTTGACGGACTTTCAGTCTGTTCCAATATGGCAATACTTATGTACTTATGTAGGATACGCTAAGTCCCTTTACTAGCCTAGCTTACTTAGAGGACCCCTAAGCGCTGTATCTGTTAATGCAGCAATTTAGGCACACTAAGGGTTAACACAGGGACTTTTTACAAAATGGCGGTAAGCTCACTGCGGGCACCCTAGCACATGGCATTTCCAGCACTAGCGGAAATATTTGAAAAATATTTCCACAGACACGAATCTAGCAATAATTGGACAGTGCCATGCACTACCCATTTACCACTGGGTTAGTGTAGGAGTCCGTACCGCCACCTCAGTGGGTGGTGGTAAGAGCTCAACCCCACATGACCATATAGTAAGTGAAATCTTATCGCATGGCCTATTTCTTTTTTTGGCCTTTTTACTCGCTGTGGTAAAAAGGGTCTCAGCGCATGGCAAAAACGACCCCTGCTGCTAACGCAGGGCCACTTTTAACGCAGCTTGGTAAAAGGACCCCTAAGAGTTTATATAGTGCTTTATTAGTTAATTTTTGGTAATATCCATATTAACAGCTAATGAGAATGAGTAGGAACTGCACCATACATTAAGTGTTAATGTGGTGGATAATGTGGCCTTTTAGCTAAATCTCTTGAGGTGGCATTAGCTGCTTCATGTTACCTGCTATGTTAACAGTTAAAGTGTGGTAATTTCCATGTTAAACAGCTAACTGTGGTTTAGTAATAGATCCCTATCTGTTTAATACAACCTGCAATTTTTTTTACCTGATAGATGGGATATGCTAATGCTGATCAGGTGGCTGGGGGGCTTCATACACGACAGTACAGCAGAGCTTTCATTGTGGCAGAGCCTGACGGATCCGGACGAGTGGTTTTTGTTAGTGCTGATATAGGAATGGTATCGCAAAGACTTAGGCTGGAGGTAAGTACAAAGAGAGAAAATTCTACCTAATTTTTGTCTTGATATAAAACTATTTTTATAAGAAAATTGGTAAACTTTTTCCCATTGTTGTTTTTCTCCAGTATCCCCCAAGGACATGACTCTTCCACCTTCTAATGTTTTCTATTGTCTCTTCCCGTATTTCCTTCCTCCTTGTGTTCCTGTCTATATTTTGAACACATGCTTCTCTTCTCCACAGTGCCTTGCTCAGTCGAGAGTTTGAATTATTTTGAATACTTACTGTTAAATAATGATTTATAAAAAGTTGAAGATTGACTGAAGAGGTCCAAGAAGGCATTGACTGCCTAATTCTGTAAACTTGTGTGCATAAATTTATGCTTAGCATGGGACATGGGTGGGTCAGGGGCATGACTAACCAGGGGCGGTCCAAGGCAAGATGCCGCCTGATGCAGGGATGAGATGCTGCTGCCGCCCCCCCCCCCCATGCCACGGCCTGGCATCTCCCCCCTTTCTTCCTCCACCCCTTTCCCTGAGTTTAACCTTCTTTTTCCATTTTCCAAAAGGCGGTGGTGAGGGCGGCAGCGATTCCCATATGCTGCTCTTCTTTACTGTGGCCTGCCTCTGAGGAAACAGGAAGTTACATCAGAGAAGGAGGCCACAATAAAGAGAAGAGGCTGGTGCCAGTGGCAGGGCAGCATATGGAAATCACTACTGCTGCCTTTTGAAAAATGGAAAAAGAAGGTAAACTCGGGGGAAGGGAGTGGAGAAAGAAAGAGGCTGATGCTGCACTAGGAAGAGTGATGCCTGAGGCCCCTGTCTCAGTTGGCCTAATGGCAGGACCGCTGTTGTGACTAACAGTTACATGTGTGAGTTATAGAATGCTAGAATTTACGTGCTTAACTTTCTACAGTTAGGCCTGAGCATTTATGCTAGCCACTGAGCTAGCGTAAGTGCTCGCACCTAAATTTAGGTACGTAAATGCTGTTATTGAATCCAACTTACCCCTACTATTACTACTAATAACATTTATATAGCGCTACCAGCCGCACGCAGCGCTGAACACTTGGATTCTGTATAGCGTGCCTAAAGATCCTAGCCAATTCTATAACAATGCGTACAATTTAACAAGCTTAACAAGCTAATGAGTGCTGATAACAGCACTTAAGAAGCAATAATGAGCACTAATTGGCACTGATTATAATTTAGGTGCACAACTTGCTAAGCATATTCTATAACAATGTGCGCCAAACTTCCAATGCGTGCAGGCAATAAGGGGCATGGTTATGGGTGGGGAAATAGGCTTCTCATGGGCATTTTGAAATTTCTGCGCCTAGTTATAGAATATGGCCCAGTGTGCCTAAATCTACATGTCAGAATTTACTCCATGTTTTCATTGGTTTAAATGGATGCGTGTAGATTTAGGTGTTGAAATATCAGCTAAGTGTATTCTATATTTGGGCACCAATTATAGCATGCACTTAGTGTTAATTTCTTAGCTGCCATATATAGAATTTCTTCCTTAGTGCTCATCATCCTGGCATATAACGTACCCCTGAGGGTGTAACCACATTGTACTCTTGAGCTCTTTATCTTGTTGATTTTCTTTTTCTGTTCATTTTTTTAATTACCCGGCTGATATTCAAAGCAATTTAGCCGGCCAGCTGACAGATTAAATTGCTTGGTCGGGGCTAGCTGCTAATTTTCAGTGGCACTTAACCATCTAAGTGCTGCTGAAATTCATGATTAGCAGCTTACTCAAAGCTGGCTATGTTGGGGGTGTTTCGGGGTGGAGTCAACACTTGGCTGCTTAAGGGCTAACATTCAGCCCTTAAGCGTCCAGGTTGAGAAAAAACAGGGACCGCATACTACTACTACTACTACTTATCATTTCTTTTCTTTCTTTTAAATTTATTTTTATTGAATTAAAAAAAAATACAACAAACATTTTCAAAACAGAAAAACATGCACAATAGTACAATATATAATAACCAAAGCTGAGTTTTATAACAGCATTATGTGGCTAAGTAATAGGTCATTGAGATCCAATTCTCATGCTTGTTGAATAGACCTATAAGAAGTAGAAGTGTAGGATTGCAATATTTTATAAAATAAAGAGGCCCTGTGGTTTAATCTACAATGATCTTCAACAAAGCTAGTAAGATCTAGGTCATTTCTATAGCACTACTACACTGTGCACTGAACATGAAGAGACAGTCCCTGCTCGACAGAACTTACAATCTAATTAAGGCAGACAAACAGGACAAATAAGGGATAAGGGAACTTCTAAGGTGGGAATGATAAAACATGGGTACTGAACAAGTGAGTAAGGGTTAGGAGTTAAAAGCAGCATCAAAGAGGTGGGCTTTTTGCCTAGATTTGTAGATGACCAGAGATGGAGCTTGACATACCGGCTCAGGAAGTCTATTCCAGGCATATGGTACAGCAAGATAAAAGGAATGGAATCTGGAGTTAATGGTGGTGGAGAAGGGTGCAGATAAGAGAGATTTACCCCGTGAAAGGAGGAGTGTAGGGAGAGATAAGAGTGGAGAGTTACTGAGGAGCTGCAGAGCGAATGCACTTGTAAGTCAATAAGAGGAGTTTGAACTGTATGCGGAAACAGATAGGGAGCCAATGAATTGACTTGAGGAAAGGGCTAATATGAGCATAGTGACAGTGGCGGAATATGTCATGCAGCAGAATTTTGAACAGATTGAAGGGGAGAGAGTGGGAGACTTGTGAGAAGCAAGTTGCAACAGTCTAAGCGAGAGGTGATAAGAGTGTGGATAAGGGTTCTGGTAGTGTGCTCAGAAAGGAAAGGACGAATTTTGGTGATATTATAGAGAAAGAAACATTAAAAGAAAGAAAGATTTAAAAAAATCTTTGTTAGAGTACCATATTGTTGAGTCTCATTTAAAGTAGGCACTTGATCATCTGGGAGGAAATCACATCCGAGTTAAGAGCCATTAAATTGTCTACTTAGGCAATAGGCAGGGTAATTGTAGGGTGTGGTTTTGGCTCCCAGGGGCAGGGCTTAAAGATGTGCTAAACTGGTTGACTGAATTTGTTAATAATAATCTTCAACTAGGAAGTTATCCTGAATTTCTAACTGGAATTGTGCTCACTCTTTTACCTAAATCTATGGGGGCTGATTTGTCAAAAGAAGAAAATTATTGCCCTGTAGCCAGCATACCTTGGATGGCAAAATTATTGGAGTTCTCAGTTCATAAACAACTGCAGAATTTTCTAGAACCATTTGGTATTTTGCATAGGTCACAGAATGGGTTTAGATTGTGACATAGCACAGAGACACTGCTTCTTGTTCTTACAATAAAAATAAGACACTTTTTGAGTAAGAGGCAGTGTTGTTACAGTTTGATATACCAGCTGCCTTTGACACTATTAATCATTCTGTTCTTCTGCTTACACTATCTGAATTAGGTTTGTCAGGCATTTGGTTTGAAAAGTTTTTGAAGAATAGATTGTATTAAGGGACATAATGGGAGATCATCCAGTTGGAATCCGGGTTGTGATAAACCTCAGGGCTCCCCGCTTTCCCCATCTTTGTTTAATGTTTACTTGAGTTCCCGTGGGAATCTATTTTTTTAGGCAGCTATTACAATTTTATCACAAGGATGATATTTTTCTTCTTTGTCCTGTATTAGAGACGTTGGATAGAACTCTTGGTTCTATAAAACATTATATTTCTATCATAGACAATTGGGTAACTGGACATGTTCTAAAATTAAACAAACAAAAAACTAAGATATTGTGGTTTGGTGATTTTTGAAAAGGTTCCAGTTAGTTCCCTTACCTTGAAACATTGAAAACTGAGGAGTTTTCTAGAGTTCTAGGAGTCACTTTAGACTCAAAACTGTCTTTTGAAAGACAGATTGGAGCTTTAAATAAAAGTTGTTTTTCTGAAGCTTATACAATTGTGTGTGACACGATCATCTCTGTAGAAAGAGCACTTTAGGGTCTTGACTCAGGCAGTTCTTCTTCCTCAACTGGATTATTTCAATTCGCTGTATTCTCAGGTTATCTGCAAATTGAAGAATCGATTGCAGCTTCTGCAGAATACAGCTGCTAGATTATTATTTGGAGTGGGTAGGTTTGACAGTGTGACACCTATTCTTATAGAATTACATTGGCTACCAATATGTCAATGCATCAGATTTAAGATGTTTAGTTTTTAAATCACTTTTTGGATCAAATGCAGAAGGATTGGTGGGTTTATTGGTTATTCCGTCTTCTAGGAGAAATCTATGTTTTCATCGTACTCTTACATAATGAAAAATGTTAGGTTTAAATTAATTCTTGAGAATTCCTTCCCTTTTCAGAGGGCATGTTATTGGAACACATTTCCTGCCAATTTGAAATTTCTGCCTTCATATCTAGCCTTTAGGAAGATGCTAAAGTCTTATTTATATAAATTTTAGGTTATGAGTTTATATTAGTAAGCTGTATTGTTTTTTTTTAATTTTGTTATTCTCTCTTGATTGTAGTTTGAATCAAGAGGTGCTTGCAACAGCAGCAGAAAGTGGTTATATGCACCTGTGCTAATAGTGCATGCATGTGCATTGCTGTTCAGCCGGTTAAACCAGCAGCCCAACATCCTCAAGGAAGACTCTGTTTTTCCTGAATTTCTACTGTTTATTTTAAGTACGAACAGTTTATTTACTGCCTTCAGAAGCTGAAACACAAAGTCTTCCTACCCCAAGAGTCTTTGTACTGGATATTTACAATTGCTGATAGGCTGACATTATATTGCACAGAGGTGGATATGGAGTGTCTGAAGAATGGGTTGATTTATTGCAGAAGTGGAGCTACGTAGAAGATAAAATTGAGGAAGTTGAGAGAATAGGGGAAATGAAGTGAGCTTAAAAAGGTTGATGCTTATAAGGTGGGGCAAAAGAGCAGTGCTGCACGCTGTCTATTCAGAGCACGGTCGCCAGATGACAAATTTTTTTTCCAGCTGAAGTCATGCCTAAAGAAGCACAAAAATAGCCCAACACCAAAAATCACTATATGAGGCTGCCCCCGCCCCCCCGCACCTAGCTATTTTTTCGTGTTAAAAATTGTTGGGCTACTTTTGGACATGACTTAGTCTATAGTTACTGCCTCACTTGTGTGATGCTCTGCCTCTGTCCGCCTTCCTCCTTGCTCTCCTCCAGGATGTGCTGCTCCTCTGCTCAGTTCAGCTGCTCTGCTGCGCATGCCTCTCTCCAGTCCAGAGTGATGAGTTATCAGCAAATGACCTAATCACCCACCTCACCCTCCTATTGGTCAAATATGGAGCCAGAATGAGGCTTGCGATGTACCAAGTCTCATTCTGGCTCCAAATTTGACCAATAGGGTGAGAACTGCCCCCAAAAAACAAAACCCTGCTCAAAAAGTCACAACCTGTGACGGCAAAAAAAATGCCCACAGGTGAGTTAAAAACCCGCCCAATTCCGCACAGTTGGCAACTCTGATTCTAAGCCAGGGACCAGGTGGAGGGGGCAAAAAGATCCACAAGGGTAGAAGGCAAAGAAAGGGACCAATAGGCTTAGTACCTGAGATTATGACACACTGCATGTCATTTAAGAACACTGAAGCCATCACTTGCCAGTAATTCAGTGACTGGAGGGAGAGAGTCACAGACAGTAAAGACAATCGGGAAGTGACAGCAGCACTGAAAACACATTAGACTGCAATATGAAAAATAAATGCATAATGCAGAACATGTACACATGAATGCAGTGGTAGAAGAACACCAGCATACTACTATGGCTCTCTTAAGGCTATTGTTAGTAACATTTAATTTATCTTTAAAATCAAGCATGGAACCGGAAGATTGGAGGGTGGCCAATGTAATGCAAGTTTTTAAAAAAGGTTCCAGAGGTGATCCAGGAAATTATAGACTGGTGAGCCTTACCGTTCAGTGAATCCAGACTGCCCCAATTTGTCTGCCCCTATCAGACCGACCGTTCACTTGTCTATTAGATTGTAAGCTCTTTGAGCAGGGACTGTCTCTCTTTGTTAAATTGTACAGCGCTGCATAACCCTAGTAGCACTCTACAAATGTTAAGTAGTAGTAAGTAGTAGTAGTAGTACCACTGCTGGAAATGTAGTTTTTTCATTCCCCTACGTGCACTGTAAAACTAGATTAAACTTTCTATTTAGTGGAATGCCCTCTTCTAGCTCTTCTGTCTTGGTTGAAATGCAGTAATATCAGCAGCACCTTAACCCTTGAGAATGTTTCAGCAATAAATATGTTCAGCAGCAATTACTGCAGAACAAGTAACTCTTTAGAGACTTAATAATAACTCTAGCATAAGACAAATGTAAGCAATTGTAATCTCATTCATGTGTGGGTCTTTTTTGGACTTTGTATTTAACACCAGGTAACCTTGGTTGCAAGTTCTTTGTCTGAGGTAAAACACTTTTTCCCCCCCTGAAAATACAGTTCACAAATCCATTGCTGATTGCTGATACTTACCTATGTCTTGGGGATCATATATGACTCAAAGGGTTTTGCTATGGTTCTTTTACAGCAAAATGAGCAAAAAAGAAAGACTATTGGAGACTTGAGTCATTATTGACAAGTCTCCTGAAGTGAAAAGGGCTGACTACCACTTCTATTGACAAATTGTTCCACTATCCCTTCAAAACAAATGACACAGAAAAAAGCCTCTCCTGGACTGGACTAGCAAGCAGAATTAAGAGGGCAATTGTATAACTGGGCACTACAATGTAGGTGCCTCGATGCCATATGCTGAGTGTAGGGTTACCATATGGCTCCAGTAGAAAAGAGGGCAGATTGCTTTTAATGTAAGTAAAATCCAGACTGGCTCAATCTGTCCTCTTTTTACTGGAGCCATATGGTAACTCTAGCTGAGTACTAATTCTATAGGTGCATCTGGGTCCCAAGATGCTGCATGTCGACATTGGAACCTACATTTTGGCACACCTGCTTGCACCATGTCAATGACAGGTATAAATGGGCACTCTAAGAGTGGTGAGCCATGTGAATAACTTATAACATTCTATAAATTGCACTTGTAAGATGGAGACCTGTCCATGCCTCTCTTATGCGTATGCCTCCCTTGCCCATGCGTATGCCTCCCTTGCGGTTATGTGCTAAGCCATTTACGTGCTCTGTTACTGGATAGTGCATAGTGCACTTACATGCATAAGTACAAATTTTCTTCTCACTTATGTGCACCAAATCATTCATAACTTCAGGTGCCCAGTTATAGAATTGCAGATAACCAGAATTTACGATATTTCCTCATAAAAAAGATACAGGATGACAATCAGGAGCACAACATTTTTGGGAAGTTGTCCCGGGAGATCTAAACCTACACCTAGAGAATGATGGTGATACCAATGTTCATAACTTTAAATCATTCTTGAGAACAACTGAACTCACTATACATGAGGGAGGCCCAACCCATGCGCTAAGCCATACTTTAGATTTCCTTACGTCCTACCCCACCAACTTGATTTGATCTTCCTCATGGAAACCCATACCATGGTCCGATCACTTTCAACTGGACTTTACCATTAATATCTGGCTAGCGAACCACCCCAAACATCACCCTGTTAAGCTAATAACCACCAGAGGGAAAATCGATGAATCCAGCTTCTGGAACGAACTAAAGAACTCTCTTACCCTTGAAAGCCCCATGCAAGAATCTGTGAAATTGGACTGGGACACCAAAGTCAAAACATTGTTGGATAAAATAGCACCAATTACTACCAAAAAGGTTAAAGCAACTCGAAAATCACCACGGCTCTCAGAAGAGCTGTCATAAAAAAAACAAAATTGCAGAAACCTTGAAAAGAAATGGAGAAAAAGCAAAACTACTGGCAATAGATCCTAATGGAAACTGTCCCTTTGTCACTACAAACAAAAAGTAACCGACTCCAAACAAAAATTCTACAGCAGCCTAGAGGGTCAGGATAACCTTGACAATAAAAAAACTATTCACCCTAATTAGGAGCCTAACTTCCATCCACTCTCCTGATAAAGAGGAACAAATATGCCCCTCTGCTCAAAATCTAGCTGCCTACTTCGAAAGTAAGGTCGATCAAATTAGAGTTGACCTAGCCAAATATAATCTAAAAGAAAAAAAAAAGACTATGACTCAGGAGTCAACTCAACCCTAGATGCAAGTCAGGGAATTAAAGCAAACCAACTATGGGAATCATTCCAACCACTATCAACTGAAGACATAAAGTCACTACTACTAAAATGCTCACGCTCGTATTGATTCCTTGACCATTGTCCGGAATTCTTGTTTCAAACTACCCCAACATAGGTGATTCAATGGCTAACAGACTGCCTTAATGGACTATTAGATTCTGGCTCTCTTCCTCCAGATATGGGCAAAATCGTCCTCAAACCACTATTAAAGGGATCAGGGCTAGACACAGCCTCTGCAGTAAATTATTGCCCAGTGGCAAGTATACCACTGTTTACAAAAATGCTTGAATCATATGTTAGTAAACAATTTTCCAAATATCTGGACACATTCTCCACATTACATCAGTCCCAATTTGGATTCAGATCTGCACACAGCACAGAAACTCTACACTTAGTACTAACAATGTATGCCAAACAATACCTATGTAAGGGGGATCAGGTGCTACTACTCCAGTTCGACATATCAGCAGCATTCGATGCAGTGGATCACGTAATGCTACTGGACTGTCTGAATCAGATTGGAATAACTGGACCAGTCCTCAAATGGTTCAACAAATTCCTCTCAAACCGAAGCTACTCAGTGAAAACAAAAACCTTTCCAAATACTGAATTCCGAAATGTAGGGTTCCTCAAGGGTTCCCGCTCGCTCCCATCTTGTTCAACCTCTTCATGTCTTCCCTTAGCTCTATTCACCTGGGACCAGGAGAATTATTACTATCGTAAGCGGATGACATCTTGCTCCTTCTCCCTCTGACATCCTCACACCAAGATCTAACCTGATCGGCTACAATCAAAATGAATACTATTCAAACCTGGGCTCAAGCAAACAAACTGAAATTGAACACCCAAAAGACTCTCTGGTTCTGGAATCAAGGAGCCAAGGTCCCAAATTCAATAACATTACCCAACAACATTACCTTCCTAGTCGAATCAGAAGCTAGAATGCTTGGAGTCATCCTTGACTCCTCCCTATCATTCACATCCCATATCAACCAACTATGGAAGAAAACAATGTTTAAAATGAGACAACTTCGTCTAATCAGATCATTCTTTGATCAAAATGCCTTTGTGATACTTGTTCAAATGCTTATTCTACCGCACCTGGACAACTGCAATGCCCTATTTCTTGGCATTAGGAGCAAATGCCAAAAAAAAAAATGTACAGATCATGCAGAACACAGAGGCAAGACTAATCTTCAAACTAAACAGATACACCAGTGTTTCACCTTACCTTACAAAACTACACTGGCTACCAATAGCTGAAAGAACTAAGTTCAAGGTTGCCTGCCTAATCTTTCAGATTCTTCAAGGCACTACCTCTGCACTCCTGATTAACATCTCATCTATTTGCATTGTTCACTTCAGCAGACTGAAAGAACAATTGATCCAAGCCCCACCATTTTACAAGGGAATCTGATCTAAGAAGATCTTTAACTCGCTCTTCTCCGCAGCAGGGATCACATTATAGAATTCACTCCCTCTGGCTATCAGAGCACAGAATAACTACCTCAGCTTCTGAAAGAAGCTAAAAACCTTCTTCTTTCTAAAGATTGCTATATGACACACACCAATCACTTTAGAAATATCAAATTTAACAAAGACTATAATCACACCGTATAACGCTCTATAACATCATATCTATCCAATAAGAATGTATTCACCCATTTTCCTACTTATAGAACTGTACTGTTGTTCCACTAATGTTGTAAACCGCACTTAACCCTAAACAGGGGATATTAGTGGTGTATATAAGACCAAAATTGAATTGAATTTACATAATCTTTAGATTTTTTGGAACATTCTAATATGGAAATTATGGAACGAACAACTTTACTTATTGCCTTTGTATCTGAGCAAGATTTAAATGTGGTTTTGAGAGCTTATTTTGGGTGTTCTCGGGCTTTGTTTTTTGGAGAAAGAATATGAGTTTACCCTAATGTTGCTAAGTCTACACAAGACTGCAGGAAATTTATTCCTAGCTATGAGACAGGAAACCAAAGATTTGGGTGCCACTTATTACTGAGTTATCCATGTAAATGCATTGTTAAGTATACTGGAACTAATATGTGTTCTTTGCTCCTGAACAAGTTAGGCTTTCCTGGACTTGAAAAAGTTAGTTTAGAGAACTGACTAATTGAAAGTGTAGTGGGTGTTTTCTCATGCTAAGTTATGCCTACTAGAGTTTTCCTATGAGTTGATCTCCTCTTTTGGATATGTCCCCCTTTCTGAGTTTTTGTGGTCTAAGGAAGAGATAGATGTTACCTGAGTTATAATTCAAATTTCTGTTTATTCCTTCTCTGTGTTACTGTAACAAGTATATTTTGCTTGTGTAATAATTATTAAATGCTAATTAAAAAAAAAGAATTGCAGATAACAAAAACCATAAGGGCCCTGTTTACAAAGCCATGCTGTAGGCTTGCTAACTTTTTAGCGTGTGCTAATTTTTAGCACACTCTAACAATAGAGACACCCATTATAGTCCTATGGGTGTTTTTAGTGTTAGCGTGTGCTCATTTTTAGCACGCACTAATAAGTTTACGCGCCTACAGCAAGGCTTAGTAAACAGGGCCCTAAGAATCTCTTCCTTTCAAGGAATTATGTTTTGTCTTTAATTTGAAAGAATATTCAGTGCCAAATGTGATGTTATGAATTAAAAACCCCCCACATTATTTTATATTTTTTGTAAGGTGATCAAACAACTGAAGGCTAAATATGGTGACCTATACCGACAAGACAATGTCATCATGAGTGGTACTCACACCCATTCAGGACCTGCTGGCTACTTCCAGTATACTCTATTCTTGATTTCTGGCAAGGGGTTCATTAAGTCCACTTTTGACGCTCTTGTGAGTGGGATTATAAAGGTAGGAACATATTAGTGATGTTTATGAATGCATCTCTTCTTTTATATATAAACAAAGACACTTCTGTCACTGTAACATGATCAATACTGGTTGCCATAAGGATTATTTTATTTTAATATTGTAATATCAGTTACATTGGCGGTGCAAAGAAGCAGATCTAAATTTATATGTTGAAGAATTAATAGGAAAATCATCTTACTGAACGGGAAGAAACCCTTTTTATTTTTCTCTGTTTTATGATTTTCAGAGTATTGATCTAGCTCACCAAAATATGAAATCAGGAAAAATCTTCATCAATAAAGGTGATGTGGAAAACAGTCAGATCAACAGAAGTCCTTTCTCTTATCTACAGAATCCAGATGCTGAGAGAAGCAGGTGGGGAATAATGAGAAAATGATTGTGTCTGACCTGTGGTTTTAGTACACATGATGTTTATGTACATATTGCGGAAAATATTTAAGCAATGATCCCTAATAGACAGGGTATATTGATATCTAGAGAGGTTGATTAATTGACGTGACTCCTTTTATCCCAGATATGCCATTCATTGACCCTTAATGTTTTATCCAGTTTAAGATAAACATTTGTTTCCTTTACAATTTGTGAGGGGTTTATGCTAATTTTTCACACTTCATTTTAAAGTTCTCCTACCTAGAGAGCATACTGGCAGCTGACATTTGACCCTTCCCACAATGCAGCATGACTTGGTCCCAGTAGATGGGGTATCTAAACATTTATTTACACCCCAATGCACAGCAGTATTGCCTTGAGTCACGAATCTGGGTCTAAGTTAAAATTTTTAAAGATCTTCCCACAATATTTATATTCTGTAGGAGAATTGGTTTTTGGAGCACTTGGAGTTTTTCCTGTTTTGGGCTCATTTTAGTGTGGAGATATGTGCATAACATGTGGAGGGGCATAATTGAATGGCGCCGGCCAAATAGCTGGCTGGCCAACTATGTGGCCGGTGCCTTAAAGGGGCAGAGCCAACCGTATTATAGAAAAAAAAATGGCCGGCCATCTTTTCTTTTGATAATACGGTTGGCGCCGGTTAAATCTGAACATTTAGGTCAAATGGTGAGATCGCTGGGTTTAGAGATGGCTGGGTTCGGTTTTCAGCCATAATGGAAACCGGGCCCGGCCATCTCAAACCCGGCGGAAAACAAGCCCTTTGGTCATGGGAGGAGCCAGCATTTGTAGTGCACTGGTCCCCCTCACATGCCAGGACACCAACCGGGCACCCTAGGGGACACTGCAGTGGACTTCAAAAATTGCTCCCAGGTGCATACCTCCCTTCCCTTGTGTGCTGAGCCCCCGAAATCCCTCCCCAAACCCACTCCCCACAACTGTACACCACTACCATAGCCCTAAGGGGTGAAGGGGGGGGGCACCTAGATGTGGGTACAGTGGGTTTTGGTTTTTTTTTTGGAGGGCTCAATATTTACCACCACAAGTGTAACAGGTGGGAGGGGATGGGCCTGGGACCACCTGCCTGAAGTGCACTGCACCCACTAAATACTGCTCCAAGGACCTGCATACTGCTGTCATTGAGCTGGGTATGACATTTGAGGCTGGCATAGAGGCTGGCAAAAATGTTTTTAAAGTTATTTTTTAGGGTGGGAGGGAGTTGGTGACCACTGGGGGAGTAAGGGGAGGTCATCCCCGATTCCCTCCAGTGGTCATCTGGTCAATTGGAGCACTTTTTTGAGACTTGGCCCTAAAAATAAATGGACCAAGTGCAGCCAGCGAAATGCTCGTTAAAGCTGGCCATCTTTTTTCCATTATCGGGGGAAGCCAGCCATCTCGTAACCACGCCCCTGCCTTCTGTACCCTGCCTTGAAGTTTGGTCGGCTCAGCGACAGAAAGCAGTTGGCGCCGGCCAAAATTGGCTTTCGATAATACCGATTTGGCTGGGTTCAGGAGATCGCCGGCCATCTCCCGATTTGTGTCAGAAGATGGACGGCGATCTCTTTCGAAAATAAGCTGGATAGTGTTCTATAAGTTATGCATATAACTGTGAGTCTTGCCCAGACTCCAACAATGCATATGCCTATCCAGAGGCACAGCTGCTATTGAATGTGTCTGGCAAAATGCCCAGGGCTGCCCAATGGTAGGGGCATTGACAGATCTTGACATTTCTCACCCTCTCTCTCTGCCTCCTTGCAGGTCAAGTATATCCCTCCACGGGGCTCTCAAAATCTGCAAGGTAAACTGTTTTTGGCCAGTGGCTGCTAGGCCCTTTCCGCTGCCTCATCCTGCCCACAGGAAGTAACATCAGAGATGTGGGGTGTGGCAGTGGAAAGGCCATTGTGGCACCAGCTTGATGCATTCTGGCTGCCTCTGCTGGCCGCTGGCTACCTGCTGCAAATCTTGAGGACCCCGGGTGGCAGGGGAGAGGAGAGAGAGGAGGGTGTTTTAGAGAGTTACTGGGAGTTGTGGAGAGAGGGGGAGAAATGCTGGGCCTTCTGGGGGGAGGGGGGAAGAGGAGTGGTTAGAGATGCTAGACCTGTGGAGGAGGGAGCGTGGCAGAGGAAGAAAGGGATACCGGGCCTGCTAGGGGAGGAGAGAGATGGGTAAAGAGGCTGGGACCTGCATGGTGGTGGTGGTGGTGGTGGAGGTTTGAAACAGATGGAATAGAATGAGACCTGGGCAAGAAAAGGTGAGAGATGATGCTGGACTGAAGGGGGTGAATGGAGAGAAAGAGAGAGAGAGAGAGAGGGGGGGGGGGGGACACCTGAGGTGGAGAGATGCTGAACCAGTGGAAGGAGAGAGTGATCCAGTCTGTGGAGGGGGAGAGGGAAAGAGAAGGAGAGATGCTGGGCCTGGGGTGGGGTGTGTGGAAGGAGGGGAGAGCCGTGACAAGCTGGATAACCAGGAGGACTGGAGAAAAGATGCTGGGCACAGGAAAGTGATAGGGACATAGAGAGGGCAAGTGCTGAACATGAGGGGAGGATATCTATCTATCTATCTATCTATCTATCTATCTATCTATCTATCTATCTATCTATCTATCTAGCTATCTTCCGCAGCTTGGTATAATCCACGGTACTCACCCACGCTGATTACTGTAATAGTATCTTTGTTGGATGTAAGGCCCAAATCATGAAAAAACTTCAAACTGCCCAGAACACGGCAGCTAGACTTATTTATGGGAAGCCTAGATTTGAAAGTGCAACACCCCTCCGTATGAAACTTCATTGGCTCCCTATTAGAGAACGAGTCAACTTTAAGGCCATCACTCTAATCCACAAGATTATCCATGGAGTATCACCAAGTTACATGGTCAATCTATTAAACCTTCCGACCAGAAACATGTCAACATCTTCACGATCATACCTTAACCTGCACCTTCCCAACTGCAAAGGACTAAAGTACAAAACCTACCATGCATCTAACTTCCCCTACCTGGGATCCCAACTCTGGAATGCTCTACCCAGATACATTCGGTCAGTTAATGAATATCTTCCCTTTAGGAAACTATTGAAAACCCATCTATTCAAACAGGTTTACCCGAATGACTTGACCTACAATAAGCAAACATAAGCAACCTATCTATTTACCGGTTCAACTAATCATTAACAACAATGACTCAGAAAATATCTCCTACCAACCTTCTTACCCTCCATGCTCTTCCCAACTTCTCCTTTATCGCTCCACCTCCTTACCTATCCCTATCCTTTCTCTCATACCTCTTCTATCCCATTTACTCCTTGTTCATTTGTCCTATCACATACCTCCTTTGTTGATTCTGATACTACAGATTGTATTCTCTTGTTTCTATGTAAGCCGCATCGAACCTGCGATGAGTGGGAAAGCGCGGGGTACAAATGTAATAAATAAATAAAATCTATATCTCAGATGCATGTTGCAAACCCAATTTTAAAAAGCCTGGATGTAAATCAGTAATACATGCATATGGCAAGGGGGAATGATTTGGACAAAGGGTGAATATATTCCCTATTTCAGAAGCGATTGCACAAGTGATTAATTTCAGGATTAACAGCTGCCCCCACAGGAGAGATTATGGGAGGTTGCTCTCTTCATCCTTCAGAATTTTATTTTTTTTGGACCATAATCACTTGTGTTGCACAATTGCAGGCTCTGTACTTAACTGGCAGCACTTAGACATGTAGGTTTCTGAAATGGTAGATGTGCACATCTATTTGGTGGCAGCTAGATGCCCGCTCTATCTGTAACAAACTCGCCTATATCCAGGACCTCTTTATCTCGCGTCACCTCCATCTGCTCGCCATAACAGAAACCTGGCTCTGCCCTGATGACTCTGCTTCAGTCACAGCCCTGTGCCATGGCGGTTATCTATTTTCACATACTCCTTGCCCTGCTGGCCGTGGGGGCGGTGTTAGACTACTTCTCTCTCCCTCCTCCAGATTTCAACCCCTTCTTCCACCTCAATCTCACTGTTTTTCCTCCTTTGAAGTCCACTCTATCCGCCTTTTCTCTCCTCTGCCTCTTCGAATAGCGGTCATTTATCGTCCCCCTGATAAGTCCCTTTCATCCTTTCTCAGTGACTTTGACGCCTGGCTTGCCTTCTTCCATGATCCTTCCTCCCCCTCTCTCATCCTTGGTGACTTTAATATTCCTGCTAATGATCCTTCCAACTCTTATATTTCCAAGTTACTCGCTTTAACGTCCTCCTTTAATCTCCAACTATGCTCCACCTCCCCCACTCATCAAAATGGTCACTGTCTTGATCTCATCTTCTCCTCGAACTGTTCACCCTCTAGTTTCCTTGCCTCTGATCACCATCTTATAACTTTCACACTTAAATCTCCTCCCTCCCAGTCCCGTCCTATCTTATCTAATTTATCTAGGAATCTTCACGATCTTGACCCTTCATCTCTATCCTCCCATGTTTCAAACCTCCTCTCTACTGTGGCACCATCCACGTCTGTCAACGAGGCTGTTTCTTCTTACAACAATACTCTATCCTCTGCCTTAGACACTCTTGCACCTTTGATGACCTGCTATGTAAGGCGTACAAAACCCCAATCTTGGCTGACTTCTAATATCCGCTACCTACGTTCCTGTACCTGCTCCGCCGAACGCCTCTGGTGGAAATCTCGGGCCCTTGCTGATTTCTTACACTTTAAGTTCATGCTGACCTCCTTCCAATCTGCTCTTTTACGTGCCAAACAGGATTATTATATCCAACTGACCAACTCTCTTGGCTCTAATCCTCGACTTCTCTTCACCACATTGAACTCTCTCCTCAAGGTGCCTCCTCCCCCAACTCCCCCTTCATTATCTCCTCAGACCCTTGCTGAATTCTTTCACAACAAGGTTCAAAAGATAAACCTTGCTTTCTCTACCTCACCACTTCTCCCTCCACTAGTCCGTTCCCCTCTCTCTCCTTCCCCTCATTCCCTTTCCTCCTTTCCTGAAGTTACTATTGAGGAAACTACACTTCTCCTTTCTTCCTCAAAATGTACCACCTGTTCCTCT
This sequence comes from Microcaecilia unicolor, assembly GCF_901765095.1. Lineage (NCBI taxonomy): Eukaryota > Metazoa > Chordata > Amphibia > Gymnophiona > Siphonopidae > Microcaecilia > Microcaecilia unicolor. The sequence continues at coordinate 86,502,425 of NC_044035.1, forward strand.
GATCCCATTCCCACCCACCTTCTTAATGTCATCTCTCCTGCTCTTATTCCTTTTATCTGTCACATTCTCAACCTCTCACTTTCCACTGCGACTGTCCCTGCTGCCTTTAAACATGCTATGGTCACACCTCTCCTTAAGAAGCCTTCACTCAACCCTACTTGTCCCTCTAATTACCGACCCATCTCCCTCCTTCCTTTTCTCTCCAAATTACTTGAGCGTGCTGTTTGCTGCCTTGATTTTCTCTCCTCACATGCTATTCTTGACCCACTACAATCTGGTTTTCGCCCTCTCCACTCAACCGAAACTGCGCTTACTAAAGTCTCCAATGACCTATTACTGGCTAAATCCAGAGGTCAATATTCCATCCTCATTCTTCTTGATCTTTCCGCTGCTTTTGACACTGTCGATCACAGCATACTTCTCGATACCCTGTCCTCACTTGGATTCCAGGGCTCTGTCCTTTCCTGGTTCTCTTCCTACCTCTCCCTCCGCACCTTTAGTGTTCACTCTGGTGGATCCTCTTCTACTTCTATCCCTCTGCCTGTCGGCGTACCTCAGGGTTCTGTTCTTGGTCCCCTCCTCTTTTCTATCTACACTTCTTCCCTTGGTTCATTAATCTCATCCCATGGCTTTTCCTACCATCTCTATGCTGATGACTCCCAAATCTACCTTTCTACCCCTGATATCTCACCTTGCATCCAAACCAAAGTTTCAGTGTGCTTGTCTGACATTGCTGTCTGGATGTCTCAACGCCACCTGAAATTAAATATGACCAAAACCGAGCTTCTCATTTTCCCCCCCAAACCCACCTCCCCGCTCCCCCCCGTTTTCTATTTCTGTTGATGGCTCTCTCATTCTCCCTGTCTCCTCTGCTCGAAACCTTGGGGTCATCTTTGACTCTTCTCTCTCCTTCTCTGCTCATATCCAGCAGATTGCCAAGACCTGTCATTTCTTTCTTTACAACATCCGTAAAATCCGCCCCTTTCTTTCCGAGCACTCTACCAAAACCCTCATCCACACCCTTGTCACCTCTCGTTTAGACTACTGCAATCTGCTTCTTGCTGGCCTCCCACTTAGTCACCTCTCCCCTCTCCAGTCGGTTCAAAACTCTGCTGCCCGTCTCATCTTCCGCCAGGGTCGCTTTACTCATACTACCCCTCTCCTCAAGACCCTTCACTGGCTCCCTATCCGTTTTCGCATCCTGTTCAAACTTCTTCTACTAACCTATAAATGTACTCACTCTGCTGCTCCCCAGTATCTCTCCACACTTGTCCTTCCCTACACCCCTTCCCGTGCACTCTGCTCCATGGATAAATCCTTCTTATCTGTTCCCTTCTCCACTACTGCCAACTCCAGACTTCGCGCCTTCTGTCTCGCTGCACCCTACACCTGGAATAAACTTCCTGAGCCCCTACGTCTTGCCCCATCCTTGGCCACCTTTAAATCTAGACTGAAAGCCCACCTCTTTAACATTGCTTTTGACTCGTAACCACTTGTAACCACTCGCCTCCACCTACCCTCCTCTCTTCCTTCCCGTTCACATTAATTGATTTGATTTGCTTACTTTATTTATTTTTTGTCTATTAGATTGTAAGCTCTTTGAGCAGGGACTGTCTTTCTTCTATGTTTGTGCAGCGCTGCGTACGCCTTGTAGCACTATAGAAATGCTAAATACTAGTAGTAGTTAGACCCTGTCCACATGAATGCTCCCCTTGTAATCATGCTGTATGCAAGTTGTGCTAAGATTATAGAAAATCACTTAGCGCTCAACTAGCACTTATGTATGAATCTGTATTATCATGTATGCAAGTGCTAGTATTGTATAATCTGAGCACTTAAATGGTACATCCATCTAGGCGTTCATGCTATAGAATGAGGGGGGTGTATGTTTGGAATGAATACAGAAAAACCAGGTATAACCTGGGGCATCTTAGTCAAACATATGAGCTATACATAAAGCACTGATGTTTGTAGCTTCTACATGTAGCTTAAATAGAAACATAGAATAATGTAGGCAGATAAAGACCATGTGGCCTATCCAGTCTGCCCATCCATGCCATCTACTCTCTTAGAGATCCTATGTACTTGTCCCAAGCTCTCTTGAATTCAGATATTGCTTTCGACTCCATCACTTCCACCATGAGGCTGTTCCACAAATTCACCAACCTTTGTATGAAGTAGTATTTCCTCAGATTACTGCTGAGTCTATCCCCTTTCACCTTCATCCTATGCCCTCTCATTCCAGAGCTTCCTTTTAATTGATAGAGACTTGCCTACTTTGCATTTATGTCGCATACATATTTAAATGTCTCCATCATATCTCCCCTCTCCCGCCTTTCTTCCAAAGTATACATATTGAGATCTTTAAGTCTGTCCCCGTACACTTTATGATGAAGATCACTGACCATTTTAGTCACCACCCCCTGAACCGACTCCATCCTGTTTATATCTTCTTGAAGGTGCGGTCTCTGGAATTGTACACAATATTCGACATCAGAATTCACCAGAGTCTTACACAGGGGCATCATCACCTCCTTTTTCCTACTGGCCATTCCTCTCCCTATACACCCAAGCATCCTTCTAGCTTTTCCATCGCCTTTTCTACCTGTTTGGCCACCTTAAGATCATCACATATGAACATACCCAAATCCTGTGCCTCTTTCATGCTTCTACATATATCTCTTATATATATATATATATATACACATTGGTGCTTGCTATGTGTTATTCTGTACAGGGCACACATCCCTTATAGAGTACCGCTTAGTGCAGATTCCTGCACCTAACTTTAGGTGCCAGACTTAAGTCTGCTGAAACCAGGTGTAAATGCTGGCACCCAGCTTAGGCACACTGAGACTATATTCTCTAACTACACGTGCAACATTTTGGAATGCCCCTGTCATGCCCATGGTCATACCCCCTTTTGAATTATATACTAGCAGAGCTAGGTGCCATTCCTTATAGAAGAGCATGCAACCAGATGTGTATGCAGATCCTAAGTGGTGAATTAACTTCAATAATTGGTTGTTAGCACCCAATTGTTGGCAGTTAAGGGCTTGTTAATTAATTTGCATAATTAGTTTGCATCCACAAATCTTGGCACCATATATAGAATCCGGGGGATAGCGCTGCTGAGTGTAAAACGATTTGAGAGTCTATATTAAGTATTTTCAAATTACTCCCTTGATATCTTCTCAATATTGGGTTCACATATATACAATATTCCCCGAATTCTATAAAAGTCATTAAAAACTTCATGCGCAATTTGCACATTCAATTGAGTTGAATAATCAGTCAATTAGTGTCAATAATTGAGAACAAGCAATTATTGGTGTCAACTGGATTTAGTTAAAATGTATTTCTGTAAATTTAGGCGTGGGATTTGTGCATAAATTTTACATGTGTGTCCAATAATGGGGCATGGCCATGGGAGAGGCATGGGCAGATCAGGTGTGTTCCTTGAATTTACACATGTTGTTATAGACTAAAGGAGATCTGCACCTAATTTAGGTGTTATTTATAGAATAGTGCTAAGTGCTATTTTTTCGGTGCCAATTTTTTAGATGCCATTTACAGAATGTAGTCCTATTTGATAACTATACACCTGTCATGCTATTTCCTACTTAATTCCATGTTGACACTTATTGCCAAGATATTAAAACACCTAATGCCTCTCTTTCACTGTGCAGGTACAAGTCAAACACAGATAAAGAAATGGTAGTATTGAAGATGGTGGATAGTAACAATCAACCACTTGGAATAATCAGGTAAGTCCTTGAGCTGGTTTGTATTTTGTTTCTTTAAATAGCTTACTTAGAGAGTCTTTTACAAAGGCATATTAGCATTTTAGTGTGCGCTAATGATTAGCGTGTGCTAAATGCCTGAGACGCCCATAGGAATTTAGCACATGCTTATTTTTAGTGTGCACTAAAAACATTAGTGTGCCTATGTAAAAGAGGCCCTTAGTTACCTAACAAATGGCTTCTTTGCTTTAAAGAACTTAACAAAGTTAATTGGGGGGGAGGGGGGGTGATGTGCGGTGTGTATATTCAATTTTCAAACAGTTCATGGAGCTCAGAACTACACAGCTGGTTTTGACATGCAAGCTTTATGCACATCATGCACGTGTTCTAAGAGAAATGACAAAAAGCAGAAATGCAGGGTCCCTCTGTAGCAAGGGGGAGGGGGTAAAAACAAAGGCCTATCATTGGCAGATAATACTCAGAAGTGACAGGGAGGTGGGATTGGGTATAGGGTTGGTTTGATCTGTGAGGGAGATTAAACTGGGAAGGAGAGCTGTCAGGGGAGGGATTGAGACTTTGAAGGGAGGAGGATTGGGCAAGGGAGGGGAGATATTAGGGAAGGGATTGAGACTTCAAGGTGGAGATCAGACTGGAGGGCAGTGCACTGTGGCAGCACTTTCTCCAATAGTGGTTGTGCTTCCGGACTGCTGTTGCTCTAACAGCAGGCATGACAGTGGACAGTACTAATCTGTGTGCTAGCTGTCACTCCGGACCACTCCTCTGCTCCACACCATCATAACCCCACCCATATTATGCAGCTAGTGTGGGGTTTTTGCCGTGGTTTTAATGACCAATAGCTGTTAGTATGGGTCTACACTTTTTCTTGGTTTGTGCTCCTCTCACCCTCTGGTGGCCAGAACCAGTGGCTGCCATAGACTTTCCAGACTCTCTTTTCGGTCCGGTCCAGATATTGTAGCCCTCCAGTCTTGCTTGGAAGTTTGGCAGCTAGCCTCACCCTTAGCTGCCTTAAGATTGCTGTAGCTGAGCCTCAGCTGCTGATGGGCTTATTAGCTACCTGGAAACTTTCTGCTTGGCCTTTGCAACACCAAAGGTCCAGGTTGGTGTTTGTGCTTAGTGCACTTCTGCCTTGTCTTGCTTAGCCTTGTTTCTTGGTTAGTGTCCCTAGTCTGTATTCTTTGCCTGTTTGAGTCTCCTGAATCCTGTCTTGAATCCAGTCCAGATTGCTCCTTCCTTGTCTGCTTTTGGCTTCCTTTCCCTTCTAGTTGTGAACCTTGTGTTTGTTTTCTGCTTGCTTGAGACCCTGTACCTTGAACCCTGTTCTAGCCAAGCTTGTGTTTGTTTCCTGCCTGTTTGAGACCCTGTACCTTGCACCCTGTTCTAGCCAAGCTTGTGTTTGTTTCCTGCCTGTTTAAGACCCTGTACCTTGTACCCTGTTCTAGCCAAGCTTGTGTTTGTTTCCTGCCTGTTTGAGACCCTATATCCTGTACCCTGTCTAGTCAAGTTTGTCTTGATCCACTCCATCCAGTAAGTCCTGCCGGCTGCCTGCACCTAGGGGCTCAACCCCTAGGGAACGGCGGTGAAGTGCAGGTGAAATATTGTCCAGTCACGCTAGTTCCTGTATCCTGCTTGAGAATCCTGTATTCTGTCCAGTCCTAGTTGGTGGGTTTTTGCCTGCTGCTGCCGCTCCCTGTCAGCAGCCCAAGGGCTCACGATTCCAGACTTATCCTTGAGAACCTGACACACTAACATGTGATGCATGGTGAAACCCATGATAACTATTATAGCACTTTCATAAAAGGGCACCATTTTTTTAGGTAAGTAAAGTTATACTCAAATTACTTTACAAATCTTTTGCAACCATATCTCTGTAATACTGAAATATCCTCTAGAATATTTTTGCCTCAATGAGGAAACCAGGGTTTTGGCAGTGCTATGTATTCTCTTCAAAGAATGACCTTTTCTGTCATTCTGTCAAGGCTTTTTGCCTTTTTGTTGAATTTTAGTCCGTTTCATTTCTTTCTCCTTGGGCTGCAGCCTATTTTACTGCTCATGGTTTTACACAGTTCCTACATTCTTTTACTGTGATATATGTTGACTTCCCCTTTCTTACTGTACACCGCCTTGAGTGAATTTCTTGCTGCATTGATGGTACCACTTAGTCATATGCTTAAAGGGGAGAAAACAACTAAAAGGACTCAGATTTAATTCAATACTGTAGGTTATCTCTTTTCTAGGAGTACAATAGAAGCTTTAATATGGTAATTCTATATCTGGGCATCTACATTTAGGTGTCCTGAGACTGTGTGGTAAGAGCCTATTTTATAATGGAAACTGCGGCAAAAGGCGGGGTATAAATGTCCTAAAATAAATAATAAATAAATAAACTAGGTGCCAAGGTTCTGTTATAGAATTCTAGTGTAACTTGGCATGCCTAACATCGTTGAAGAGGCAATGTGAATATTTTATCAGCATTTTATCAGCACTTTGCAGCACTTTGCACTTTCACTTGAGCAGAAGAAAAATATTAAAAAAAGAAGATATATCAATTATGGAGTGAGCTGACGTTACAGCTGCAGCATATTCTACTCGGATAGCACCCAGCACTCCCGAGCTAAGTACCAGCTTATTGAACTTTTTTAGAACACTAATTTCAATCATTATTAAGAGTGGCAGGTAGGGAGGGCATGCAGTGCTATGATGCGGGTAATGGTGCCAATAGCTCAGCTATAACTCAGCTCATGCACCTGGTTCTGAGCACTGTTTAATCATTTAGCTATACTGCTGATTTATAGTAGAAATGTTATAGTGATTAGTTAATATATCATGTAGGGTTTCTGTTCTTTATTGGATGCCTAACATCCAGCCAGGGACAGAATGACCATTTGGGCAACTGGGCAGTGCCCGAGGGTTCAGAGGCTTTAGGGGGGTGCAGAGGCTCTACCCGGTTGCCTGCCACTGCTGCACACAACAACCAACCCCCTTGGTCCCACCTTGAAGTGCCCTGGTGGTCTAGTGGCTTCTGCAGGAGCAGGAAAGAACAACACTCTTTCCTGCCTGGCTCTGCCATGTTTTAAAAATGGCTGCTGAGACTGTCGAGACCCACAAGACTACAACAGGCAGTCTTAGCACCCATTCTGAAAACACAGCGGAGCTGTTCAGAATAACGGTAACGGCCAAGAAAGAGTGGGGTTCTTTCCTGCCCCTGAAGAAGCCACTAGACCACCAAAGCTCTTCAAGATAGGACAGGGAAGGGCCCACTGAGGCTTGGGGGACTGTAGTGTGCAGAAGGGGGGACGGCAGCTGCGGCAGTAAGGGGGCTGCAGTGTGTGGGAAGGGATGCTGGCAAGCTGCGGCAGGGGATGCCAAATCACCTTTACATCCCGGGGGCCCAGGTTACTGTCAGTCCACCCCTGCATCTAGTTAGTGTAAGTGCGAGAACCTAAATATGGCAGTGATGCCATTAACTCACAGTATTCTGTAAGTTAGGTGCATAAATGGAAGCCCCACCTATGCCCCACCCATGCTCTGCTTATGTGTACAGCCCTTGTAAATACGCCCTATGCAACATTTAAAGAATTGCACTTTGGTGGAATATTGGAATACACTATATATATGTGCACATATGCTAGTACAACATTTATGCATAAGTACATAAGTGTTGCCATACTGGGACAGAACGAAGGTCCATTAAGCCCAGCATCCAGTTTCCAATGGTGGCCAATCCAGGTTACAAGTACCTGGCAAGATCCCAAAACTGTACAATATATTTTATACTGCTTATCTTGGAAATAAGCAGTGGATTTTCCACAAGTCTATCTTATTAATGGCTTATAGACTTTTCTTTTAGGAAGCTATCCAAGCTTTTTTAAAACCCTGCTAAGCTAACAGCTTTTACCACATTCTGTGGCAACGATTCCAGAGTTTAATTATACGTTGAGTGAAGAAATATTTTCTCCAATTCATTTTAAATTTACTTCTTTGTAGCTTCATTGCATGCCCCCTAGGCCTAGTATTTTTGGAAAGAGTAAACAAGCGATTCACGTCTACCCGTTCCACTCCACTCATTAATTTATAAACCTGTATCATATCTTCCCTCAGCCATCTTTTCTCCAAGCTGAACCCTAGCCACTTTAGCTTTTCCTCAGAGGGAAGTCGTCCCATCCCCTTTATCATTTTCATTGTCCTTCTCTGTACCTTTTCTAATTCTACTATATCTTTTTTGGGATGTGGTGACCAGAATTGCACACAGTATTTGAGGTACAATCATACCATGGAGCGATTCAAAGGCATTATAATGTCCTCATTTTTGTTTTCCATTCCTTTCCTAATAATAATTAAGATTCTATTTGCTTTCTTAGCCACCGCCACACAATGAGCAGAGGAATTCAGCGTATCATCAACGATGACACCTAGATCTCTTTCCTGGTCGGTGACTCCTAATGTGGAACCTTGCTTCACATAACTATAGTTCGGGTTCCTCTTTTGCACACGCATCACTTTGAACTTGCTCACATTAAAAGTCATCTGCCATTTAGATGCCCAGTTTCCCAGTCTCGTAAGGTCCTTGTATAATTTTTCACAATCCTCTTATGATTTAACAACTTTAATAACTTTGTGTCGTCAGAAAATGTAATTACCTCACTAGTTACTCCCATCTCTAGATCATTTATAAATATGTTAATAAGCAGTGGTCCCAGCATAGACCCCTGGGAAACCCCACTATCTACCCTTCTCCATTGAGAATACTGACCATTTAACCCTACTCTCTGTTTTCTATCTTTTAACCAGTTTTTAATCCACAATAGAACACTCTCAAATTTCCTCTGGAGTATTTCATGAGGTACTTTGTCAAATGCCTTTTGAAAATCCAGATACATAATATCAGCCAGCTCACCTTTATCCACATATTTGTTCACCCCTTCAAAGAAATGCAGTAGATTGGTGAGGCAAGATTTCCCTTCACTAAATCCATGTTGGCTTTGTCTCATTAATCCACGTTTTTGAATATGTTCTGTAATTTTGTTCTTTATAATAGTCTCTACCATTTTGCCCGGCACTGACGTTAGGCTCACCAATCTATAATTTCCTGGATCACCTCTGGAGCCTTAAATCAGCGTTACATTGGCTACACTCCAATCTTCTGGTACCACTCTTGATTTGAAAGATAAATTACATATTACTAACAATAGTTCTGCAAGTTCATTTTTCAATTCTATCAGTACTCTGGGATAAATACCATCTGGTCCAGATGATTTGCTACTCTTCAATTTATCAGATTGCACCATTAGATCTTCCAGGTTTATAGTGATTTCATTCAGTTTCTCTGACTCCTCAGCTTTGAATACCATTTCTGGCACTGGTATCTCTCCCAAATCATCCTCGGTGAAGACCGAAGCAAAGAATTAATTTAATCTCTCCGCTGTGGTTTTGTCTTCCCCGAGTGCCCCTTTTACCCCTCAGTCGTCTAGCGGTCCAGCTGATTTTTTTTGACAGCTTCTTGATGTTAATATACTTAAAAAAGTTTTTACTATGTATTTTTTTTTTTTTTACTTCTAACGCAATCTTTTTTTTCAAAGTCTCTTTTTGTCTTCCTTATCAGCACTTTGCATTTGACTTGCCATTCCTTATGCTGTTTCTTATTATTTTCAGTCAGATCCATTTTTGAAGGATTTTCTTTTAGCTCTAATAGCTTCCTTCACCTCACTTTTTAACCAGGCTGGTTATCGCTTTCTTCCTTCCTTCCTTCCTTCCTTCCTTCCTTCCTTCCTTCCTCCATTTTTAATATATGTAAAGTGCAGGTAAATGTTAGCACCTAGTTTATAGTAAATTTCCCTTTAACGCATGCTGATATGTGTATATCTCACAAGATCTGTCCCCTTATTCTTTGCAGCTGGTTTGCAGTCCACCCAGTCAGCATGAACAACACTAACCATCTTGTAAGCAGTGACAACATGGGTTATGCATCATATCTGTTTGAACAAGAGCAGAACAAAGGACAACTGCCGGGTCAGGTCAGATGATTTATTTTCAGGAGATTTTGCAGTAGGCTGAAGGTTCAGACAAAAAGAAGAAAATAACATTAATTTCTGAAAATGATTAACTGACTGTAGCCCTTTAATTGTAATGGATGGGGATATATGGAAATATTCTCATTAGTACTTACAGGTCCCTACATGAAAACAAATCATCAGAGGGCTAATTCACTAAGAGACCTTTTTACTAAGCTGCCTAACACAGCAAAAATGGCCTAAAGCAAGGTATGCTAAAGCATTCTGCGTTAGTTTTGCCATCTAATTACCACATGGTAATTCATTTTTTACTTAAAATTTTTTTTGTAGAGGCGTCAGGGTGGAGATTAGGTGTGGATGCACTGATTGGCTAGCGCGTCCACATTACTGCCGAGCTAACTGGTTAGCATGTTGATAACGTGGGAGTCCTTAATGCCACCTAATTAGGAGGTGGTAAGTGCTGCTGTGGTAATTTTTAAAAATTGTTGCACATGAATGATTTGAGAAGAAATAGTAGACTCAACAAATTCACTTGTATTTAATTAACGAGGGAAAAAGGACCTCAGACATCGCAAGACAAACACACCCAACAGGGTTATTTGATCATTGATCATATATTTAGTGACAATTCAATCACTGGTCCAAAACCCCGCCTTTTTTTGAAAAATCAGTAAAATCAATAAATTATTCAAAATCAAGGGCCCTATTTACTAAGCCACGCTATAGGTGCGTTAGCGTATTTAGCCCACACTAAATATTAGTGCACGTAAATGCTATAGACACCCAAAGGAATTTATGGGTGTCTCTAGTGTTTAACACGTGCTAAAAACGCTAGTGCACCTTAGTAAACAGGGCCTCAGATGTGAAAACTTCATACAAAAGTGTGCAATTTTCATTTTTTCATTTTACTGAAAGGTTCATTACCAGCTCCAAGAAGGGTTAATTAAATACAAGTGAACTTGTAGAGTTTACTATTTAGTCTCAAGTGGTTAATTTATATTCAATAGTAGACCATTTTTCTGCCATTTTAAAATTAAGTTCGCACTAATGATAACATTAGTGCATGGCCATTAATGAAACAAATTTAAAAAGTCCATTTCTTAGTGCAGTTTAGTAAAAGGACTCTATCCGCAATTTTGAGCATGGATTGCAAATAGTCAATTAGTTGATAACAATCAATTATTGGCATTAGCAAACACTTAATTGGCAGTAATCAGGAGTTATGCCCTATTCTATAATATGCGTGCCTAAATTTCATAGCGTGCAACTTCAAAGGGGGGTGTGGCCATTGGAGGGGCATGGGCAGGAAAGGGTATTCCCAGAAATTAGGTGCAATATTACAGAATATCTCCATTTGTGCGTCTAACTGCCACCAGCTGGACACAGTCATTTATACCTTATGTTAGGCATGAAATGAACGCTCAGGTCATTCCATGCAGAGTGACTTTTATAGAATATTAACTTAGTGTGGATCATCCTGGGGCCTAACTTTGGGTGCCATTTATTGAATCTAGATTTAAATTTATTATTGTTTATAACCCACCCTTATCCAGAAGAAACATACATAAAATTTACATATATAACAAAAAAGAAAATAAAAAATATTATCAACCTGCAACAGATCCAGGCAAAGCAGCCCCTAAATACATGTGAACTGTAGATCACTGCATTCTTCCCTGCACTGTCTTCTAAAACCAGGTGGATGTATCAGGAGATTAATTATGATAATAATTTTTGGTCGGGGTCATGGAGATAATTTTTCAAACAGTGCGAATTACTTGGGGTCATTTACTAACTGTGCTCTAATACCATTAATAAATTATGGGGATCTTTTACTTAGGCGCGCTGGTGTTTTTAGCGTGCGCTAAAAATAGGCACGCGCTAAACGCTAAAGACTCCCATAGGAATACATTGGCATCTTTAGCATTTAGCACGCACTTAATTTTAGCGCACGCTAAAAACGTCAGTGTGCCTTAGTAAAAGACCCCCTTTATTTGTCGCATCAACGTCCTTGTCCAAAAAGTTGAAATGTCATATGTCTAACCTTCTGTTTTTATAAGGCTTTTAAAGCAACTACTAGAAAGATGATGTCCACTGAATATGAAACACACATCAACTGTGCAAGTTCTTGCCTCAAAACGATTTAACTGGCCGCTGATCGGTTAACCTGCTCGGTTGGGGCTAGCTGCTAATTTTCAGTGGCACTTAACCGGCTAAAATTCACTGTTAGAGCCTAACTCCAAGCTGACTGTGTTGGGGGCATTGTGGGGCAAAGTCAGCACTTGGCTGCTTAAGTGCTGATATTCAGCCCTTAACCCCCAGATTCTATATATCACACCTAGAGATCAGTGCCGAAATCCAGGCAGATTCTATAACAACACACATAAATTAGTTGGCTTAACAAGGTAATCAGCGTTGATAACAGCACTTAACAAGCAATAATGAGCACTAATTGGCAATCTTAGAATCTACATGTATAACTCACTAAGCGTATTTTGTAATGCACTGCGCATAACTTCTAACATGCACACACAAAAAGGGACATGGTTATGGGTGGAGAAATGGGTGATTTTGTGGGTGTTCTGAAATTTACATACGTAGTTATAGAATATAGCCTCTGAGCGTAAATCTACGCACTGGGATTTACGCCATGCTTTTGTTGGTATAAATGGACGTGCATAGTTTTAAGCGCTGGGATATAAACTAAGCATATTTTATATACCACACCTAAATCTAATTGCCGCTTAGACAATACACTTAGGTGAAAATGTTTTCTGCGTGGATTTTTTAGGCGCCATATATAGAATCCCTCTTAAGCAGCCAGGTTTACCACTTAAATGTAATTGCACAAAAGTCTTGCCTCTTTTTATGTGCTAGTCCAAGCCCACTTAAGTGCTGAATATCGACTTAATCGTATAAAATAACCAGATATTCAAAGCCAAAGCTCACCCATGTCCCGGCTTTGAATATCCGTGAATAACTCCATCGGTGGTGAACCAAATGCTCACCATCGCTGGCTGAATATTGGACCCAAAGAATTTAGGAGGTCTTATTTACTTGTTTTACCATTCAAAGCCCATAGCGAAAATAAGTTAGTAAATCAGGGGAAAAATATTTAGGGGCCAATATTTAAATAGCTGAACAGAGCTCAAGAAGAGCTAGGAAAGTTGGAGCTCTTCAGCTTAGAGAATACATATCTGTAGGAAGATATGATAGAGGTCTATAAAACCTTGAATGAAGTAGAATGGGTAAATGTGAATTGATTGTCTACTCTTTCAAAAAGTACAAAGACTAGGAGACACTGCATGAAGTTGCATAGTGGCACATTTAAAACCAATTGGAGAGAACATTCCCTGGGCTAAGTAGTTTGAATTGGCCACTATTGGAAACTGGATGCTGGGCTAGAGGGACCTCTAGTCTGACCCAGTATGACAACCCTTATGATCTTAAGAGTATCTGTGTTGGAGGCGGAGCTTGGCATTGCACAGGGATGGCTGCTTGAGATCGTTGCTGTCTCTCCCTGAGCTAGATATAATCTCTGTCTGAGTATCCTTTGCACACTTACTAACAAAAATCTAATTGTTGTTTTTTACACAATGCACGATTGAACTTTAGAGTTGTTTTGGATTGATAATGAAAATGGTGGTGAATTAGCCATACTCATAACTATATTTTATTTTAACCATGTTGATCCACACACTGAAATTCTTAGTATATAAAGTATTATTAAAATATTAAAACATATGTTAGATAGTGGTATCATTCCCACCTTTGATGGTCCAATTGAATTATTTTTATTGTTTCATTATTTAACGTGTTGCATTTTTTCTGTGTTCTTGAATGTTATTCTTCTTTCTTGGATGTACGCAATAAAGGTAATGTGGATGGGCATAATCGAACGGCGCCGGCCAAATAGATGACCGGCCATCTATTTTGGCGGTGCCGCAAAGAGCTCTCTGGAACCGTATTATCGAAAAAGATGGCCGGCCATCTTTTGTTTCGATAATACGGTTGGGGCCGGCTAAATGCCATAGATCGCCGGGTTTGAGATGGCCGACTTCGTTTTTCAGCGATAATGGAAACTGGAACTGGCCATCTCAAACCCGGTCAAATCCAAGGCATTTAGCCGTGGGAGGGGCCAGCATTCATAGTGCACTGGTACTTCTGGATGTTTAGATCTTGCTGATCAGTTATCCTATGACTTACTTGTTCGGGAGGGCTGTATTTTGTGATACTATTTTGAGAAATGTTCAATAAAGACTTCATACAAATTAAAAAAAGGCCCTGCTGTGCACATTCCCTTGATGGCCGTCTTTCTCCCCAAACGGGGAAATCAAAACTGTTTTTGCTCATAGCTTTTTTAGTAGTAACAGTGGGTTTTGAACCAGCCACCTCTGCAGTACAAGACCACTGCTGTAACCACTTGGCCACAGCTCCACTTACTTAGAAGTCCCTCCCTTTTGATTATGCCCCTTCAGGTCTCTCTCAGCCACTCACAGACAGCTAAACGCGCTGTGATTGGCTGAGCGAGACCTGAAGGGGTATAATCAAAAGGGAGGGACATCCAAGTAAGTGGCGCTGTGACCAAGTAGTAACAGCACTGGTCTTGTAATGCAGCGGTGGCAGGTTCAAATCCCACTGTTACTACTAAAAAAGCTGTGAGCAAAAACAGTTTTAATTTCCCTGTTCGGGGAGAAAGACGGCCATCAAGAGAAAATGCACCTCAGGGACTTTTTTAATTTGTATGAAGTCTTTATTGAACATTTCTCAAAACAGTATCACAAAATACAGCACTCCAGAACAAATAAGTCATAACATAACTGATCAGCAAGATCCTTTTTTTTTACGAGCTGGCCGACTGGCTTCCCCTCCTAGGGAAGGAAATTTGCGTGCAAATGAGCAGCTCATTTGCATGCGATTTCCTTCATGCATGCCCTTCCCCTACCGATTCGCTAAGGGATCGGTAAGGGAAGGACTCTTCCATGCAATTTAGCGCACCTGCCTTTAAATCTGTTCCAGGGACCTGCATACTGCTGTCATGGAGCTGGCTGGCATAGAGGTTGGCAAAAAAAATGTTTTAAAGTTTTTTTGTTTTTTTTTGGGTGGGAAGGGGTTGGTGACCACTGGGGGAGTATGGGGAGGTCATCCCCGATTCCTTCCGGTGGTCATCTGGTCAGTTTGGGCACCTTTTTGAGACTTGGTTGTGAAAATAAATAGACCAAGTAAAACCGGCCAAATGCTCGTCATCGCCGTTTTTCTTTTTTCCATTATCAGCTGAAGCCAGCCATCTCGTAAGCACGCCCATGTCCCGCCTTTGCTACCCTGCCGACATGCCCCCTTGAAGTTTGGCCACCTCTGCGACGGAATGCCGGCGAGTGTGTCCAAATATCGGCTTTCGATTATACCAATTTGGCCGGTTTTAGGAGATGGCCGTCCATCTCCTGATTTGTGTCGGAAGATGGCCAGCGATCTCTTTCGAAAATAAGCCTGATAGGTGCCTATCTGCCTTTATAAAATAGGCATCCAGAATTGTCCTGGTAGTTCACAGTTTCTCATGTACAAATTTACAACAGCTTGGTCTGCTTCTTTTCTATCTCACCGCTCTTTTCAGGTCATCACTCCATCATGTGCCTCAAACACTAGAGAGTTACACTGTGGTGTCCCTCAGGGTTTGATTCTCTCCCCTTTTTGTTCAACCTGTTTTTAAGTCCCCTTGCAACCTTCATCCAGTCCTATGGTATCTCAGCCTATTTTTACGCAGATGACATTCTCCCCATTCACCCAACCTACCTGACCTATTCATCTCCTCCTTCAATTGCCCCTCTCCAAACCTGTTTAGACTCAGTCGCCAAATGGCTGATTGATCACCGTCTGGTTCTCAACCCTGAGAAAACTGTCACCTGTTGGTTTTCTGGTTCTCTAACCCCCCCATCCTCATCCCTAACTCTATTTGGGTTGCAAGTATCCCCAGTCACTAGTTCCGCTATCTTGGGATTATTTGGGATTTCTTTCTCTGCTGTAAGCACCAAATATTGCATCTGTCTAAAGTGTCTTTCTTTCTCTTTCGTCTGCTTTGTGCAGTTTGGCACTTTTTTAGCCATGGTGATTTTCATGCTCTTAACCTCTCTTTCTTCACCTCATGGCTCAACTACTATAATGTTGTTTAGGCAGGTCTACCCCAATCATCTTTAAAATGATTACAAACTCTTCAGAACACTGCAGTCAGACTGTTGTGCCTTGCTTGCCGCTCAGATCACATCACTCCTTTACTAAAACAACATCACTGACTACCTGTAGACTAGTGTATAATCTTTAAGATAGTGACCCTAACCTTCAAGGCACTTCATTTAGGGGCCCTTTTAGTAAGCCGCGTAGGTGTGTACGTGCATCCTATGCACGTCAATTTTGAACTACCGCCTGGCTACCGCGTGGCCTGGGTGGTAATTTTATTTTTTATGCGCATCTGCTATGTGTGCTGGAATATTTTCCGGTGCGTGGTGCTAACCAGGCAGTATTCAGCATTGTATGCACGCTGACGTTTACCGCCCACTTAATGCATGAGACCTTACTGCTAAGTCAATGGGTGGCGGTAAGGTCTCAGGCCCAAAATGAATGCGCACCAATTTTCGTTTTGCCGCACGTCCATTTTCGGCCCCCAAAAAAGGCTTTTTTTGCAGATGCGCTGAAAAATGGACCTGTGTGCGTCCAGTGTCTACACCAGCACAGGCCATTTTTTGGTGCACGTTAGTAAAAGGACCCCTTAGGCTTTCCAGACTACCTTACATCCCTCATCATCCCATATTCACCTGCTCATACTCTCCGCTCTCTAAATGATGATTGCCTTGTCCTCCCCAGTCCCAAGGCTGCCCACTTCGAATCCACTAGGCACAGTGCATTTTTCTTTCTTTTGCCATATGAAACAATCTCCCTCTTCCCCTCTGTAGTGAATCCTCCTTTAAAACCAACGTGAAGGCGTGGCCTGGCTTTTTCAGCAGTCTTTTGGAGGGTTGGAGTCTGCATGAGTTCATCAGCTAGAGATCTTCTCTTAGTCTCACACAAGCTTATCTGTTTGACCTTGTTCTGTGTGATTGCTAAGCTTTACTATTTGCTCTGTGTAAATTATGCCCCTTGGAATGTCTATGTGCAGATCATCTCAAAGTATGTGTACTCTTCTCGGCATGTTTACTACGTTGCATGTATGCCTGTAAGCAGTTTTCCAATAGTTATTTTTCTGCTTGTAAAACATGCTCTAGATATGGTAAATATACTTTAGAATGACCCTATAGAGGTAAATTCTCAAACTGTGCTGAAATTTAGGCGCAGGGATGATGCGTGCTAATCACAGATCTTATAACAGCCATTGTTCATGCAATTTTCATTATAGAATAATAACCTAAGCCTGCATTTATGCACCTAACTTTAAGGGTGAGCACTTATGCTAGCTCAATGGCTGGTGTATATGCTCATGCCTAATTGTAGGCAGTTAGGGGCATGGATGATAGCATTCTAGAACCCATGCATATAACTGCCTGACATGCCCCTCCCAGGTCCACACCCCTTTGAAGTTGTGTGCTCCTGAATTAGAACTTGCAACATATAGAATAGTGACTGAGGTCAGTTACTTATGTAACTGCTAATTGGTGCCAATTATTTATTTGTTGCATTTGTATCCCACACTTTCCCACCTCTTTGCAGGCTCAATGTGGCTTACAATACATCATGAAAAGTGGAATGTATATAAGAGAATATACATTTAGTATTACATAAGGATATTGGGTAGCATGATAGTGATGAAGCATGATAGTAATGTAGCAAGCAAAATTATAAGACAGTTCTGGATATATGTTTGTTGATCTTTGTGGTATACCTTGTTTAAAAGATGGGTCTTCAGTAGTTTGCAAAAGTTAGTTAATTCATAGATCGTTTTCAGGCTGCGCGGCAGTGCGTTCCAGAATTGTATGCTCACGTAGGAAAAGGTTGATACATGCGTTAGTTTGTATTTTAGACCTTTACAGTTGGGGAAGTGAAGATTGGGGAATGTGCGGGATGGTTTTTTAGCATTCCTGGGTGGTAGGTCTATCAGGTTTGACATGTAGGCTGGGGCATCTCCATGAATGATTTTGTGAACTAAGGTACATATTTTGAACGTGATGCGTTCTTTAAGTGGGAGCCAGTGTAGCTTTTCTCGTAGGCGTAACTCCAATTAACAGCCAATTATTGATTTAAGTTACGTTTGCAACTGACCTTATTCTATAACTTGTGCTTGCAAATTTGCATGCTACTTGGACATGTGCAAATTTATAGAATTAAGGAAATAGGACTAAATTCTATAAATGGCACCTAAAAAATTGATATTGGAAAAAAAAGCGCTATGTGTATTCTATAAATGGCACTCAAAGATAGGCACCATTTATAGAATATCGCTTCATGTCAGGAACCACTATTACTTTTAGGCATAGCCATTTGCACCAAGGAAATCCTGGTGTAAATCCCCAAGCCTAAATTAGGTGTGGATCCCTCAAATTCTATAACATGCATAAATAAAAAGAACACCCCTGATCTGCCCATGACCCTCGCATAGCTGTGCCCCCTTTTTGGACCCACACGTAAAATTTAAGCATAGATCCTGTGCCTAAATTAATGCTGTTAAAGTTTAATTAAAGCCAATTAGCACTAGTAATTGCTTGTTAAAATTCCAATTATTGGTGCTAATTGGCTTGTTCAGGGCCGGTCAAACCCGGTAAGCAGGGTAAGCACTGCAGGGGGGCGCATGCCTTCAGGGCCGCCACTTTGCAAGCAATCAAGCTCTGCTGAGTATCTAATCTCTGCTGCTCATCTCAGTCTGGCTCCAAAGCTGTCAGCTCTCTGTCATAAGTACATAAGCACTGCCACGCTGGGAAAAGACCAAAGGTCCATCAAGCCCAGCACTCTGTCTCCGACAGCGGCCAATCCAGGCCCCAAGAACCTGTCAAAAACCCAGAATTTAATAACGATCTGTCCAGACCCCCTTTAAACTCAGTAAGGCCAGTTGCCGTCACTACCTTCTCCGGCAATGAGTTCCAGAGTCTAACCACACGCTGGGTAAAGAAAAACTTTTCCAATTTGTTTTAAACCTACCACATTCTAATTTCATCTTGTGTCCCCTAGTTCTATTATTGTTAGAAAGCGTAAACAAACGCTTCACATCTGTCCGCTCTATCCCACTCATTATTTTGTAGACCTCTATCATATCACCCCTCAGCCGCCTTTTCTCCAGGCTAAAGAGTCCTAGCCGTCTTAACCTCTCCTAATAAGGTAGTCGTCCCATCCCTTTTATCATTTTCGTCACCCTTCTCTGCACCTTCTCTAATTCCTTTATATCTTTTTTGAGATGAGGCGACCAGAACTCAACACAATACTCCAGGTTCGGTCGCACCATGGAGCGATATAACGGCATTATAACATCCTCATGCTTGTTTTCCATCCCTTTTCTAATAATACTCAACATTCTGTTCGCCTTCTTAGCTGCCGCAGCACATTGAGCGGAAGATTTCAACGTTCTATCCACGATGACTCCCAGATCCCTTTCTCAGTCCGTAACTCCTAAAGCGGAACCTTGCATGACATAGCCGTAATTCGGGTTCCTCTTTCCCACGTGCATCACTTTGCACTTGTCAACGTTGAACTTCATCTGCCATTTGGACGCCCAATCCCCCAGTCTCACGAGGTCCTCTTGTAATCTTTCACACTCCTCCCGCGACGAGATGACCCTGGATAACTTTGTGTCATCTGCGAATTTAATTACCTCACTAGTTACTCCCATCTCAAGGTCATTTATAAATATGTTAAAAAGCAGCGGTCCCAGCACAGACCCCTGAGGGACCCCACTAACTACCCTTCTCCATTGAGAATACTGACCATTCAACCCTACTCTCTGCTTCCTGTCTTTTAACCAGCTCTTAATCCATAATAATACACTGCCTACGATCCCATGACTCTTCAGTTTCCTTTGGAGTCTCTCATGAGGCACTTTGTCAAACGCCTTCTAAAAATCTAGATATACAATATCCACCGCAGTGGCGTAGCCAGACTGCCAGTTTTGGATGGGCCTGAACCTAAAGTGGGTGGGCACAAAATGTTCTCTCTACCCCACTTCTCCAGCAAAATGTAGGCACACTAATCAGATGAATTTGTAACACAGGGGTAAAGTGCTGCTTTTCAGTGCATCAGGTTTCAGAAAACAATTTATTTAATAGCCTAACACCCTTTTCAATGAGCTTTCAGAGGCCAAAACCTCCTGCCTCAGATCAGTATAATGCTGTTATGGTATCCTCTCCTGACCTAAGGAAGGAAGTATTGGTCTCTGAAACTTTATTAACACAGGTACCATATTACTTTTCCTAAATTAAAAATAAAATTATTTTCTTTACCTTTGTTGTATGGCCATTTACTTTTTCTCATTGTGTTGCTCCCAGTCTCTAGATTCTGCTTTCCTTCGTCTTTCTCTTGCCAGGGTTTCCTGTCCATTCGTCACCTATGGCTTTTCATCTTTTCCTCACCCTTGATCTCCACATGCCCCTTCCTCTTATTCTCCAGTCTTTCCCTACTCTGTCCTCTCCCTCTTTCCATCCAGCAGCTCCCCTCTTTCTCTCCCCATCCTTCCAGTGTCTCCCCTCTTTCTTTTGCATCCAGCATCTCCTTTTTCTCCCTACCCTTCCATAGGCGCCCAGTATAAGAGGCTTGGGGAGGCTAAGCCTCCCCAGCCAGAAGTGCAGCAAGGGCGGGGCGGGTGCAGCTCGTGAACATCTCCCTCCCGGCTCCCTCCCCCCCCCCTGACTGGTGCGCGACGGTCCCGATCTTTACCCCCCCCGTCCCCCCGACTAGTACGGTGCCGCTCTCCCCCTCCGCTCCTGTCACGTCGTCTTTCAACGAGGCTTCCTGTTCCCGTAGCAGCAGCAGCATCAGCAGCAATGATGTAAGCGCCACTGCTTTCAGCCTGCCCCAGAAGCACTCTGAACAGCTTCCCGCGTAGGAGGGGCGCTGTCCAGAGAAGGCTTCCGGGGCAGGCTGAAAGCAACGGCGCTTACATCATTGCTGCTGCTGCTGCTATGGGAACAGGAAGCCTCGTTGAAAGACGACGTGACAGGAGCGGAGGGGGAGAGCAATACGGTACCACACTAGTCCGGGGGGGGGGGGGGAGTGATGCCAGACAGACCGACCAAAGGGAAAGGGGGGTGGAGAGAGGAGGATGTGAGATGCCACATCTAAGGAGAAGAGGGAGGAAGGAAAGCAATGGCAGGGCATGGGAATGGGAAAAGGGGGTGGAGAAAGGAGTAAGAGTGATGGAAACAAGAAGGGGAGGGAAGAGAAAGGTGGGATGCATGAGAACACTAGAGGAGAGAGAGAGAGAGAAAGTGGAAAAGTGCAGGGGAGAGCCAGAGAGAGATGGGGAGAGAAAGAGGGGACATGGAAGAGAGTAGGGGAAAGCCAGGGACATGGAAAAGAGCATGGGAAAGCCAGAGAGAGATGGGGAGAGAAAGAGGGGCCATGGAAAAGAGCAGGGGAGAGCCAGAGAGAAGATGCTGGATGGAAGAGGGGTACACAGAGAGAGAGAGATTAGTGGAAAGATGGGGGGAGAAAGAGGGGACATGGGCAGGAGAGAGAAGCTGCTGGGGAGAAACTGGGGGAGACCCTAGCTGTCAGACGGAGAAATGCTGAATGAAAGGAGGGAGAAAGAGGGAAAAGCTGGAAGGAGGGGGCAGAAAGAGGGAAGACAATGGACGTAAGGGTAGGGAGGGAAAGAGGAAAGACACTGGAAGGATGGGGATAGAGAGGAAATGCTGAATGGAAAAGGGTCAAGAGAGAGAACTGTTTAGAAGGAAGGAGATATAGAGGGAGACAATGGATGGAAGGAGAGGGAGACAATAGACGGAAGGATTGGGAGAGGGTAATGGGTAGAAGGATGCAGAGAGAAAGAGGGATGACACTGGATGGAAGGGTAGGAGAGAAAGAGGGAAGGTGCTGGACATGGATGGATGGATGGAGGGGAGGGAAGAGAGGAGAAATCTGAACATGGATGGAGTGGAGGGCAGGGAACAGAGGAGAAATGTTGGACAAGGATGGAGGGTAGGAAAGACAAAGGAAGTACATGCACATGAATGGAGGGGAGGGGAGAAATGCTGGATATGGATGGAGGGGAAATTGCTGAATTTAAGGGCTGGATCGGAACACTTTGAAGGCAGATGCTGAAACTGGAGAAAGGATAGGGACAGGGCTACAGATGGTAGACAGGACGCATAAAGACACACAAGGACGCATAAGGACACAGGAGGATGGTGGACATGGTGAGAGAAAAAATATCAAATGGAAAGAAGACACTGGGACCAAAGTGAATAGAAAAACTAAATGATCAGACAACAAAGGTTAAAAAAAAGTATTTTATTCAGAATTTATTAACTGGAATATGTCAGCTTTTGGAAATGTGCATCTGTGATATTTTGCATGTAAGTTTCAATTTTTCTAGTATTGCTGCATGCTGAGTCTGACTTCTTGAGGTAACTTTCCAGTTTTGCCTTCATATCTGTTGTGTTGTGTGTTTTTAATGTGTAATCAAGGTGCAGTATTCTACTAGTGTGTAGTATTTACAGCCCTTTTTGGGTTTTTTTTTTTGTTTCACTAGGTTTTAGAGCCCGGTGTAATTACAGTGCTGCCTTTCCACACATAAGGTTGTAGCTCGTCCTGTCCTTGGAATTAGTGCTGATATGGTTTGCTAAGGTTATGAGTGTGTTTTTGCACAAGTTTGTGTATAGTGTTTTGCAGTGGAGAGATTGTGTATTGGCCTTACTGAGGTGGCAACAAAACATCAGAAAGGGTTTTAGAGCCTAAATCACGACACACTACCTCTTGAAGGATCTACATATAGTCGTTAATAAAAGGAGCTCATTGTGAACACTATCCACCCTAAAAGGGTGTTTTGTGGCTCCACATGAGAATTGTTGTATTATGATCCCTTGTTTCATATTGTTGACGGTCTGCATTTTCCATATGGGTGGTATATTGGTGTATTAGGGTCTGCCTAGTGTTATGCTACAGTAAGGTTCTGAGTGTGTTTTTGCACAAATTTGTGCATAGTGTTTTACAGTTGAGCGATTGTGGTTAGTATATGCTTTGAGCAACCACTTTATTCTTTGACATATGATACATATCTAATATCTAAATTTAATAAAAGGTATTATGACTTTTATTTTTATTTATTTATTTTTTCTGTGTATTATCAGACAATTATGGATTTAAGCTCCACCCCTAACCCCGCCCCTTTTAGCCTCCCCAAACAGTTGGGCCACCGACCGCCTATGTACCCTTCCATCCAGTGTCTTCCCTCTTTCTCTCCTTATCCTTCCACTCATCTACCCTCTCTCCTGATCCTTCCATCTAGTGTCTCTATCTCCCCTCTCCTTCTATCCAGTGTCTATCTCTGTACCCTTTTCTGTTCAGTCTCCTCCCTCTCTCCACATCCTTCTAGTTTCTCTGCTTTTTCTCTGCATCCTTTCATCCATCTCCCCTCTTTCTCTCCCTATTCTCCCATGTCCAGCAGCTCTCTCCCCTCTAGTCCCTTCTTCCTCTTCTTCCCTTGTCCAGCAGCTCTTCAGCCCCTTCCTCCTCTCCCTCCCATGTCCCAGTAGCTCTCTCCCTTCCCTCCAGTCCCTTCTTCCTCTCCCTCCCATGTCCAGTAGCTCTCTCCCTTCCAACCAGCACCTGTCCCTTCCCACTCTCCATTCAGTAACTGTCTCTTCCAAATCTTCCTCCTCCCCTTCTTTCTGACTCTTTCTTTCAGGATCCCATCCAGCCCCTCTCTTCCTCCTTCCAACCAGCACGTGTCCCTTCCCTTTCTCACTCTGACCCTCCCATTCAGCTCCTGTCCCCTCTGCCATCTTCCCCTTTCCTTCCAGCATCTGACCTCTTTCCCTTCCCCTCCCTCTGACACCCCACTGCTGCTAATGCCCCATCTTAAGCGCCTCGCGTCTGCTGCTCTGTCTGCCCTGCTCTGCCTGCAGCTGTAAGCGATTTGCTCGTCGGCCCTTCCTTCACCGTGTCCCCCCCTCGCGGAAATAGGAAGTTACATCAGAGGGTGGGACACGGTGACGGAAGGGCCGATGAGCAAATCGCTTTACAGCTGCAGCAGCGCAGAACAGGGTAGAGAGAGCAGCTAACGCGAGGCGTTTCACTGTCCGATTCTTCTTTTAAGGTTGGGTTCCGGGTGGTCTGCTCCTCGACGGAGCTGTGATGCCGGCGGGGCGGATTGCCCCGCCTTGGTACGACGATGTTGGGGCGGGCCTGGAGGGAAAGTGGGTGGGCCTGGGCCCGTCCAGGCCCACCCGTGGCTACGCCCCTGATCCACCGGCTCCCCTTTGTCCACTTTGTCCCGTCCCCTCCCCCCTCCCAAGCAGAGAAATATCCTCCTTGTGTTTGTCAGAGGACGTCACTGCTCCAACTGAATCTGGCTCTGAAATAACTTGTGGGAGCTCAGCTAACCTCTGTCCTCTGCCCAGAGAGGGCTCAAACAGAGACAGCACAGCAGAGCCTGGACCCTTGTTTTGTCAGAGACTGCTGTTTAGTGCTACACCTGACCCACCCTTTTCCACCCCCACCCCCAACACAGCAACTCACAGGACAGGAGGGCTAGATGCCTGCTTTCAATTCCTAACCATCACCTATCTCTCATTCCCACTTCAGTAACTCCTGTTAGTCTGTCCAACTCAGATTGTAGAATATGTTAGTTTATGCTGATTAAGTCTGTCCTAGCTAGATCCTAAGCTGTGCTCGATGGGAAGGCTATTGTGCTGCATGCAGAGTCTAACTTCTTAGGATTTCAGGCTAATTTTTGAAGAATTTGAAGAGGGGCTATCTCTGTTCTACATGTGTGACTGCAAGGCCAAGTGTCTGAATAGGGATCTGTTTGTTAGATTCTGAAATTTTGATAATGTAACCCGAAGGGTTAAAGAAACGTACCTGGAGTCGCTTGTGGAGGGAGATCCGGCAGCCGCATGTTTTGTTGCGGTGCGCCGATATCGGCACCGGGAGAGAGGAGAAGTGCACTGAGGGAGCGGCGATCAGCTGTTTAGCTGATTGGCGGTTTTGTTGGGCGGCGGCGTCCGGGTTATTTCTGGGATCGGGGCTTCTGCTGGGGGTCGGTGGCAGCGTATGTAGCGGCGATTTCTTTTGAAGAGGCCTGGCGTCACTGGCGGTTTTCGGGCCCAGCAGGGAAGGAGAGGGAGGAGGGAGTTTGCTGATTCGGGAGCGAAGGCGAAGAAGGGGAAGACTGGACGCTGATCGGCCCTGCGTCGGTGTCTGACGTTGCGTTATGACGTCAGACGTACACATCCGACGCAGGGCCCAGGGGATCATTAATTTTAAAGGGAACCGGCTCTATTTAGCGGGAGAGCCGGTTCTGAAGACAAACGAAGTCGGAGGTGAGACCGGAGATGGTGGGAAGAGTGCTCCGGTGCACTCTCCCAATGTTTTATTTTATTGATGCGGCGGAGAGAGTGCAGCATGCGCTGGACAGAGGAAGGGAGCGCGTGGGGAAGTAAAAACAGCTGATGACACGAGTCAGCTGTTGTCTCGTGAATGGAGCGGCGAGAGGCTCGTGCACGGAGGGAAAAGGGACGTTTTAAGGCTCCAGGGATAAAAAGGTATGGTTATTTGTTTATAATTAAGAAGCTGGTTACTTGTAAATGTCTAGAATTTGTTTAAAATAATATAAAATTGTAGTGTTTAGGTACTGTGGGGTTTGGAGTGTTGGGCTCGTGCTGGGGCAGGAGCTAGGGTAAGAGTTCTAAGTGTGACGGTTTGTCAGTTGGGAGGTGAGTGCTGAGCAGGGCAGAGCTGTGTTTAAGAGCTGTGCTCAGCTGAGGGGAAACTTTGGGTTAAAATTAAGTAAAAGTGTGTAAAAATGTGTCATATGAGTGTGATGTGAAAAGTTAAAAGTAGTTCATTTAATTTGAAAGCCCGCCGCGATTAAAAGGGCTTTAGAAAAAAATATTGATGGCTGACTGTGAGTTGAGATTGTAAGTGAATTAAATTCCTCAATCTTGTTCTCAGATTAATGTGTTCTGAGCTCTCTGAGAAAGGGGTCCTGAGCTAGTGGTAGCTTGATAGCACTTTAGAACTCTATGGAACATAAATGGTTTAGAAAGAGTTAAAAAGTGAAAAGCTAACCTGAAAGTTTAAGTTTCTCATTGATTATAAACAAAAAGGGTTTTTTAAAATTTCAACCCTGTAATTTTAAAGAACTACTTAGCACACACTGATGTTATTAAAATTTTGATGGGGGGGAGGTAAATAGAGTAGGGATAATAATTATATGTTTTTTTAAAAGCTAGATAGGAAATGTGTGCAGTAGGCACCTGTATTGTGGGGATCAGTTAGATTTTAGGGTTATTGCTTTGTTATAGATTAGAGTAGTAGGTGTCTTCATTCCTGATTCCTGTACCCTGGCCAGGGTTCAACTCCGCAGCAAGCTTATGGTACCCAACGATTGGCAGAATAGAGAAGATACAAAGCCAGCTGATGGGACGTAAATAAAAGTATCCTTTTGAACTTTAATGGAATAAAGAGAAAAATAGTATACTTACCTTGAAGTCTCCGGAGGAAAAACCAAAACCTGAAAAAGAAGAAAAGAAACAAAGAATCAATTCTATATAAGGGACTCATATTAGAATATAATCTTTTGCATGCATGTTTAAACTTTAGTTTAGGAAATTAAACTGCTACTTATCTGATGTGAAGTCACTCTGAAGTTGAGCCTTATAGAGAATAGAGGAACCTATGGGAAATAAAGAAATGTAAGGTTAAGGCTACTGAGGGGTGGAATCTATTGTGTTCATTTAAGTGCATATTAGAATAAAGTGAACTTTTACTAATCAATTGTTATTTCAAAGTTTTTTTGTGCCCTTCTTCTGCTCTGGGTGAAACACTCGGCTCAGACTATATTCTTTTTGAAACCAGGAGTGGGGGAGGGGTTACAATAACACATTGTTTTTCAGAGTTGGCAAGACTGTCTGTTCTCCTAATTCCTGGTCTGTGTGCTAAGTTATTTTTCTTCTATACTGGTGTAATATTTTCAATGATGCCATGGCTGGTAAAAGGGGTGTGTCTACTGTGGGGGCGGAGCCATAGTGATCCCACCTCTGGATGGGTAGGGGCGCCGACTAATAGGCTGCAGGAGGGCGCTAGAAACCCTACGGCCGGCCCTGGGCTTGTTCAATTAAATTCTTCATGCAAATTGGGCACGTGCCCAAATTTGTGTGTGCAATTTAAAGTGCCATTTATAGAATACGGGGGACAGTGTTTAATTATTAATAGATACATTTAATTGGAGTACATATAAATAATAATTCTTTTAATACACTTTAGGGACCATTTGTAGCTGCCTTTGCTTCATCGAACCTTGGGGATGTGTCACCAAATACTCAAGGTCCACACTGCATAAACACTGGAGAATCATGTGACAACCCAAATAGTTATTGCCCAGTTGGAGGGGTAAGTACTATAACTATTTTATATAAATTTGGATATTACCTACTGTAGGGTAAAAATTGCCACATTAAAAAAATGACTTTGGGTTGATTATTTGTGCCTGTTCTGTTCCACCTTCTAGGAGATAGTCATTCCAATATCCTTTCTCAAAGCAATAATCGAATGGCTTAAACTGTGTTCTTCTTATGCAACTGATATTAGACAAATCATGTTTTATTTTTGCTAGTGCGCCATGCAGAAAGCGCACATCAGAATAAACAATTTTTCAATGGATAGGAAATAAAAAAAAAAACACACCTTATAATTCTATCAATTATTAGTTGTAAATGGGTCAAATATGCCTGTTAGATCATAGGCAAACTCATTGAAATCTTATTTAGAGGGACAGTTACTAATGTCTGTTAAGAGGAAATGGGACTTGATATACCACCTTTCTGAGGTTTTTGCAACTACATTCAAAATGGTTTACATATATTCAGGTACTTATTTTGTATCAGGGGCAATGGAGGATTAAGTGACTTGTCCAGAGTCACAAGGAGCTATAGTGGGAATCAAACTTAGTTCCCCAGGATGAAAGACCACTGCACTAACCACTAGGCTACTCCTCCACTCTGTACAATTTTGGCCAACTGTCACATGTTAAATGGCACAAGCATGTGCTATTTGCCCATAACTCATGTTTTGGCATTAAAATGGGAACAAAATTATAATGAGATAGAAAACATGCATATGCATGCTAAGTACCTCATTATTATACAAATTGAAGGAAGAACGCAGCTTGTGTTTAACCTTGCAAATCACATTATTTGTGACAAGATAATGCAAACATTAAGCTGGTGTTCTTTCCTACGCAGGGGTATCACGTCGTTAACGCGTGGCCTGATAATCCCAAAGTGCCTCTTGAAGGGGCTGGTGCCTGCACTTGAACCCTCATGAGGGCTCTCCAAACAATGCAATCCAAACTCTCACCTCTTGACATCCTTCTGACTGTTCAATCCCATCCCTCTGACACCTCCCCAGCACCTCTTGTGGGAGCCCCTGGTGTTTAGTGGAGGGGGTGGGGGTGGTGGAGTGGGGGAGCAGGAATGATCCCCAATGCATCTCCTCCTCAAATAGCAGCCTCAAAATGGCACCTCTCGACCACTAGTGGTATGCTGGTGATTCTAAACTGCCAATAAGACTCACTATCTTTGTAATAATGTAGTAAGGACATGTCATATTCCTGGCTGCAGTTATGCAAAAAGAATTTCACTGCTGAAGTTGCTAACCTTCTGTATTGAGTTATGGTAAAATATGTTATTTTACTGCTGCTTAGAAAATACTCTTCATAAATGGCTGACACAAACTGTAAGTAAATATTAGTCAGACTCGTTTGCAGATGTCTCATCAGTGTGCAAATATTATTCCTTAAAGCTTCCTGCACATTGAAATGAAAACAGTTTCATACCTTTTTAATACAGAAAACGTTTCCAAAGGACCATTCTCAGTAAACCAGGAAATTCTTTAACCTCAAAAGAAAACAAAGGGAAAAACAAAACAAAAGCAATCACACAAAAAATATCAACAACAACAACCAAGCCGCGGTAGGGCAAACATGTAGGTAGCGTGCACCAAATCAACACTACTGCCAGCAGTAATTTCTAAGTTGGCACACGCTGTTTCTCGTGTGTGTGTGGGAGCATTCCCGGTGGTAATCGGTAGCATGGCCACATTGCCGTGCAATGCCTGATTACTGCATGAGTAGCACGTGATCCCTTTCTGCCAAGTAAATAGGCAAGTGAGGGCTCAGGCAGTAAATAGCCATGTGCTACTTTTCATATTAGTACACAGCCATTTACTACCCCATTAAAAAAAAGTCTTTTTCCCAGCTGCAGTGAAAAATGGCCCAGCACGTGCCAATTTCACACATCAAACTAGTGCAGGTCATTTTTTACCGCAGCTTAGTAAAAGGACTCTTAAGAGAGAGAAAAGTACACTTCACTTTTTTTGAGCAAATTCATAGAATTGCTATGGTCAAAACAATAGGTTAACTTGGTGGGGAGGGGATGTCATTCCTGACTTTGAGCATATGAACATGCACACATGGGAATTTTCTGAGGTATATTTACATTTTCTAAAATATATTGACTTTAGAAGATTTCCTAAATGATAACTTGCCTAGGGGCCATAACTCCCCAAATACAGCTGAGCAATGGCTTACTACACCATCTATTGCTCAGCAAAGATTATTACCATCACTCACTAATTCGAGGTGGGAAGATTCAGTGCCCTAATTAAGGGCACACATCGCTGGTGTAATTTCCAGCAATTTCTGAGGCCAGGAAACCATCTTTGTGACCATTACCCCCCGAATATAGCTGAGTGGAGGCTTACTACACCATCTGTTGCCCAGCAAAGATTATTACCATTCCTCACTGATTCGCGGTGGGAGGATTCAGTACCCACGCTAAGGGCGCACATCGCTGACATAATTTCCACTGGACTTTTAAGGACGCTGAGTTCTGATGCCAGGAAACCAGCTTTGGGCCATTATCCTAGAATACAGCTGAACAGATGCTTACTACACAATCTTTTGCCCTGCAAAGATTATTATTATCACTCACTGATTTCAGGTGGGAGGACTTGGTGCCCAAGCTAAGGGTGCACATCACTGATGTCATTTCCACTGGACTTTTAAGGATGCCAAGTTTTGAGGACAGGAAACCATCTTTGGGGCCATTGCCCGCCATCAGCTCCTCAAGGAATGACACTGGGGAAGTGAGTTCTGTTCAGGAAGAAGGTGGAGGAGCATCTCTCCCTTTGGAACATTAAACATCTCTTTCCCTTCACTAGCAGGTGGTCCACCATGTCCAGCAGTGAAGCTGCATCAGCAGCACAGGTGGGGGTTGGAACGCCGGGCAGAGAGCTGCTGATGGAAGGTTCAGCTGGTGGCTGTGTTGGAGTCCCTTTGGAGAGTGTTGCAAGCTGTGGACACTACTGTGATGAAGGCATCCATGGAGTTAACAACTTTAGCTACTCAGGGACTCTTTTACTTAGCCTAAGCACACCCAACATATGCCAATTTTGAGTTACCGCCTGGCTACCACATGGCCCTTGCAGTAATTTCATTTTGACATGCGTCTGCTACGAACGCTGGAAAATATTTTTATTTTCTGGAACGTGGGTGGTAATCGGCTGGTAATCGTCATTCTACATGCGTAGATGATTACCACATGGTTACCGTGTAAGACCTTACTGCTAGGTCAATGGTTGGTGGTAAGGTCTCAGACCCAAAATGGATGCATGGCAATTTTCATTTTGACGCATGTCCATTTTTGGCAAAAATAAAAAAAGGCATTTTTTACAGGTGCACTGAAAAATGATTCTGCGCGCACCCAATACACGTGTCTACACCATGACAGTCCATTTTCAGCGTGCCTTTGTAAAAGGGTGTTACGCTCTGCTACACTTCGCCAGGATGGGTTGGTTTCTGTTTCCTAACCTAGCAGCCGTCATCCGGGTTGGATAATGGACAGCAGCCATCTTGGCTAGCTCAGGAGGGGGCAGCCATCTTGGAGTAACGAGGTCAGGAAGGAAGCCCATATTTGGATGTAGGCACCTCTGCTGATGGGGGCAGCCATCTTGGAACAGCTGCTCATGGTTGAGCCTAATTCCTGCTCTATTTAAAGCCCTGTTTCCAGTCCTTCCATGCTTCGGCTTCTATTTGCTTAGAGGTTGTGGTCTTCATCTGTTCCAGTGTTTTCCTGTGTTCCTGACCTTGGATTGTTTACTGACCACGAGTTGTGTTGCTGCCTGCCCAGACTTTCGGATTGCTCTCTGTTTTGCTGCTTCACTGACTCTTTGCTCCTGGACTGTGTCTGCCTGCCAGCCTGGTCAGTGGTTGTGCAACCCCGCCGGTTCCAGAAGTCCTGGTGGCCACCTGCACCTGGGGGCTCAACTCCCAGGGAACGGTGGTCGCTCCCCAGGTGAAGCTAGGGGTTGTCTGGCTGCCTGATTGAGTGCGGTGCCTCTTCATCTTCGCCGTGCTCAGTCGGGGCACAAGGGCTCACATTCACCAGGTCATAACAAAGGGCCCCTAAATTTGACTCTGTAAGTAAGACTGTGGAGACTCTAAAGATGGATTTTACATGGCAAATTGATCAGATATGGTTAGATATTAAAGGTTTTCAAGACTTAAGCGTAACCTGCGGGTGCTGAATTTTCTGAGAACCTTGGTCTCTCTTCCCCTGGGCATCTTTAAAAAATATAGAAATTTTGAAGTTTTCTTCAGATGTTTTTCCTCCGGTTAATAAAATTTATTATCTTCCAGTGTCCTCAAAAAATATCTAGGGTAAGGTTGTGGGCCCAAAGCCTGAACCATAATTGGATTTAAAGAATATTTCAGCCATATTGGAAGAATCTGTCATGGAAACCACAGAAAAATCAACTTTATTGGTTTCTTTGAGCAAGATGTGAACGCTATAATGAAGCAATATTTTAGACATTCACAAGATCTCTTTTATGGTCAAAGGATTAGGATTTGTCCTGAAGTTGCAAAGGTAACCCAAGAAAGAAGAAAAGCATTTTTGGCTATGCGGCAAGAAGTTAAAGACTTGGGTGGAACTTTCTTGTTAGTGTTCCCTTGTAAATGTAGAGTAAGATATGGTCAATCAAAGTATGTGGTTGTTTTTGCTCCAGATCAGTTTTGTGCCTTTTCAGACTTGAGGAAGTTATAATGGATATACTAACTATGCCTGTGTTTAATTTGGAGTTTCGAGGATGTATCTGTGAAGCCTTTCTATATGAATATTTCTTTTGATTTTCTCCTAATTTTCACTCTTTCCTCCCCCTTCCCTCTTTGAGGTTGTGGTCTAAGGATGATGGTATGTTATATATGATATGTTTCCTATATTGTTTTATATTCTGTGTTTCTTTTTCAAGGTAAATCTTGTATAATTGTTAATAAATGAATAAATAAATAAAAAAAATTAAAAAGATATCAGATACTCTTGGTCAAATGTTTTGTGATCTGACCATTTTTTGCTCAATTTTACAGTTAACTGAGTTTGATTACAGCAGAAGAATCAGAAAGTTAAGATGAAATGCTATACTAGGACAAAATTGATAATGATCTCTTTTGGAAAGAATTTAGTCAGGACTGGAAGGAGTTTGACTCTATAGATTTTTCTGAAGAATGGTTGGAGGTTAGTGAGTTGTTTTTGAATGAAATTGTTTCTAAATCATTGAAGAATAAAATTCTTCATCAGAGCAATGAGGGGGTCTTTTACTAAAGTTTAGCTTGAGTTATCTGCAGCAGGGCCCATTATATTCCTATGGGCTCTGCTGCAGATAACTTGAGCTAAGCTTTAGTAAGAGACCTCCTGAATGTTTTGACGTAGAATTGTTGGGTATGAAACAACTTTTGTAGAAGACTGGAACGTAAATGGTTAAAGAGAGCAGACATAGAAGTAAAAAAGGAATGGAGATTAGTTGTGAAGAAATATAAAGACACTTTAAAATTAAAGAGATCCTATTTTTCAAAAAAGGTAGGTTTAGATGTTTCTAATTCCAAAATGAATTGATAGTCGTACTAATACTGCTCAATTTTCTTAGTTGGGTACAGATGAGAATCCATCAGCCACTCAGTTGGCAATCTATTTTCAAACTAAAGTTAGCAAAATAAGAGCTTGGTTGAATCTAATGTTATAAATGATGAGTTAAGCAGGGCAAAGAATAGTGAAGCAATAACACAAACAAATTGTGGAGCAGAACAGCGAAGTAGGCCACAGATGGTGCTTATCTTGATTTCTTTTTTGATTGTAAACTGCTTAGAACCTTGTTGTACCAATGGTATATAAACAAATGTTATTAATAATAATAGGTCCTTTTACTAAACTGTAGTAAAAAGTGGCCCTAGCGAGTCCTTATGTAGGTCATTTCTGTGTGCTAAGGCCATTTTTCCGCATGGGAAAAATGGCCACTTTTTCTGTTTTTTTAATTAAAGGTCTCGCGCTAATTTTCCCATTTCCTATTCTGTAGGCGGTAAGGGTCATATGCTAATTATGTGCTAATAAGCTATCACACAGCAGTGTAGCCGCACTAACTGATTAGCACAGAACACACCTACTCTCTGCCCCCCCCCCCAGATCTGCCTCCAGCGCTAAAATATAAATCTATTTTTTAGTGTGTGGGAAGTGTTTACCAATCAAAAATTACCACAGGACACTTGAGTGTGCTCCACAGTAAGGCATTTTTCTTGCTGTAGTAAGCAGGTTGGGACCCCCATGTAATTTAGCTTATACTTAGCCTCTTTATACTTAGCCTCTTAAAATTAGGTCTTAAGTATGATGTTTGTGTTTTATACTTATATTGTTTGATTCTTCTACTACTACTACTACTACTTATAATTTCTATAGCGCTACTAGACGTACGCAGCGCTGTACACTTGAACATGAAGAGACAGTCCTATCTCTGATTTCTTTGCTATGGTTCTCAAATTCCCTTGATATGGACTATCCGGCAAATTCTGTAAATGGTGCCTTAAGTTGTGTGTTCTAATTTGGCTGCATGGCCAAATTGCATGCACAACTTTGAACAACAAGTCAATCAGCGTTGATGATTGGTAATTAACAACCAATTATCAGAACTAATTGGCAACAATTAGGATCTATGCACATATCTGATTCTTTAACAGAATGCACCTATATCCTGTCGTGCATAACAATTTGTAGGCGTATTTAGGGGCTTTCCTGGGGCATTTTCAGATTTTATGTGCATTTATGTAGAATCACGCCTAATTGAGGTGCCTGCATTTAGGTGCAGCTCAATGCTGAGCACAATTCTATAAAGGACGCATACCCTTTATAGAATCACACTAAGTGTGTTTTTAGTTGGCACCGATTTATTCAGGTGGAAAATCTAAATTTGATTCTGCCAAGCCCTTTTGTGAAAAATTACATTGGCTTCCCATTAAAGAACGTATCGCCTATCTGTACCTTGATTCATAGGATCATTTACGGAGAAGTTCCCGATTATATGCTAGATCTGGTGGATCTTCCACCCAGAAACAGTTTCAATTCCTCCCGATCCTTCCTAAATTTACATTACCCAGATTGCAGTGGCCTGAAGTACAAATCTACTTACGCATCCAACTTCTCCTTCATAAGCACACAACTGTGGAATGCACTGCCTAGAACCCTAAAATCAACCCAGAACTATCTAAATTTCAGAAAACTATTGAAGACCACCATGTTCAAGAAGGCATACCTTACAGACTCAACCTAATGTACTTCCACCTGTTTTTCGGCATAATCCATGGACTTTTTTTTACTATCTTTTGTTATCAGTTGTTGTTTTAAATGATACCAATATGGTAATCACCTACTACTACAATGCTTAATTATACTTTCTGAACCGTAGCCTACCCTGCGGTTTTGTGTAAGCCACATTGAGCCTGCAACTGGTGGGAAAATGTGGGGTATTGTAGGCGTATTTCTCAGATAATAAATTACCTGAAACAAGGTTTCCCAACAGAACTATCCGCAAGCAAAATATTTTGTTCTCTGTCTAGGGGAAGGGGGAAAACCTTGGCTATGGCCCTACATGCCACTATTTCGGTCAGAGAGAGACAGAGCTGAGAAATCAGGCTGATATATATTAGCTTTATTATGGACAATATAAAAAAAATATACAAAATAGAAATTTGGCAAAGCTTTGGCTGAACAAAAATACTGGCAGTAATTCTTACAACTATATTCTCACACTACACACATTTCTTACTGGTTGCTAGGTAAACTTGCACAACTGATTAGAATGCAATAACTATGTTACGAGGTAGTATGGTAATTAGCAGCTTCTTTCCCGACCAAGGTTATGACTAACACCAGCCTTATGCTCAGGTAATCACCACTCGCTAACCCAGACTAATAGGAGATAGATCACTGTCTCTCACCAGGCAGGCTGACCTCCCGGGACGCCTCTCAGGAGTAGTACAGGTTACCTCCCAGACTCAAGCTGAGAGATCAGTGAGTCTTCGTCAGAGCCACGACAGGCACTCTGCAGCAGTCAGCAAAGGCACAGGTCACACCTTGCAGGTTGCTGAACCACACGGTACTCTTCCAGATACACAGTTCATCAGTTGGTGGACCTTCTTAGGTCACCGGTCTTCTTTCCACCTCCACCTTCTTCCAAGGATTCCGACTAACTAACTCCCCAACTCTTCCCGCTCTTCCAGCGCCTCTCGGTCAGGTGATACCAATTATCCTCTTGTACCATCCTGTGCATGGTAAGAAGAGTTCTTGTTTTTTCTTTGTGACCTTGGAAATGGTAACTTCTGGTGCTATGCATGCCTCCCTTCTCATCATCTCAGAGATAGAAGGGGAATAATTGGAGCACAGAGTGTCCTTGGCTTTAGCAAGCCTATTAGTGATTTTCCACAAACTGAAGCGGACTCTGACACAGAGATATGCAGGTCAGAGGTTTGCAGCAGCCATCTTCTAGTAACAAGATGTCATAGGCTTGTATAGGCCAAGACCAGCAAGGGAGACACAGGGACATACCCCTACATATTCCCCCCCTTGGAGATGGAATTTACTACTAAGGAGTAAAAGCCTTCTCCAACCTAACTAAAACAGCTAGATGGGTACATCAGAACTCATGGTCAAGACTGAAGACAGAAAAACAGTCAATGTCATTAATTCAATACTAACACACTATCAATGATAACTAGAAGCAAATACTTCATAAAATCATACGTATTGTTCAAGCGTAGTTTCAATAATGCTAATACAGCAAACTACTAATACTAGAACACTCTTAGTGTGTTAGCAGCTATGTCTTAACTCATGAAATTATCATCAACATTTAACCATCAATACAATAAATTGCATAGCAAAAGCATTAGCAATAGTAGTACAGAATATGAAAATGTAAACTAAGTTCTCCGAGGACAAGCAGGCTGCTTGTTCTCACTGATGGGTGACGTCCACGGCAGCCCCTCCAATCGGAAACTTCACTAGCAAAGTCCTTTGCTAGCCCTCGCGCGCCCGCGCGCACCGCGCATGCGCGGCCGTCTTCCCGCCCGAAACCGGCTCGAGCCGGCCAGTCTTCTTTTGTCCGCACTCGGTACGGTCGTGTTTTCGCCGTGTCGAGCCCCGGAAAGTCGACCTCGCGCGTCCAATTTATTTTGAGCGTGTTTTTTTTCCTTCGGGAAAGTTTTCTCTTAGTCGGGAAGTGCTCCGGAAACCCCCCGCCGGGTTTCGTGTAAATCCTCCCCGTACTTCCAGCTTTTTGCCCCGGTAAGTTTTCTTTCGTCGTCGGGGTAGGCCTCTTTTCGGCCTCGGTCGAGATTTTTCTCCCTCTAAATTTTGGTGCTTCAAATTTCGCCATTTCGGCTTTTGATTTCGCCGGTGTGATTTTTCCGCCCATGACATCGAAGCCTTCCAGCGGCTTCAAGAAGTGCACCCAGTGCGCCCGGGTTATCTCGCTCACTGATCGACACTCGTCGTGTCTTCAGTGTCTGGGGGCCGAGCACCGCCCTCAGAACTGCAGTCTGTGTTCCCTGCTTCAAAGGCGGACTCAGGTAGCGAGACTAGCCCAGTGGAACGTGTTGTTCTCGGGCTCTTCGTCGGCATCGGCACCGGGATCTTCGAGTGCATCGACGTCGTCAGCGTCCAGACCATCTTCCTCGGCCGCCCCTGCATCGAGTGCATCGAGGCATCGGGCCTCTGCATCGGCGCCGAGACATCGGATAGCTGCATCGACGTCGGTGGTACCAGGACCTCGTCTGCTGATGTCGTCGGACGGTGGTGCATCGGGTGGAGTGCAGGTGAGGGCTGTCCATTCCCCTGCTGGTGGCGGTGAGCCCTCGGGTGGGTCTCCGCCTACCCTGAGGGCTCCTGCGGTACAGCCCCCCCGAGATCGACCTTCTTCAGTCTCGGCCCCGAGGAAGCGACGGATGGATTCGACGTCCTCCTCGTCGGTGCCGGGGAGCTCCGGTGACATGCTTCGGAAGAAATCGAAGAAGCATCGACACCGGTCTCCTCCCCGTGTCGGCACCGAGAGCTCTGGGTCACCGAGGGATTCGGCACCCAGCAGGCATCGGCACCGAGAGGACCGCTCACCCTCTGTTCAGGAGGTGTCGATGCGCTCCGCTCTGGACAGCCCGGAACAGCCTCCACGCCCGGAACAGGTACTGACGTCGACGCCTGCATCGACCTCTCAGCCTTTCTCTGCAGCCACTCTAAACGAGAGCCTCCGGGCCGTTCTCCCAGAGATTCTGGGAGAGCTGTTGCGCCCTACCCCTCCGGTACCGGCGGTGCTTGCGCCTCCGGTACCGTCGAGCGTGGCGCCGGCTGGCCCATCGCCCAGGTTGAGGTCCCCGACGTCGGTACCGCGTGCGGTGCCGACCGCGGCCACCTCCCAGGAAGGCTCCCCGACCACGTCGGCGGAGGGAGCTTCGCCGATGCGGGCAAGGGAGTCTACCTCTCGACGCCCCCATCGTGGACGGGGTTCCACGGAGTCGAGCAGGGCGAGGTTGCAGACACAGGTCCGGGAACTTGTGTCTGACACCGAGGGTGAGGCCTCGTGGGAGGAAGAGGAAGATCCCAGATTTTCTCTGACGAGGAGTCTGAGGGTCTTCCGTCTGATCCCACTCCCTCTCCTGAGAGACAGCTTTCTCCTCCCGAGAGTCTGTCTTTCGCTTCCTTTGTCCAGGAGATGTCTACGGCCATCCCCTTCCCGGTGGTTGTGGAGGACGAGCCCAGGGCTGAAATGTTTGAGCTCCTGGACTATCCTTCTCCACCTAAGGAAGCGTCCACTGTTCCCTTGCACCATGTCCTGAAGAAGACATTGCTTGCGAACTGGACCAAGCCATTAACTAATCCCCACATTCCCAAGAAGATCGAGTCCCAGTACCGGATCCATGGGGACCCAGAGCTGATGCGCACTCAGTTGCCTCATGACTCTGGAGTTGTGGATTTGGCCCTAAAGAAGGCTAAGAGTTCTAGGGAACATGCTTCGGCGCCCCCGGGCAAGGACGCTAGAACCTTAGACTCCTTTGGGAGGAAGGCCTACCATTCCTCTATGCTCGTGTCCAAGATCCAGTCCTACCAGCTCTACACGAGCATACACATGCGGAACAATGTGCGGCAGTTGGCGGGCTTGGTTGATGCTCTTCCCCCTGAGCAAGCCAAGCCTTTTCAGGAGGTGGTCAGGCAGCTGAAGGCGT
This sequence comes from Microcaecilia unicolor, assembly GCF_901765095.1. NCBI lineage: Eukaryota > Metazoa > Chordata > Amphibia > Gymnophiona > Siphonopidae > Microcaecilia > Microcaecilia unicolor. The sequence continues at coordinate 86,540,920 of NC_044035.1, forward strand.
GCAGAAAATTCCTGGCCAGAGGAGTTTATGACACTTTTGATGTTGCGTCCAGGGCCGCTGCTCAAGGTGTGGTGATGCGCAGGCTCTCATGGCTGCGTGCCGCCGACCTGGAGAATAGACTCCAGCAGCGGATTGCGGACTCGCCTTGCCGTGCGGATAACATTTTTGGCGAAAAAGTCGAACAGGTGGTAGAGTCTCTCCACCAGTGGGACACCGCATTCGACAAGTTCGCCCGCCGGCAGCCTTCAGCTTCTACCTCTACAGGTAGACGATTTTTCGGGGGAAGGAAGACTGTTCCCTATACTTCTGGCAAGCGTAGGTACAATCCTCCTTCCCGACAGCCTGCGGCCCAGGCTAAGCCCCAGCGCGCTCGCTCTCGTCAGCAGCGTGCGACTCAGCAAGGCCCCGCGGCTCCCCAGCAAAAGCAAGGGGCGAGCTTTTGACTGGCTCCAGCAGAGCATAGCCGACATCCAAGTGTCAGTGCCGGGCGACCTGCCTGTCGGAGGGAGGTTGAAAGCTTTTCACCAAAGGTGGCCTCTCATAACCTCCGATCAGTGGGTTCTCCAAATAGTCCGGCAAGGATACACCCTCAATTTGGCCTCAAAACCTCCAAATTGTCCTCCGGGAGCTCAGTCCTACAGCTTCCAGCACAAGCAGGTACTTGCAGAGGAACTCTCCGCCCTTCTCAGCGCCAATGCGGTCGAGCCCGTGCCATCCGGGCAAGAAGGGCTGGGATTCTATTCCAGGTACTTCCTTGTGGAAAAGAAAACAGGGGGGATGCGTCCCATCCTAGACCTAAGGGCCCTGAACAAATATCTCGTAAAAGAAAAGTTCAGGATGCTTTCCCTGGGCACCCTTCTCCCCATGATTCAGCAAAACGATTGGCTATGCTCTCTGGACTTGAAGGATGCCTACACACACATCCCGATACTGCCAGCTCACAGACAGTATCTGCGATTTCAGCTGGGCACACGCCACTTCCAGTACTGTGTGCTACCCTTTGGGCTCGCCTCCGCGCCCAGGGTGTTCACAAAGTGCCTAGCTGTGGTAGCAGCGGCGCTTCGCAGGCTGGGGGTGCACGTGTTCCCATATCTCGACGATTGGCTGGTGAAGAACACATCCGAGGCAGGAGCCCTGCAGTCCATGCAGATGACTATTCGCCTCCTGGAGCTACTGGGGTTTGTGATAAATTACCCAAAGTCCCATCTTCTCCCAGTGCAGAAACTCGAATTCATCGGAGCCCTGCTGGATTCTCGGACGGCTCGCGCCTATCTCCCAGAGGCGAGGGCCAACAACTTGTTGTCCCTCGTCTCGCGGGTGCGAGCGTCCCAGCAGATCACAGCTCGGCAGATGTTGAGATTGTTGGGCCACATGGCCTCCACAGTTCATGTGACTCCCATGGCCCGCCTCCACATGAGATCTGCTCAATGGACCCTAGCCTCCCAGTGGTATCAGGCCGCTGGGGGACTAGAGGACGTGATCCACCTGTCCACGAGTTTTCTCGAATCCCTGTATTGGTGGACGATTTGCTCCAATTTGACTCTGGGACGTCCCTTCCAAATTCCTCAGCCACAAAAGTGCTGACCACGGATGCGTCTCTCCTGGGATGGGGAGCTCATGTCGATGGGCTTCACACCCAAGGAAGGTGGTCCCTCCAAGAAAGCGATCTACAGATCAATCTTCTGGAGTTGCGAGCGATCTGGAACGCTCTGAAGGCTTTCAGAGATCGGCTGTCCCACCAAATTATCCAAATTCAGACAGACAATCAGGTTGCCATGTACTATGTCAACAAGCAGGGGGGCACCGGATCTCGCCCCCTGTGTCAGGAAGCCGTCAGCATGTGGCTCTGGGCTCGCCGTCAAGGCATGGTGCTCCAAGCCACATATCTGGCAGGCGTAAACAACAGTCTGGCCGACAGGTTGAGCAGGATTATGCAACCTCACGAGTGGTCGCTCAATCCCAGTGTGGTGCGACAGATCTTCCAGGCGTGGGGCACCCCCCTGGTGGATCTCTTCGCATCTCAAGTGAACCACAAGGTCCCTCAGTTCTGTTCCAGGCTTCAGGCCCACGGCAGACTGGCGTCGGATGCCTTCCTCCTGGATTGGGAGGAGGGACTGCTGTATGCTTATCCTCCCATCCCTCTGGTGGGGAAGACTTTGTTGAAACTCAAGCAAGACCGAGGCACCATGATTCTGATCGCTCCTTTTTGGCCGCGTCAGATCTGGTTCCCTCTTCTTCTGGAGTTATCCTCCGAAGAACCGTGGAGATTGGAGTGTTTTCCGACCCTCATCACGCAGGACGAAGGGGCCCTTCTGCATCCCAACCTCCAGTCTCTGGCTCTCACGGCCTGGATGTTGAGGGCGTAGATTTTGCCTCTTTGGGTCTGCCAGAGGGTGTCTCCCGTATCTTGCTTGCTTCCAGGAAAGACTCCACCAAGAGAAGTTACTTCTTTCATTGGAGGAGGTTTGCCGTCTGGTGTGACAGCAAGGCCCTAGATCCTCGCTCTTGTCCTACACAGACCCTGCTTGAATACCTTCTGCACTTGTCTGAGTCTGGTCTTAAGACCAACTCCGTAAGGGTTCACCTTAGTGCAATCAGTGCATACCATTACCAAGTGGAAGGTAAGCCGATCTCAGGACAGCCTTTAGTTGTTCGCTTCATGAGAGGTTTGCTTTTGTCAAAGCCCCCTGTCAAGCCTCCTACAGTGTCATGGGATCTCAATGTCGTTCTCACCCAGCTGATGAAACCTCCTTTTGAGCCACTGAATTCCTGCCATCCGAAGTACTTGACCTGGAAGGTCATTTTCTTGGTGGCAGTTACTTCGGCTCGTAGAGTCAGTGAGCTTCAGGCCCTGGTAGCCCAGGCCCCTTACACCAAATTTCATCACAACAGAGTAGTCCTCCGCACTCACCCTAAGTTTCTGCCAAAGGTCGTGTCGGAGTTCCATCTGAACCAGTCAATTGTCTTGCCAACATTCTTTCCCCGTCCTCATTCCTGCCCTGCTGAACGTCAGCTGCACACATTGGACTGCAAGAGAGCATTGGCCTTCTACCTGGAGCGGACACAGCCCACCAGACAGTCCGCCCAATTGTTTGTTTCTTTTGACCCCAATAGGAGGGGAGTGGCTGTAGGGAAACGCACCATATCCAATTGGCTAGCAGATTGCATTTCCTTCACTTACGCCCAGGCGGGGCTGGCTCTTGAGGGTCATGTCACGGCTCATAATGTTAGAGCCATGGCTGCGTCGGTAGCCCACTTGAAGTCAGCCTCCATTGAAGAAATTTGCAAAGCTGCGACGTGGTCATCTGTCCACACATTCACATCTCATTACTGCCTGCAGCAGGATACCCGACGCGACAGTCGGTTCGGGCAGTCAGTTCTTCAGAACCTGTTTGGGCTCTAGGATCCAACTCCACCCCCCGAGGGCCCTGTTTGTTCTGTTCCAGGCTGCACTCTCAGTTAGTTGGTAAATTTTTTAGGTCAATCTCAGTTATGTCCTCGCCGTTGCGAGGCCCAATTGACCATGGTTGTTGTTTTGAGTGAGCCTGGGGGCTAGGGATACCCCATCAGTGAGAACAAGCAGCCTGCTTGTCCTCGGAGAAAGCGAATGCTACATACCTGTAGAAGGTATTCTCCGAGGACAGCAGGCTGATTGTTCTCACAAACCCGCCCGCCTCCCCTTTGGAGTTGTGTCTTCCCTTGAAGTGTATTGTCTTGCTACATACTGGACTGGCCGGCTCGAGCCGGTTTCGGGCGGGAAGACGGCCGCGCATGCGCGGTGCGCGCGGGCGCGCGAGGGCTAGCAAAGGACTTTGCTAGTGAAGTTTCCGATTGGAGGGGCTGCCGTGGACGTCACCCATCAGTGAGAACAATCAGCCTGCTGTCCTCGGAGAATACCTTCTACAGGTATGTAGCATTCGCTATGTTGCATAGTGGAGAGTTACTCATGGTTGACCTCCACAAAGTCTAACAAAGTCAATGGTATGAGAGTCCTTAGACTGTAAAAATGGCATAATGTCCAAACCAAAGTCAATAGGGTGGACCGTGATGAATGATGAGGTATAAATGGACAACTTCTCACATCAAGAAGACATCAAACGGGAACAATATGGTCCACGTATTGGTGATGATGAAGAAAATCTTCAAACATAAGCATTGGACACAGTTCAAAAAGAAAGTCAATGAAATGTCCCAAAAACAAACAAACACATCCAAAACTTTACTTTCAGGAACACTGGATCGGTTAAAATAAAAATAAAACCAAATAAATTCCCCCCCAACAAGAAGAATGATTCTTGGGAAAAGAAAATCCAACAGTCATGACTAAACAATGGAAATCATGAGGGACAAAGGGAAGGAATGTTGAAAACCACCAATGGATTAGGAAGCAGGGCGTCAGGAACATCTTGAAGAATGACATCAGGAACAGAAACAGGATCAATCTGCTTGGCAACTGCATCGAATCTTCAAGGTTTTGTTTTTTCTCTGTAGCTAAAAAACAAAAGAAAACGAAGCTATTCTGCTTCATGGTTAGTTTGGGTCATTTCAACAATGCATGCATCTGGAACCAAATGACTTGGGTGACATGTGGACCCATTTAAGGTTATCTTCATCTTGAGAATTTTTTCTGAGGCGAATTTGGTACGCCACAGGTGAAGCTTTTTCCACTATAGGGAAAGGACCATGCCAACTGGGCAAAATTTTCTTCTCTTTTACCTTGTTTCTGCCAAAATTGAAATAGAATACCTTGTCACCAATTTGGTATTCTTTGGAGGTAGTCCCTTGATCATAGTAGGCTTTTCTACCTCTAGCACTACTTTCCAAGTTCTTTTGGGCAAAGGCAAAGGCACTTTGCAAATGCTGACGCAAATGGGTGACATACTCATGAGAGGAAGTAGCACTGGACAAGTTCACATCATTAGACCTGTAAAGCAAATGAATTGGTAACATCATTTCCCTACCTGTCATCATCTCAAACGGTGACACTCCTGGGGACCGGTGAGGTGTGGCACGAATGTCCATGAGGACCAGTGGCAACTTCATGTCCCAATCCTTACCTGATGAGGATACATACTTCTTCAGAATGGTGACGATGGTACGATTAGCTCTTTCCACTTGTCCTAAGGACTGGGGTCGGTAGGCAATGTGCAATTTACTCTTCACTCCTAGCATCTTCCACATGTGCTGGATCACTTCTGCGGTAAACTGAGATCCTTGGTCTGAATCCACTCGCATAGGCAAACCCCACCGACTGAACACATGATTCAGTAGCAAGGTAGCCGTGGTCTCGGCTGTGCAATTTGGAGCCGGTAGACAATCCACCCACTTGGTGAACAGGCAGGTAACGGTGAGCATATACTTGTTGCCTCGAGTGGATCGAACCACAGGTCCAACCCAATCAATCTGGATATCTGACCAGGGCATAGCAATACCCTTCTTCCTGAGGGGTGCTCGATGTGAAGGAGAGGAGGGCTGAAAACGACAACAGGTCAGGCAACCTCTTGTGTACAGCTGCACATCCTGACGCATGTGGGGCCAATAAGCTACTTGCTTCAAGGTCTTGTAGGTAATGCCTTCACCTCGATGTCCTGCACATGGTTCATCATGAGCATGCTGCAACATGATGCCACGATATGTTTGGGGTACTACCCACTGCTCAATGCCATGCCTACTCGTACGAATAAGCAGGTCCTGTCGGATCTTAAACTTCTCTCTGGAGGTGTAGAGTATCCTCAGTTCTTCAGTCTGACACTCCTCCTCCGTCAACGGATGTTCATGTGGATTCTGGATGTACTCATAAAATCTTCCAACTACTGGATCTGCTTTCTGAGCCGTGACAAGATCAAAGGATGGGATTTCACTGCTCCACTGGAACACTGGAGTCTCACAGAGCTGTTTAGTTTACCGTCGGGTGACAGCGTGAACTGCCAATATATCAGGTTCTGAGAACTGCCATAATTCTCCTGTGAGTGCACATTCCTTGGCGAGTTGGTCTGCTAAGTCATTTTCTATCTTGTCGGGACTATCAATTTTTGCATGACCCTTGACCTTCTTCCAATAGATGGTCATATCATGGTCACGTACCAGTTGATCCAATGCCAGAATCAAATTTCCATGATGTACTGGTTTTCCTTTAGAATTTAGCATGTTGTTCTGCTTCCAGAGGGGTAGATGAGAAACAAAGTTCTGTCTCACATAATCGGAATCGGTGCATATGACTAATTCCTTAATGCCTTTCTGAACTGCAGACTGTACCGCCACCAAGGCTGCAACTTTCTCAGCGTACTGGTTGGTCTGAGAACCCAAGCTGTGCTTGATCGTCTCTTCCGGTATGGTGGAATTCCATACCACTCCCACACCTGCAACCAACACATGGTCTGTGTCACGGCGGTAGGCACAACCATCCACATAGACCTTAGGCATTGTATCACAGATCTTCTCATCATACAGATGGTGTAGATGAGGTTCTTTCTCTCGTGGGTGAACATCAGTTTCAGACGGACCTGCAAGGGAATCATGCCCTGCACAGTCGTGCAGATCAGCCATACCTTGGGCTACTACATTACGATGTTTCTGAGCATACCTTACCTCTAGAGGCCATCCTTGGAGAGCCAATGTCCAGGAGACTATCCTACTGTTGGACACCCGACCAGATTTGATTCGGTCCCTACCCAGGAAACCAACGATTTGATGACAGGTTTCCACGATTAGCTTCTCTCCTTGGATGTAACTCCGGAAGTGTTGCAGAGCCCACACTGTGGTCAATAAGGATTTCTCACAGTCTGAATATTTCTTTTCCACTTCGGATAGGCCTTTGCTGGCATAAGCCACAACCCGCTTATCGGAATCATAGTTCTGATATAAGACAGCACTCATGGAGTGATGGGAGTATCCCAGGTCCACGTAGAATTCACGACCCCCCTCAGGGTACGCGAGGCATGGAAAGCGGCTGAGCTGATCTTTGAGTGTCTGCATCGCCGATGCTTTCTCTGGACCCGAAGCCCAGGGTGTGTCTTTCTTCAATAGCTTGACCAAGGGTCTGGTGATCTCCGCATACTCGTCGATGAACTGCCTGGAGTAATTGCATATTCCCAGAAAGGAATGAAGTTCTGTGAGATTGGTAGGTTGTTTCAGCTGTTGTAAGGCCTGTACTCGCTTCTTCTGAGGTCGCAGACCCTCAGCAGAAATTTCATACCCTAGGTAATTCAGAGATTTCTTGCACCATTGTCCTTTGGCCAATGTCAATTTAGCTCCCGCATTTGTCAACTGTCTGAAAACGTGCTCAATCTCTGACAAATGTTCTTGAAAGGTAGGGCCTTTGATCAGAATATCATCCACATAGACTACAGTGCCTCGAGCTTCAGCATCTGGAAGTGCTTTGTGTAGGAAGATGTTGAATTCAGCCGGTGAATTGAGAAAACCAAAGGGAGTCCTGTTCCACATGTACTGTTTCTTCCCAAAGGTGAAAGCCAGTTTATACTGATCATGTGGATGTACAGGTACAGTCCAAAACCCTGATGCCAAGTCTAAGCTGGTGAAATACTTAGCCCCCTTGATGGTAGCAAGACTCTGATCCAGTGAAGCCATCGGCCACCTAGACAACGGTACTCGCTTATTCAGCTGACGGTAGTCCAAGGCAATTCTCTAACTGTTGTTCTTCTTCAAGATGGGCCACAGAGGGGAGTTGTAGGTGCTGTTGCATTGCCTAATGATGCCCCTGGCCTCCAAGGTATTGAGAATCTCTTGTACAGATTCATAGGAAGCCAATGGAATCTTATACTGGCGCACAAAGACAGGCTTACTATTTGGTTCTGTAGGCACTCTGGTGACGTGCAGGTCTGTAAGGCCACAGTCATATGAGTCTACAGCAAAAAGTTCCTTGTATTTGTACAGCAACTCAGTCAACTGCCTCTTCTCCGTGTCAGTAGTGCAAGCATCAGCCTGTTCCACTTGATCTTTCACCATAGCATCAAACTCAGAGAAAGGTTGGTTGGATGGAATTTCCACTTGTTCCTCAATGTCCACCTGCAGAGATGAGGTTTCCACAGAATTCACAACTCTAGCCATATTTCTGGACAAAATCAAGAAGTCGTCTTCCAACAGCACTTGTGAACCCATTGCGTCATAAGGCCAGACAAACTCCAGAGAGACGAGGCCTCTGGGAGAGGTAAACAGACTCTCAGTTCCCCCCCCCCCCCCCCCCCCGGCAGGTGTTCCAAGAGGAAGGCAGCCTGCCAATAATAGGCAAACTTACCTCGACATCAGGAAAAGACTCTCCCACTAGAAATCCAAAAGGGTCTCCATTAGATACAAACACTTCCTCTGATTGCGGATTGGTGACCAACAAGTGAAAGGAAGTACCAGTCACCTCCAAACATGGCAGGACACTGGTGCACAACCCTTGGTCCCGAAAATGGGAATGAGGGTTGAAGAACACCACTTTGTCCAATAGACGCTGTCCCTGTGCAAGACGGAGCCGGATGGAAAAGTCCCTCACTCTTGCCGGAATGGTCACATTTTTATCACAGACTACTTCACAGACCTGGGGTATGGTCTGTCCCGATTTCAGGCTAGTAGACGTAGCTTCAACTTCCACAGGGTTGCCATCAAGTCGACTCCACAAAACAAGGTTCACCAGATCCACATAGACTCCCAAGCGTACGAGGCAATCGGAACCTAAATATAAGGACTCCTGTAGGCCTTTGACCACCGAGAAACTGTGGGTGAAAGACTTCTGTCCCACGATCACGGGCAGTCTGCACATTCCCACAAGTGTCTTGGCAACTTGTCCAGGTACCTGCACAGAAGTGGAAGACCCCTTGCTGAAGGGTAGCTGCAGAGACTTGCAAAGACTGTGAAACAGAGTGTCACTGATGAAGGAAACGTCGCTAGGCAACAGCAAAGTGGACTGAAGTGTAAGGTCAGCTATCTGGACAGGGATGGTGTAGGCCTCATCCTTCTGTAGGACATCAACCAACTTGCGAGGATGTGGTGGGTCAGGACTGGAAGTGGAATCAGCGAACTCTTGGGATATGACGGCGTCATCTGGAGAATCTTTCACCGTAGGCGAGTTATTCAACACGATCTCCAGATTGTCATCCCCTAGAACAATGTCAGCTATCCGATCGGTCTGGACCCGGATTACCTCCCCACGCTGGTCCCCCCCTTGTGCACCACACAACTGGAGCTCCCAGATGTGAGGGTCTTCGGAATTCTGAAAATTGATTCGGATAGGGGAATCCTTAAGTCCCACAGAACTGGAACCACTGACTCTGCTCATATGCCTTACTTTCCCATATGGAAGGGGGTCCATAACTTGGGCCCAGATCACCTCATGGCGCAAGTCCAAAGTAGCCCCAAATCTTTTCAGAAGATCAATTCCAATTAAGAATTCTTCACCAGGACAGGTAGTAATTATGGTGGGGTGTTTGATGTACATTTCCCCGAGCTGTAAGGAAAGCCACACCTGACCCACAGTACCAATGCTCTGCTTGCCATAAGCCTCCAATGAGAAATTGCATGGGGTGACGCTCAAGCTATCTCGACCCTCCGCTAAAGATGCCTCAAGTTTCTGAAACAGGCCTTGGGTAATCAAAGTCACTTCTGAGGCCGTATCCAGTAGACCCTGACAAGAAAATGTCTGTTGAATCAACAGATCCATGGTATATCTGGAACCTTTAGGAGTAAGGTTACCCATAAAGTACCTGGTTTCCTTAATCGAGTCACTCCATAGAGGCCCTTCCGGGTTCAAGGGCGGGGCATCTGCATTTGCATCAGATAACTCCTCACTGACGGTTGACACAGCATCTACTTGAACAATGGGCAAAAGGGTTGGTGAAGAAGGAGCCGAACCTAGTCATGCCGGTTCTTCTTCTGTATTCTGGTGTTCAGAGATTTCAATGGACTTGACACTAGGCCCTGTCTTGCTGATGTTATTGGGGACCTGATCCTTGTTCCCTGGGTAATTGTTTCTTCTCATGTAGGAAGATGGGGGTTGCTGCAATGCTCCCGAACTTGAACCTTGTTGTTTATCCCGCAATGCTTTAATCTGGGCTTCTAGGGCCCTGATCTTCTCCTCAGGGTCGGGACTCCGATGTTGCTCTATCGTTTGATCCAGCTGTGCCTGCAGGGACCGGATCTTTTCCTGGGCCCGCTTCCTCTGATTATAGTGTCGCCCTCTTGGGTGTTCTTGATCTTCCTGAGCAGCAGGGGGCACTGTATCCCTCGGCCAGCGTGGTTGATTACTGCCACCCCGGACTTGTGCATGAGGGCTTGCCACCTTATCCAGAGAAAGGGTGGAGGAAACATCACAAACACTGGGTGAAGCCCCCGGGCTGCGGTTCTTCGCAGCCGGTTTGGGTGCCGCCCCCGTGGGTTGTGTGCGACACATATCAAAAACCTCCTCAGCCCGCTTCAACATAACGGAGAACGGTTCTTTCTGGTAACCCGCTAAAGACACTTTTACGTGGTTGGGCAGGCCTTTCCAAGAGTTTGAAGTTGGAGATTTGAGAAGAGAGTTCTCAAATCTCCAACTTCAAACTCTTGGGTCTCAGGGTCCGCCCCCCCCCCCCCCTCCTGAAATGCTTCCCTCAGGCGATAGGCCCATTCATGGGGACTCTCATTTGGACCACAGCGCATATTATATGCTGCTCTTTTGGCCTCTGTGGGATCCGCGAACAGTCCATACCGCTTCTTCAGGGCTTGTTCCACTGTGAATAGATCATTATGCTCGGCTAAAATGGCCTTTAAATACGTTTGGCACTCCGCCGCAAACGTCCATTTCAGTAGAGCTCTTTTATCTGACTCGGCGTAAACCTGTAGTGAATTAAAAAGGTCATGCACACTATCCAGGTGAGCGTGTATGGTAACCCCTGAAGACTCCTTAAAAGGTACAATCATAGCGTGAAGTGTTCTCATTACTTGATTGTGCTGCTCTCTAGATAAAGGAGTAACTGTGTGTGTCTGAGTGGAATTTTGCTGCTTACCAGTAGTGGAAGGGTATTGGGAGGCGGGGATGCTGCTGATGTCATCCAGTATGGCTGGGGGCGTTGACCTCCTGGGGAGGGGCACCGGCCCACGATTCCTAGTGACCTCATCGGATTGGGCAGAGAGCTGTGCCTTTCTTGGGTGGAGCATGTGTGTAATGGTACCGGTGTCTACCTCAGATAGTGCACTAAGCTGTGTTCCTCTTGGGAGAGGCATAGGTGTCTCCACCCTGTGGGCCTCACCAAGAGATACAGTGTTCCTTGACCGGACTGGGCGGAGTCCAGGCTCCTGCATGCCGTCGTAAGTCTCAGGATCTATGGTACTGTACTGGGGAGGGGCTGACTTAGTCTGATCCCTGGAGCCTAACTGGAAGCTCTGAGTGTCCAGCTGCTGATCATATCTGGAGTACCGATCAGACAGTCTGGCAGGTTCCAGCGCAGGGCTAGGTAACTGGGCATCATCACTGTCTAGCAACTCCATAGGCATTACAGTATGTTCATATTCCAGGCTACAGATCTCCTTACTCATAGCGTCTAATTCTTCTTTGTACAGATCTAAAGCATTTACACAGGCATCGTTATCCTGAAGGGCTTTATGTAGCTTCAGTGTGAGCTCTCTATTCTGCTCCCATAACTCAGTCATTTCTTGATTAGCTTTGTGCCTCTCCTGCTGAGCAGAGCTAAGGCTATCTTTTTCTTGTTGCAATTCTAACCGGAGGGCAGCGAGCGACCCCTGGGAAGTTTCTTTCTCTTCCTGATAGAGAAACCGAAGCCGGTCTAACTCTTGCTGCGTCACGCCCAACTCGTGATTCATATCAGCTAAACGCTGGGCCTGAGAGCACAGAGAGGACTCCTTCTCCTTCAGTTCTCTACGCAGGGAGAGAGCATGTTCCTCCCATTTAGATCTTTCCATCTCAATAGCAGAACATTTTTCTTTGAGCACAACACATTGGACGCATGCCTGAACCTGGGTGGCGTCCGCATTTTCCCTCTGCTTATCAGCTGCCTGTGCAATTAACTCTGCCTTTTCCTTATGTAGAGTCTCAACAGTGCTCTGCATCTGTTGTAGCCTCTCCCGCTGAGCGGAGCTAAGGTTTGCATTATATTCTTTAATTGCCAGGAGAATACAGCTTAATTCAGCTAGATCTGGGACAGTAAGGCGTGCTTTATTAGTTATCACCCGGTTAATTGCTGATGAATATGCGGCTATGCTATCATCGCCCACCTTGTGAAACAAGTTAAATAAAGAGGTTACAGTCAACTCTTGTTTCAACTTCGGTTTTGTGAAAGACACCAGAATTTCTAAAGCTTCTAATTCCAAATTAGAATGCGTAACTGTACGAGTTGACATGATCTCTGCTTATCTGTAAGCACTAAAGTAAACACAGGCTGTACTAACCAGCCAGAAATAGGCGAGATTTATGGCTTAGCCTGCAGGCAGCTTCACACACAGAAACCTGATGAGACACAGCCAAAATACTCCCCCCCTGCACGTCTCTGAACAGTCTAAGAGACACAGAGCAAGGAATCGCAGAACGAATCCAGACTTCAACAAAGCGTTTAATATCACAGCAGCAATTCTCTCTCACTACAGAAACACAAACCGGAATACTTTTCTCAACTCTTAGAGATCCTGTGACTGAGCCCCCATATCTGTAGGCGGATTTCCCAGATAATAAATTACCTGAAACAAGGTTTCCCAACAGAACTATCCGCAAGCAAAATATTCTGTTCTCTGTCTAGGGGAAGGGGGAAAACCTTGGCTATGGAGCTACATGCCACTATTTCGGTCAGAGAGAGAGAGCTGAGAAATCAGGCTGATATATATTAGCTTTATTATGGATAATATAAAAAAATATATACAAAATAGAAATTTGGCAAAGCTTTGGCTGAACAAAAATACTGGCAGTAATTCTTACAACTATATTCTCACACTACACACATTTCTTACTGGTTGCTAGGTAAACTTGCACAACTGATTAGAATGCAATAACTATGTTATGAGGTAGTATGGTAATTAGCAGCTTCTTTCCTGACCAAGGTTATGACTAACACCAGCCTTATGCTCAGGTAATCACCACTCGCTAACCCAGACTAATAGGAGATAGATCACTGTCTCTCACCAGGCAGGCTGACCTCCGGGGACGCCTCTCAGGAGTAGCACAGGTTACCTCCCAGACTCAAGCTGAGAGATCAGCGAGTCTTCGTCAGAGCCACGACAGGCACTCTGCAGCAGTCAGCAAAGGCACAGGTCACACCTTGCAGGTTGCTGAACCACACGGTACTCTTCCAGATACACAGTTCATCAGTTGGTGGACCTTCTTAGGTCACTGGTCTTCTTTCCACCTCCACATTCTTCCAAGGATTCCGACTAACTAACTCCCCAACTCTTCCCGCTCTTCCAGCGCCTCTCGGTCAGGTGATACCAATTATCCTCTTGTACCATCCTGTGCATGGCAAGAAGAGTTCTTGTTTTTTTCTTTGTGACCTTGGAAATGGTAACTTCTGGTGCTATGCATGCCTCCCTTCTCATCATCTCAGAGATAGAAGGGGAATAATTGGAGCACAGAGTGTCCTTGGCTTCAGCAAGCCTGTCAGTGATTTTCCACAAACTGAAGCGGACTCTGACACAGAGATATGCAGGTCAGAGGTTTGCAGCAGCCATCTTCTAGTAACAAGATGTCATAGGCTTGTATAGGCCAAGACCAGCAAGGGAGACACAGGGACATACCCCTACAGTATAAATGTATTAAATAAATAAATAATTTATAGAATTTGGTCCTATAGGTCTAGATTTGGATTGTGATGATAATGGTGCTTTTTCATTTTCTTCTTCATGACTTTCATAGTCTACCACTCAAAGCATGCTCAGAACATGCCTCTTTTAAATTTCCTCCTGTTGCTTTATAGAGCGCCTTTTCTAAAAATCACTACATATGCTTATAATCTGGTTTATATGTATAAATCAGCTTTTTTATACATATAAAGGCTGTCATTTTGAAAGGGCTATTCGTGTTTGAGATGTGCATAAACTGGTATTTATTTATTTGGATTTTGCACACACCTTTTTTAGTAGTAGCTCAAGGTGAGTTACACTTAGGTACACTGGGTATTTTCCTGTCCTTGGAGAGCTCATAATCTAAGTTTATACCTGAGGCAGTGAAGCATTAAGGGGTCCTTTTACTAACGTGCGCTGAAAAATGGCCTACGGTAGTGTAGATACATGTTTTGAGTGCACGCAGAATTATTTTTCAGCGCACCTACAAAAAATGCCTTTTTAAAATTTTTGCCTAAAATGGATGTGCAGCAAAATGAAAATTGCCGTGTGTCCATTTTGGATCTGAGACCTTACTGCCAGCCATTGACCTAGCGGTAAAGTCTCACACGGTAACCGTGCGGTAATGACTTATGCGCGTCTGATATGTGCATCCAAAAATGAAAATTATTTTTTGGATGTGTGTATCTGTTGCACGCCAAAAATGAAATTACTGCAAGAGCCACATGGTAGCCGGGCGGTAAATCCATTTTGGCGCATTGGGCACACGTAGATGCTTACACAGCTTAGTAAAAGGGCCCCCTAAGTGACTTGCCCAAGATCACAAGGAGAAACACTGAGATTTGAACCAGGCACTTCTGGATGTCAAGACTGGCGCTCTAACCACTAGGCTACTCCTCCACCTGCATCTTGTATAAAGGTCTGAGTCCCCATGTTACAATGCCAGGATACGTACGTCTCAAACTCAAGTGCATTGCTAATGGCAAAGGGGTATAGACTGGGTGTGTCTTTAGGAATTGTCTGCTTCTTGTCATTCACTCATGAATCATTAGTGCACAGTGACAAATTCGATCTATATTCTGTGATTTATTAGTTGCCAAATGAGAGAATTATTTTGTTAAGCTAACTTATTTTGTACTGATCATAATTATCTACATAAAACAGATTTATATTTTATCTTTGCCAGAGCTGCGTTAGTACAGTCATTTATCTGAACCCATTCAAGGAACTCAAATTAGTAACACAACCCTAGACATTCCTTGTGTGCTAATTGCTCCATAGGTTAATAAACACCCCACCTTTGCGATACTAAATGTGGACGCCTAAATGAAACAAGGGCACATCTAACTTACTGTATTCTGTAAGTTGTATTCATAAGTGGAAGCCCCACCCATGTCTCTTCCATGCCCCAAGCATCAAATAAACGCTTCATGGCTTTATATAATGTGTCATTTATCTGTTTTTGAATGAAGGCTTTGAAATTTGTTAATATCTCTCACTGTCTCTGGTGTTTGTTGTGTAATTACACTGCAGCTTTGATTTTTCTCATTTTCACATCAGGCTAAAATGTGTATAGCTATGGGTCCTGGAAACGATATGTTTGAAAGCACAAGGATAATAGGAGAACATATTTATTCTAAAGCAAAGGTAAGTGATTCATTTATGGATAAGCCTTGTTTATATCTTCTTCTTTAATATGAGCTTCACTGAGGTAGTGTCCCATTAGCAAAAATGTACCTTGCTGTGCAGAGCAATCTTTCATGGAGCTATTTTTCTTTGGAAGAACATCAAAGTATTCCCTCATATTATTTTGGGGACAGAGCCACAGAAATGTCACCCGAGAACAACACACTCAGATAACCAATTTGCATTTGCTTTTTGTGCCAGCTGGAATTGAAGCAGGGGCGTAGCCAGACACCCAATTTTGGGTGGGCCTGGGCCCAAGATGGGTGGGCAGAAGAACTCTACCTTGTCCCACAAGTGATTTGGTCTCTCCCTCTCTCACCTGCATATCATATGGTTCTCAAACATACTCCCTCTCCTACATACCTTTTAAATCACAGATTTTCACAAAAATCTGGCTGTGAATACACACTGCTCAGGTTGGCCTCACAGCCTTCCCTCTGATGCAAATTCCTGTTTCCGCATAGGAGGGAATACATCAGAGGAATGGCTGTGGGGCTAGTGCGAGCACTATGTATCAGTTGCTGCTCGCTGCAGGTGAAGATCTGCTATTTAAAAAGTATGCAGGAGGGACAGTTGTTGGGAGTTTTGGGCTGGTGGGCCTGGGCCCACCCTTAGCTACGCCACTGAATTGAAGCATGGGTCAGAATATTCTCACAGTGGCAACTAGAAGGTGATTCTGTAACAGAGCACCTATGTGGCACCTATTCTATAAAGGAAACAGGTGTATACGTTTCTTTATAGAATACTAGTGTGACAGGTAAAATATGGCACTACATATAGCATGCACAGAAAACAAAAAAGCGAACAATGGTTGGCAGATCTTTATTCAATGAAAACGACCCAACACAGACTGTATTTTGGCTCTAAGGACTGCATCAGGGGTCTGCAATTTCAACAATTATAATGTAACATCTATGAATTAGAGATAATAAGCATATAGTCTTTAAAAAGACTGAGGATGAGTTCTGATATCAGAACACCTCTATCACCAAACGTCTGCTTCCGCCAACATTAATGTGAGAGCACTTACCTTGAAAGACCGATGGGGCCACCATTTAACTTCGGTGAAGCTTCCTCAGGGGTTAAGTGCACTCTAGTGTTCTTTTTTGCAGAAATTGTGGTGTAAAGTGGCACTTAACCCATGAAGGTGCTTCACTGAAGTGAAATTGTTGCCCCATTGGACTTTCAAGATAAGTGCGTTCACATAGGTTTAACTCACCACTTTTTTTTATTATAAATTTATAAAATTTAGTTTTCACAAATAAAACAAGGGAGTTTTTAGACCAAAGAAAGAAAAAGTGCCAGCACTGAGACTGCGGCCATGACCACCTGAAAGATCTTTTCTCCCTAAAAAAAGAAAAAATAATAATAGAGCACATTATGCTATCATTAAATTGTTGATGAAGTGAGTTTGGCAGCACTTGCACATTTTTTGATTGTGACAGGTAAAATAGGGGCCAATAATTTAGGCACAAGCACATGTGCCAGCCATAAGGCAGGTGGAAATGCCTGTGTCTAGATTCTCCGCCCATGTGTATGCCTGTTTTTCAAACACACTAACCAGCTTATTTTCGAAAGAGAAAGACGCCTTTAGTGCGACCTAAATCGGGAGATAGAAGTTTGTCTTGCAAAGGCGCCCAAATCGGTATAATCGAAAGCCGATTTTGGGCGTTTCCAACTGCACTCCGTCGCGGAAACGAATAAAGTTGACGGGGGCATGTCAGCGGCATGGTGGAGGCGGAACTGGGGCGTGGTTATCAGCCGAGGAGAGATGGGTGTCTTTAGCTGATAATCGAAAAAAAAGGCGTTTTTACCGCAATTTTGGGTCACTTTTTTTGGACCCTTTTTTCACGAACAAGTCCCAAAAAAGTGCTCCAACTGCCCAGATGACCACTAGAGGGAATCAGGGATGACCTCCCCGGACTCCCCCAGTGGTCACTAACCCCCTCCCACCAAAAAAAACCCACTTTACAAACTTTTTTTCCAGCCTGTATGCCAGTCTCAAATGCCATATCCACCTCCATGACAGCAGAATGTGTTCGATCCTGTCACAGCCTTTCCCTGGGTCAGATGTGGCTCTCGGGTGCAGTACAGGGTCACATCAGCATTGCATTGTGGTGGGTGTAGGGTATTGGGCTCCGTGATTTCATTAGCTTGTGTTACAGTCTCACGATGTTGGTAGTTGGTAGGCTCTTCTCCCATGGTGCTTTTCCCCCTGCCTACTGGGTCAGAGTGTGCCCTATTGTGTTTCCTGTTGTAGTCCATGCAGTAGTGGCCATTTTTGTAAGCCAGTTTTAGTTCCCTTTCCTGTGTTAGCCACGTTAGACAACTTAGTTCTTCCCTTGAATGTGGCTGAAAGAGGGCATTGTACAGCATTCTGCCAGCTCTGACCTACTGCTCATCTCAGTACCAGGGAGACTCGTTGCCAGTGGGGCACAACCTCTGATCTGCAGTTAACTGTGAGTAAAGGCGGTTATTCCAATAAAGGACGTTTTCGGAGAGATTAGTCTTCCGGTGTCAACTGGTGTGCCAATGTTATATAGCAGCAACCAGTCCTAGAGGCCTGCGTGTATGCAGGTCCCTGGAGCACTTTTAGTGGGTACCGCAGTGCACTTCAGTCAGGTGACCCCAGGCCCATCCCCCCCCCCCCCACCTGTAACACGTGCTGGTAAATGGGAGGCCTCCAAAACCCACTGTACCCACATATAGGTGCCCCCTTCACCCCTAAGAGCTATGGTAGTGTACATTTGTGGGTAGTGGGTTTTGGGAGAGGGGGTTGGGTGTTCAGCACCCTTGGTAAGGGAGCTATGCATGTGGGAGCTTTTTCTGAAGTCCACCGCACTGACCTAGGGTGCCCAGTTGGTGTCCTGGCATATCAGGGGGGCCAGTGTACTACAAATCCTGGCCCCTCCCACGACCAAATGGCTCGGATTAGGACATTTTTGAGCTGGGCATTTTTAGTTTCCATTATCGCTAAAAAAACCAAACACCCAGCTCAAAAACGTCCATTTTTTCGAAAATACGGTTCGGCCCGCCCCTTCACGGACCCGTTCTCGGAGATAAACGCCCATGGAGATAGGCGTTTCCGTTCGATTATGCCCCTCCACGTAAGATATAGACTGGATGGACCATGTAGGTCTTTATCTGCAGTCGCTTACTATGTTACTATGGGGCTCATTTTCAAAAGAGAAAACCATCCAAAAAGTGGCATAAATCTGCATTTGGACATTTTCCTCACAAAAACATTCAAATTGGTATTTTCAAAAGCAATTTTTAGATCTTTTTCTATGAAGTCTGTCAGAAGTGCATTCAAATCACATGGGGGCATGTCAGGGCATGTTAGGGGGCAGGATCTGGGTGTTTCTAACACATGGATGTTTTTCTGCCATAATATGTTTGAATTTGATAGCCGTATTCTGAATTTTTTGAAGCTTTTTGAGATTGGACTGAGAACAACCAAGATATACAATATTGTAATAATCAAGTCTAGTGGTAAGGAGAGACAGGACAATGGTGTGGAAAGTATGCTGATCAAAATAGCAGCAGACAGTACGTAACTGGCGGAGGATCAGAAAACCAGAAGTTCGAAATCTGAGCAGGAAAGATCAAGTGGGAATCAAGAACTATGCCAAGAAAATGGAAAGAATTTACTGGTTTAATAATAGAACCAATATCAAGAGGAATGGTGGGAATGGAAATGCTGCCCGTAAACCAGCAGGCAACAGTTTTTTGCTTATTTAATACCAGTTTATATTCCAAAAGCCAATTTGAGATGGTAAGGAGGGAGTGATATAGAGGACCAAGCGCAGGTGAATAGGGGTTAGCAGGAAACAAGAGGAGTATGTCGTCAGTGTAGAAGTGAGATACCTGTAGATTGGATAAGGCAGGCAAGAGGACTAAGGACCAAGTTAAATTGTAGTGGGGAAAAACTAAACCCTGTGGAACACCACAGGATAAAGGGCACATTGGCTTAGCATTGGACTAATGATCAGAAAAAAAAAGAAGAGAACCAGGATAACACAGAACCAGCAATACCCAAAGAAGATAGATGGGATAGCAAGATGTTGTATCATTATACCTTTTTAAATTTACCAATTATCAAACATTTCACAAGCTAATAAGTAACATCAGAAATAGGCAAAACAAAAAGAAAACATTTGAACAATATCAATAATTCCAAGCTATTCACCCACCAAATAATGAGAAATAATTGGATCCATGATATAGAAAGCCAAATTAGGAAAAAAAAGAAAGACGTCTGCTAGTTCAAAATTTCCCTAGCCAACCCATCACATAGTAATGTTACCTATGGAGTCAAACCAGGACTTTTAGCTCCACTTTTGCTACAATAAATAATTCTAATTGGGATCATAAAAAGAAACGTCTACATGTCATTCCATTTTAACATGTGCTATTGTGTGTTAGCATGTGCTATTTCATTTCATTTCTGTTAAAACCTTTTAGCGCACACTGAAACCAAACAAGAAATGCGGATTGCTAGAGTAGCAGAGCAAAAAAATAAACTGTATCTTGAAAGTAGTGGTTGAAGGGGGTCAAAAAACCAATCAATCTCCAGCCCCATCCCAAGCTCTCTAATTGTTGATGTGCTGGGTAAAATATTGGTTGGGCTATAGCCTTAGTGGCATCCCAATCCATTGCCTATATATATGAACGAAAGCAACAAGTTGCAACTTCAACTAGTCAGTTATTAGTCACTAAGAATAAAGGAGGTAATAACCAGCATATTTATTTGTAAAGAGAATGCTACTCCGTTCGTTTCACATTGATAGCGCATAACTATTGAGGTGGTTTGGTGACAGAGATCATGAGCTATTATCAAGAGACCTGCTCATTAGCAGTATCTCCATGGGGTGCTAATATTCAGTTTGTGCAATCGTTACCCTGCAAAACGATTTTAATATTTCTACGGGAAAACTGCTTCTCACATCTTCTTCTACTCAACAAATGTTGAAGGCAAGTTCAAAGAACAGTTATAAGCAGGGCCGGTCTTAGCAAGTGCAGGGCCCTGTGCAGACCAATTTGATGGGGCCCCACCCCAGCTCCACCCTAGCTCCACCCTAGCTCCACCCCCACCCTAGTTCCAGGGCCGGCCATCCCCTCCGAGCTCCAGGACCATCCCTTCCCTCCGAGCTCCAGGGCTCCTCCCTCCTTCCCAGCTTCAAGGCCCCCCTCCTTCCCAGATCCAAGGCCTCCCTCTGACCCTCCCTCCCTGCCAGCTCCAAGGCCTCCCTACCTCCCTGCCAGCTCCAAGGCCTCCCTACTTCCTTGCCAGCTCCAAGGCCCCCCTCCCAGCTTCAAGGCTCCCCACCTTCCGAGGCCTCCCTCCCTCTGAATTTTAAAAGTTACCTTGTCAGGTTACAGGCAGCGGCAGGAGTGAAAAGCGTGCAAGCTCAGCTGCTTGGCACTTCAGGAGCCTTCCTTTCCCCTCTCTCAGCTCTGGTCCCGCCCATGAGGGCGGGACCAGAGCTGAGAGAGGGAAAGGAAGGCTCCTGAAGTGCCGAGCAGCTGAGCTCGCATGCTTTTCACTCCTGCCGCTGCCTATAACCCGACAAGGTAACTTTTAAAATTCAGAGGGAAGGGGACTGGAACTCGGGCGGTCAGGGGCGGGGCAGAGGCGCGCTGCGCGGGGCCCCCTTGAGCGCGAGGCCCTATGCGGTCGCCTCGGTTGCCTTGCCCTAAGACCGGCCCTGGTTATAAGCTCCACCCAAATCTTCCTTAAGCAGCAGAGAACATAGATGGGTGGGTCAGTATTTAAAAGCAGTATGTGCTATCCAGATAAGTGCTGCTTTTTGGGCTTAACCAGCGTTTTTCAGTGGTACTATGCAGATTCTATAAAGGGGGTCTTTTACTAAGCTGTGAGAGCATTTTTAGCTCGCGGTAGAAATCAGCTGGTGGTAGATGCCGAGACGCCCATAGGAATATAATGATTTCTACCACGAGCTAAAAATGCTACTGTGGCTTAGTAAAATACCCCCTAAGTGAACAACACCTGCACGGTGAGAAGCAATACTAGCATAACCTAGTATGAGCACACCTAACATGTACATGGTCACAGTTAACTCCAGCCATAGAACTGGTCTAACTGTAGGTGTGTAAATGCAGCAAGGGTGCGCATAATTTACTGTATTCTATAAGTTGTGCTCAAAAGTGGCAACTCTCCCCGCTGCCTCCCATTCTCCGCCCATATGAATGCCACTTGCACGCGCCCTTACAGAATAGCGCATAGCTGTTTTGCTGCCACTTACGCCCTTACCCACTAAAAGGCTGGTTTTCTGTCCATTTATGTATGCATGTAGCACTTAAATGCAGATGCCCAGATATAGAAAAGCCTCATTGTGTCTCTGAAAATCATTAGTGACCATGCCGACACTATCTGGAGTTATCTGGAAAAGGACGTTATTCAGTCTGCTATCCAGATAACTTTGAACAGCCCAGTTTGTCCTATGTTACCTGGATAGCTTATCCAAATAGTAGACTGAATAGTGCCCTTATCTAGATAATATCAGTCATCTCCAATTTGGATATTCAGTGCCAATGACTGTCCGGATACCAGTGCTGAATATACAGATATTTTCTTTTAACTACCACAACTGACACAGACTATGGTGGCTCAATACTGGGCTGTGATTAACCAAAGGAATTTAAAGCACTTGTCTTTGCAGACATTAAGCTGTAAATTTCTTTGACAGGTTCTATGAAATAAAATTGTACGTACAATCTAAAATACGCATGTGTACAGTTTTCACAATATGTAATAACATGTTTTGAGTTTATCAAACCAGGCAATATTTCCTGTCCTGGTGCTTATTGTACAGAACAACAGCTTTGAGTTCATTCTTGCTTTTGCATTTTTTTGTAAGGAATTGTATGGAACAGCCTCTGTTGAGATAAAAGGACCCATCAAATTTGCACACCAGTGGGTAGATATGAGTAATGTCACTGTACAATTAAATTCCACTCACACGGTAGGTATCACTCTTTGTTATACCACAGTCTTTAAACTCTAATATGCATTATGTATGAGAATTTCCTTTAAAAATGATGTTATGTCCTTACCTTCAGGGTAACACATGCAAACCAGCCTTAGGTTATAGTTTTGCGGCTGGAACCATTGATGGAGTTGGAGCTTTGAATTTTACTCAGGGTGAGTAAAAAAATCTATATTTGAGAATTACTTAGGCTTGTGTTTGTTAGCCACGTATACCATTCCCACAATGCTGAGATTGCCCCCAAAAGTTAACATAGAAATTGTATAGTTACCGTATGTTCATTTTTGGTATTATTTCATAGTGACTCTAAAGTCTTACTGCCCTTCAGTAAATGTAGGAATTAATATTCTCCAAGGACAAATGGGTCAGAAGATTACCACAGATAGGTGATGTCACTGATGGAGCCCTAAAAATCAATAACAAAAAATCCCAAATATCGCTGGTGCTATAATACAATAAAGAAACCCCAAACCAGGAAAATAGTACTAATACAAATACCAGAAATCACTCAAGATTATATATTTAATGAGAGGGACCCTCAGAAACATAACCACCCACGTGGCAGTCACTCAAGACCACTTAATGGGTAAGACATAGCACTTCATTCATTGGGTTGCCATCGCACTGTGATTTTATGTGTTATATAATGTGCTTTGAGTGCCCAGTGCTCAAGTGTATTGAAATCACAAAACTATAAACACAGCACTTAATCGATAATAGCCAGCGACTCCAATAAGTTATAAAATAGAAGAAAGTGTTCATAGCTTTATGAGCCCTGTTGAATCTTCAGACGCCAAGGGCTCCAAAATTGTAGACATTGAATGATCACGAAGAGATGACTGCTCTCTCCTGTCAGAATGTGCCCGACACTGCGGGTTTCAATTCAGCTTTCCTCAGGGACTTGGGATAGGGCTCTCTTTCCATTTGTCTTGTTGCCAGCTGAATTCACACTCCACTACAGAAGTACTTTTAAAGTTCCAAAAAGGGGAGCGGTGGCTATATGGAGACTCCCATGCTCCTGACGTCACTACAAAAAGAAGAACTTTATTGCTACTTGCTGCTTCATGAACAAAATCAACTGCATACTGTGATAACGTTATTAAAGAATGAGCCCCCAAAAATAAAAATAAAAGCCAGTATAAGGTAATTAAATAATTGAGTTCCATTCGATACACTTATTTAGCTCCAGAGGGATTACAGTTTAAAATCCAGAATTGCTCGTGGCGGGCTAAAACTGCCATTTGATCGCCCCCCTGAGACAATTTGGGTACATGGTCAATAATAATTCATTGCAAATCATTAAAAGTATGTTGGTATTTTACACAGTGTTCCACTAAAGGAGCTGTTAACATTTGTGTAGTAAGATGACTGATGGAGCATGGGCATAGTTTGACTGTTTCATTTGGGGGGGCAAAGGATGGGGCAGGGCATATTAGCATATTTAGGCTCAAAAACCCTTTCTGATGCTTTGGTGCCACCTCAGTAAGGCCAACATACAATCTCTTCACTGCAAAACACTATATTTATTTATTTATTTATTGCATTTGTACCCCACATTTTCCCACCTTTTTGCAGGCTCAATGTGGCTTACAGAGTATTGTTATGATAAAGTCGTTATATGATTTAAATACAGTCGATCATAAGCTGAGGTATAAGAGGATTTAGATGGAAAGGTGATAGATAAGGTCGTGTGAGAGGTGTTTTTGGTGTATTTGGGTGATTTAAGGAATGATTTGTTTCATTCAGGATGACTTTTGTAGGCTTTGTTGAAAAGATGTGTTTTCAAAGCTTTGCGGAAGCTGGTTAGATTGTTCATGGTTTTCAGGGCCATGGGTAAAGCGTTCCAAAACTGTGTGCTTTTGTACGCAAAGGTAGTAGCGTAAGCCTGTTTGTATTTCATTCCTTTACAGCTGGGGAAGTTCAGATTGAGGAATTTGCGGGCCGATCCTTTGGCGTTTCTGGGTGGTAAGTCCACTAGGTTTAACATATAGAGTGGGGCATCTGCGTGAATGATTTTGTGTATGGTCGTGCAGATCTTGAACTCAATTCGTTCCTTGAGCAGAAGCCAGTGCAGTTTCTCTCTTAGGGGCTTTGCACTTTCATATTTAGGTTTTCCAAAAATGAGTCTGGCTGCGGTGTTCTGGGTTGTTTGGAGTTTTTTAATGGTCTGTTCTTTACAGCCTGCATACAGAGCGTTACAGTAGTCCAAGTGGCTTATTACTAATGACTGTACTAGGGTGCAGAAGATGTTTCTTGGGAAAAAAGGTTTTATTCTCTTGAGTTTCCACATCGATTGGAACATTTTTTTCGTTGTATTCTTCACGTGAGTATCGAGTGTGAGGTTTCGATCAATGGTGACTCCAAGAATTTTCAGATTTTCTGAGATAGGAAGTGTGCAGTAGGGTGTAGTTATAGTGGGGTAGTTGTTTGTGTTGTATTGGGAGGTGAGAACTAGACATTGCGTTTTTTCTGCGTTAAGTTTTAACTGGAATGAGTCTGCCCAAGAGTGCATGATCTGGAAGCTCTGGTTAATCTCGTTGGTTATTTCGTTTAAGTTGGCACATATGTAAGGGTTAAGGTTTTGATTGGCTAGGAGTTTGGCTAATGGTATCATCATTAGGTTGAAAATAGTTGGTGAGAGGGGGGATCCTTGAGGAACTCCACATTCCGGTATCCAAGGTGGTGATCTGTCAGTGTTCGTTGTTACTTGGTAGGATCTGATGGTGAGGAATCCTTCAAACCATTTGAGAACTGGGCCTCCGATTCCGAAGTATTCTAATAGGTGTAATAATATTCCATGATCCACCATGTCGAAGGCACTAGACATGTCGAATTGTAATATGAGTATGTTCTTGCAGGTTGCAATTGTTTTTTTGAATGAGTTCATTGCAGACACTAGTACAGTTTCAGTGCTATGATTTGATCGAAATCCTGACTGAGACTCTTGTAGAATTGAGTGTTTGGTCAGGTAGTCCATGAGTTGTTTCGTCACTATGCCTTCCATCAATTTTGTTGTGAGTGGGATAGAAGCGACTGGTCGATAGTTGGTTAGGTCCATTGTGCTTTTCTTAGCGTCTTTTGGCAGCGGAGTGAGTAGGATGTTTCCATTTTCCGTGGGGAAGAGACTATATAGGAGTCTATAGTTTACTTGGTTTGTGAGGTCTTTTTTGAATTGTTTGGGTGCGGCTCTTATTAGGCTGGTAGGGCAAATGTCAAGTTTGCATTGAGATTTGGCATATTTTCTGAGCCAGCGTGTGAGTTCATCTACTGAAATCAAGTCAAAATTGGTCCATGATCGATCGGCTGGGTATTCCCCAGGTTTTGGGTCTAGGCATTCAAGGATGCTTGTGTACTCAATAGTGTTACTTGGTATCATGCGTCGGTGCTTTGTGATTTTTTCATTGAAATAGTTCACTAGGTTGGTTGCCGATGGGGTGTCTATGCTGTTCAAGGTGACCCGTGTGGTGTTTAGGAGATTGTTTACAAGTGAAAAGAGTTTATGCGTGTCCTTGTAGTTTGGTTCTATTATAGTTTTGTAGTACGTTCTTTTGGTATGTCTGATGTTGTATTTGTATTTTCTTTGTAACTGTTTCCACTCTTTGAGTGTGTGTTCATCTTTTTTTTTTGCTCCATGCTCTTTCTAGTCTTCTGACCTGTGTTTTTAGTTCTTTCAGTTCTTCGTTAAACCATGGGATTGAGCTTTTCCTATGTGAGGTTCTAGTTTGCAGCGGTGCTATCTTATCTAGAACTGTTCTGCATCTGTTGTCCCATTCTTGTAGAAATTGGGGTGATTCTGTAGTTGTTGTCCATTCAGCGGTATATATTTGTTGCCAGAATATTAGAGTGTCTATTTTGCCTCTTGTAGTATAGGTTCTTTTTTCTTGTTTTTGTTGTTTCTCTTTTGTTTTCCAGAGGAGGGAAGTGTTTGCCTTGTAGTGATCTGACCATGGTGTGGCTGTCCATTTTGTGTCCTTGATTGTGAGGTTCGTGTCTGATGAAAATTTGTGAGTTATGATATCTAGCGTGTGTCCTTTTTTGTGGGTGGGTTGCATGTTAGGCCAGTGGATCTCCCATAGTTGGAGGAATTTCTTGCATTCATGTACATTATTTGAATTGGTGTCTTCAAGATGGAGGTTAATGTCTCCTGCTATGAGGATATTCTGGGAAGATAGACAAGTATTTGATATGAAGTCCGTAAAGTGTATCTGTGTGTCTTGCCAGTTAGCCGGGGTCTGTAGAATAGGATTATGTTTAGTTGATCATGCAGGGTAGGGTGGGTGATTCTGACTGATGCTATTTCGAGTTGGGGGAGGATCGATTCAGCTGTTGTTGTAACTGTGAATTGGGATTTATAAATTATAGCTATACCTCCGCCTCTTTTTCCTTCTCTTGTCCAATGAGTGATTTTGTATCCTGGTTGACAAAGCTCTAGGATTATTGGGTCTTTAGAGTCATGGATCCAAGTTTCATTGATGAGAAGGAAGTCAAGGTGATCTGCCGTTATCCAGTCGGTTATCGTTGTGGTTTTTTTGATTATTGATCTGGCATTAGTATATCCTATTTGTATTAGTTGGTGTTGCTTCCTTGGGTTCGGGTTTGTGGTGATTTTTATCAGTTGTCTGTTTTCTTGGTGTGCGGGTTTGGTGTCTTCTTTTGATATTCTTTGTTGGTGTCCATGGGCATTAGGTTTGTCGTGGTCTTTGTTGTTTTTTTGGGAGGGCATTATGTGTATGTGAGTAATGTGTGATTTGTGAGTTGTGGGGTTGTAGTTATCTGTATCGTGGGTTGTATATGCGTGTAAGAGTAGGGTGAGACAGTAGATGGTTAGGAGTATTTTGCTGGGGTTCATATCAGCATTTAAGGCACTGCAGCGATTTCTAAAGCAGCAGTGTATGGAATATACAGTACAATATGTGCAGTGCATCCACGGCACTGTATCTAAAACTGGGTCTCTAAAAACAGTGCGCTTAAAATATGGCAACAGAATTTAGTTCAAACTAAACAGTGCTTTCAAAGCAAAGTGGCATCTAGTTCAGTGAAGCAGTGCACTTAGAGGCAGATCTCATTTGTAGTGAAATCTCTCTGCCAGTTAATTCATTTTTAGAAAATACCTTTATTATTTATTTACTTACAAAACCTAATACTTTAACATATCATTCCTTCATGCACACTCACTTACAAATGCACACTCATACACATTTCACAATAAAACCTTAATGGAGCAAACCCACTAATACATATTATATCCTAACTGTTCAAAATGCCCAGTAACCTCAGCAGGATATTTGTTCAAAAAGTTCCTCTGATGCTAGTACTGCACTACCCTCACGGGGTGTGCCTGTTGCTTTAATCTTCCATACTGGTCACAGCACTGCACAGCAAGTTCAAAAAGTTCATCTGATTTTAGTGCTGCACTACCCCCTAGGGCAGTGATGGGCAACCTTTTGAGCTTGGTGTGTTAAAATTCGCCAAAAAACCGAGCATAACTCGGGTGGTGTGTCACTTCGAGAAAAAAACCATAATTTTGCGATATTTATAGTTTAAATAACAAAAATGTATAATTGTAATATATAACTGTATTTAATAAACCAAAACCTAATTATTTAACTTACCTGCTTAGTGACTTCTTTGTTCATCTGTCAGTCGGTTTCTTTTGTTGGTCTTGATATTATTTAACTTGTGTGGGGTGCCGTGAACTAAGATAAGTGAGGGGGAGGGGGAATTCTTTAACTAATCTGCCTTTTAGTGACTTTTTTGTTGCTGAATTTCATTGGCTAAATCTTCAATTGAAGGTTGGTATTTTGTACACTTCAAGCCCAAGCAAGCGCTACTAACTTCATCTTTCAATCTGTTTCTTTTGTTGGTTTTGATATTATTTAACGCTGAGAATAAGGTTTCACAAAAGTAGGTAGAGGGAAAAATTGTGAGTAAAGCCATTGCTATATTTTTCAGGGTGCTAAAAGTGTCTGGTAATCGGATCCAGGCACTCCAAATTTCCTGGTAACTCAGATATTCTCTTAATAATTGCATCTTTATTCTGCATATCATGAAATAGAACTGGTGCACATCTTAGGAGAGTTTCTTTAATAAATCCTCCCTCACTGAGCGCTTTTCCATGCTGAGCTATGGAGTGAGCAATGCTCAAACTTGCAGATGTTAAATTTGTAGAACCTTTTACAAATGTAAGGATGGAATTAGATTGGCTCTTATAAAAGTGTAGCTGCCTGGAAATGTATTCCTTCCTTTCATCCTCACTTTTTTTCAAGAGCTGGGAATGATTAGTTTCAAAATGTCTATTTATATTCCACGTTCTGCTTACTACCGTTTCAGTACATAGAACGCAAAATGATCTGCCATTTTTTTCTATAATGCCATACATCTTGGTCCATGTCTCTTGAAAGGGTCGGCTACTGCTACTACCACTTCCTTTACTTAACCTTGGTTTTTTATTTTTTGGGTTCTCCATCAGGGGGGCAGTGACAGAAGATAGAATTATAGATAGCCTGTTAGCCCTGCAGGCAATTAGGGGTTAACTAGCCTAACTGACCACCTTATGTAAATTAAGATGGCTGCCGCTATTTCTAATGGCGGGAAATGGCACCCATAGCACATGCCCTCGCCTCTCCCAGCCTCCCCCTCACCTATCTCAGTAGGTCAATTAGATGATGGTCAATTAGAAATCCACAACACCCCAGAACAGTAGATTGGATGATGGTTGCTGTGGTTATGTGGTTGCTGGTAATGGCGATCACAGGGCCCTCAGAGATGCGTCCCCCACGGCATTCCGCTGCTCTCTGCTCCGCCGGCCGGAAGTGAGGTCAAACGGCCGTGCAGGAGCTGGGGCAGAGGGAGCAGCAGGGAGGGAACGAGCGGAGGACTCGGAGGGAGCCAATAGGAGTGCACACGGGTAAACATGCACCGGGGGGGGGGGGGGGTGTGATTTCGCTGGGGGGGGGGGAGGTCGCGCTGCACCTTGGGGGGGCGCATCGGCGATCTGCCCGGGTGTCAGCAAGGAACACCGCTGCTTCTCTGTATGCGGCCACATGCGGCCGCGTGTCATCGAAAATGGCTACACGTGTCAGTACTGACACGCGTGTCATAGGTTCGCCATCAGGGCCCTAGGGTGTGCTTGTTGCTTTAAACTCCCATCATAGTCACAGCACTACACAAAATCCAATCCTTTTCATATGTGCTGGGTCCCAGGAATTCCAAACGAAAATGCAAACATTTGCTTAGAGTTCTCCACTCCTGTGGCCAATCCACTTCCACTCATGCGATGTGCTTTAAACTCTTACAGTCATCCGATGTACCCCAGACTCTACACAGCCTGTGTTTCGCTACATCCGCGTCATCAGGAGTCGGGTCCTACACAAACAAACACATGCAAAAATGCTCACAACTCTATCCTAAACCCCTCTCAATAACTTATACTAATACATTAACATTTTACTCACGGTGTAAACTTGTAAATCCCTTATGGCTGCAAGACAGTGGGGATTCCACTTCCACCTCACATCTGCCTACCAAACGCTGGCCCATGCGCTGTGAAAGCTGGCTTAAAACCTAATCAAACACCATCCAGCCCCACCTACTCAAACCTGTAGCCACTCAACTTCCTTATTCAAACCCCCTGGCTCTACCGTGTTCCACCTAAAAATGGTTCTTTGCTCACATCGTAACAACTGCTGTGTAATGTTACCTCCTCTGCAGTTTCCTTGCACTTTAAACAATACCACAAATTGAAGATCCTCCACAGTATGGCCAGCCCTCCCCCAATGGGCAAATAATGGTGTATCCTGCTTAGCTAACCTAATGTTGCTAAGGTGCTGAGCCATCCTGTTCTTAATTTTCCTAACAGTATGCCCCACATACCATAGTCCACATGGGCAGCAAATTCCATATACACACTGTTTGGTATTACAATCTGTATGTGTTCGCAACTTAAAAACACGTCCCTGTGTGTGTGGAATTATCACTTGTGTAACCTGCATAGCATACTTGCAATACACACACCCTCCACATACTGTGTGTCCTCTCCCAAAATCATCTGTTCGAGCTGTGTCCATTCGCTTATAATGGGACAAAATCTCTCCCATATTTGGCCCTCGTGTATATGTGAACATAGGAATGCTTTGAAACTGTTGATGTACTGTAACCATGGGCCACAATTGCCTAATCACTTTCTCTACAGCCAAACTGTTTTACGTATAAGGTAAAATGCAAGTAAGCCTGCGTGATTTGAACTGCGTGTTAGAGCCAGACAGCCATTCCCTATGGGCATTAAATGCCCGTTTGGCCGCCTTGTGAATCACCCTAGGCGGATACCCCCGCTGCCTGAAACGTTTGATCATCTCCTGAGCCTGATCTTGATATGTACTGCGCGCTGAGCATAACCTGCGAATACGTAAAAACTGCCCAGTTGGTATGCTATTTTTAAGCCGTGTAGGGTGATGACTCCGATAATGTAACACCGCATTGTGGTCTGTTACTTTCCAGAATGCCTGTGTAACAAATGTTTTCTGATGCACCCTGATATTCACATCTAAAAAATTCACTGACCCACCACCTATTTGATGTTCAAACTTAATATTAACATCCTGTGCATTCAGATATTCCAAGAACTGTTGTAATTGATGTACATCACCCCGCCATATCATCAGTACATCATCAATGTACCTTAGCCAGCCTATAACTTGATCAAAAAATGGGGAACTGTACACCCATCTTTCCTCATATTGAGCCATATAAAGGCATGCCACCGTGGGGGCTACAGTTGCCCCCATGGCAACACCCTTTACTTGTAAATAATATTTCTCCCCAATATTGAGTGTACATCAATTACAACAGTTCTTGGAATATCTGAATGCACAGGATGTTAATATTAAGTTTGAACATCAAATAGGTGGTGGGCTAGTGAATTTTTTAGATGTGAATATCAGGGTGCATCTAATGCGGTGTTACATTATTGGAGTCATCACCCTACACGGCTTAAAAATCCAAAGCAGCTGAATTATTGTCTGGTATATCTCCGTATATTCAAAAGATTACAGCTGATAGTCTTAGTCAATGCCGGTATAAATGCATATAACCTAATGACATTGATAAAGATGTTTGTCGTTCAATCTCTCCATGTATTTTGAAAATCAATCTTCCTAAAATACAGAGCTAGTCCTCTCTGTCAGTATTGGTGTCCGATACAGAGATATACCAGACGATAATTCAGCTGCTTTGGATTAAAAAAAAAAACCCTTCCCTGTCATCATTGCGACCCCTGACGTAGGTGCGACAGCACCAAAACACGGCCCGTGTCGGGTCTTTCATGAATAACTGTTTTTACACAAAGTTTCATCATAGCAGAGTAGTTTTCCCCATATATTCTACATTCCTTCTTAAGATGGTGTTGGCGTTCGATCTTAATCAGTCTTTCCAACATTTTTCCTAAAACCTCATGCCCATCCTGGTGAAAGCACACTGTACAACTTGGACTGTAGGCGAGCCTAAGCCTTCTATCTGGAGCGGACTAAAGCTTATAGATAGTCCATGGATGGGGCAGACATCGGTAAATGCTCTTTATCCAATTGGCTAGCAGATTGCATCTCCTTCACTTATGCCCAGACTGGGCTGACTGTGAAGGGACATGTCACAGGTAAACAATGTCAGCCTCCATTTAGGAGATATGAAAAGCTGTAATGTGGACTTCAGTCCACACATTTACATCTCATTACTTCCTTGAACATAATATCCAGTGCAACAGCTGGTTTGGCCATACAGTTCTGCAGAATTTTTTGGAATCTAGAATCCAACTCCACCCACCTAGGCCCATTCATTTCTGTTCTGGGCTTCACCTTCACAACAAGAACTTAGTTATTGGTTTTGATTGTCCTTGCCGTTGTAAGTCCCTATTAATCATGGTTTGTTGCTTTCAGTGAGCCTAGTAGCTAGGGATTCCCATCTGTGGTGATCTTCTGTCCTTCCTGTCCTTGGAGAAAGCAAAGTTACTGAACTGTAGCAGGTGTCTCTGAGACAGCAGGATACAGATTACCACAGCCTTTACACCTCCCCTAAGAGTTGAATTCTCTGTGATTATTATCAAACTGTGGGTCTCCCATGAGTTGAGCAGGTGGGAAGGAACACGTACATGTGTGGTCAGACCTGCCAAAGTCTTTAAGAAGCTTCTGAATTCTGAGCATCGTCCATGCCAGGGCTCTTCCAGTGACATCACCTATCTGTGATAATCTATGTCCTGCTGTTCTCTGGGAACACCTGCTACAGGTGTTCCCAGAGAACACCTGTAGCAGGTGAGTAACGTCACTTTTTCTAAACATTCTAGAGGATTCTTGAAATCATGCTCTTATTCCTGCTTTTTATTGGTTTTATTCACCTGTATTTTTCCTTGAATTTATACCATAGTGAGATGTTATCAAGTATAAAGCTGCTTTGTCATTGACTGAATGAAATAGATTTTGAAGTGAGTTATTATGGTGATAGGTAATTTTCAGCCTGTGGCAGTTAGCGTTTCTAAGCCACTTACCGCCATAGGCTGAACTGAGCCCAGATATTCAATATTGGGCCATGTTCATACTCTGGCATTGAATATCTGGGTATGTGTGGATACCAGGAAGTTAACTGGACACCGGCCAATATTCAGACCAGTGCCTGGTTAGCTCAGCAGATAAAGTTAGGACAGCCATGTGCATAACATAATGTGCATTGAGTTGAACCAAAGGAAGAACATTGAAAATAATTTCCTACTTACAGGAACCGTAGAAGGGGATCCATTTTGGGATGCAGTTCGGGACATGTTATTGGCAAAGCCATCTAATGAAACCGTTGATTGCCACAAACCTAAGCCAATCCTTTTTAGTACAGGAGAGGTATGTATGGGTATATTATACACTTTATCTTCCTCCCCCCCATCAGAGGTGTAGCTAGTACTCAATAGGTCCTGGACAAAAAAATTAATATGGGCCCCTTATAATATCATTTCTTCCAAGGTAAGGGATCAAAGGGAGGAGGAGGAGGAATCCCTTCAGAGTTCCCATGTATAAACTCTGCAAAAAGCAAACACATTTGAGTCCTATATAGAAAACTTGTTAGTAATAGAAATAGAAACTGAAATGCAAGATATCAGAGATGTACATTTCTCAAAACTGACATATTACAATTAATAAATTCAATAAACAATACTTTTTTAAATAAATCTTTGTTGTCTCTCTTTCCTGCTTTTCTTAGTTTTTTTTCCCTTAAATCTCTTTTCAGGTTCTTCTAAATCTTATATCCTGCTTATGCCTCACAGTTCAAAGTGGGCAACAGTTCAAAGCGGGTAACAACAGTTAACAGAGCAGAACAATTCTCTGGGACAGTGAAAGAAAAATCATAAGACACTACGAGCTATTCTGCAAAACAAATGTCTAAAACAAGGTCTTAACCTTTCTAAAGATCAGTTATGACTGAGACGATGAAAAGATACCAGCAAATTATTTCTAGTATCTAGCAGCTTGAGTCAGTTCAAATAACTTTAATCTTTTCTTCCTCTTAGGTGAGGGAAATAAAGAAGGTCACTTTGTTCCTTCTGGCCCTCAAAGAAGTAGCAAATTGAAAGTGGACATACAAATAATTTGGTGCTAGACCATGCAATTTCACATAGCTAAGCCAAAAATCAGGCATACTGCTAGATTCTATGAGAGAGATTCTATGAGAAAGGAACCTGCAGTGATTGTTTTCAAGCACAAGTACTGGTCAACTTACAGTATTAGTAGGGAAATGATATTACAATGAAATGAATTTTATATATTAGAAAATAATTTGAGAAATGTATTGCTCTTGATTGTAATTTTTCAGAGCATATAGTCCTCGCATTCAATGACATCAATGTGCTTTTTTATTATGGATTATGCATCAGACTGGTATAATGTCTGCAGTGTGGGCCAGTGCCTGGACTCCTTTACCCTATTTTAGTAAGAATCTATATCATGCTTGTTCTTAATCAGTTTTATAACTAAATACAAAACGGGAAACATCTCCATGCTACTTTCTCTCATTAATTGTGCTCAGTTTGGATAAGCATGAAAAGCTGGTAATCATGATTTTTTTTAAAACACATATTTACAAAGTTCCTGCCTCAAAGGATATTTAACAACAACTGCATTGACATGGGACCCTAAATATGCCAGATTTGTTGAGAAGTCCTTCTTATAATGGCTCTCCCATTTGTCAACCTGTGCTTGCCGTTCTTGGGACTGGAGGGTAATAATCTGTGGATTTAGCAGATGGCTGCCGACTGCAAGCTCTGACAATCCCCACTAGTCCTCATTGGTTCACATTCACATAACCAGTTTTGGTTTTGGCTGAAATCAGGTGAAAAGGTTCGGCTGATGTTTCGGTTTTGGCTGAAAGTGTTTAGACAGTTTCGGTAGCAGTTTTGGCTGAAACTGAAAAAAGCAGTTTCGGTTGGCCTCTACTAGCCATAATAAGGATAAGTTATCTTTCATCTTAACCCTGTAAGAATGACAGGTTAAAAAGTCATGGAACCAATTTAATAAGTTCCCAATAATACCTATATCCTCACGGGTCTGCAATAAAATAGCATGATCCATTAGATCAAATGTAGAGGATAGATCGAACTGAAGTAACAATGTAATTTAGCCTTCATTTAAAAACCCCTATCATGATCTAGTAATGAACTAATCACTGTTTTGGTACTAAACAGAGGTTGAAACCTAGATTGAGAAAAGTGCAAAATAGAGTGCATGTTTAAATACTGTTCTAATTGCAAATTCTCCAATCCCTCATTCAGCCTGGTAAAAAAATAGTATCGAAGCTACTGGCCTGTAGTTAGATATAAGAGAGTTGGACTATTTTAAGTCTTTCAGTATAGGGTAATAATTATGTCCCCAAATTTAGTTGGAAATTTGCCTAGGGATAGTTGTATCTGAATCCAGTGCCGTAGTGAGGGTGCCTGACACCCGGGGCGGGTCGCCGCTGCGCACCCCCCCCCCCGGGTGCAGGGCATGACGCCCCCCCTCTGGAGCACCCCCCTGAAATGCACCCTACCTTTCAGCGGGGGGCAGGCGGGAGGGCTGATCCGCCCCCAGTGCATGTCACTGGGAGCTGCGCCGGCTCTCCTGCTTCCCTGCTTTCTCTGCCCCGGAACAGGAAGTAACCTGTTCCGGGGCAGAAAGAGCAGGGAACCAGCGAGCCGACACCCCCCCCCAGCGCGTGCACCCGGGGCGGACCGCCCCACCGCCCCCCCTTCCTATGCCACTGCCTGAATCCAATCAAATAAAGTAACTTGAAAAGGTGGAGGGGTTGATCGCATCAGGTAATGAGGACAGGTATCCAATGTACATTCTTCTCTCTTTATTCCCACTATCCATCTTTCCTCTGCATCTCTATTCCAATATCTATCCTCTGTGTCCCTGTCCCCCCACATGTTCAGCACCTGCCCTCTTAGTGTCTCTATCTCTCACTGTGTACAGTATCACATCTCTGTGTCTCTGTCTCTATGATCCCTCCATACCCAGCATTTCTTAAGTGTTCCTTTCACTGCACTTATCCAGCTTGTTGCCTCTCTCATCCCCTCCTTCCACATCCCCACCCTGGGCCCAGCATCTCTTCTGCTCTCTCTCCCCCTTCCTTCACAGTTTGGCATCACTCTCTCCCTTCATTGGTCCAGCATATCTCCCCTTCAGGATACAGTCTCTCTCTTTTTTCCCTCCACTTACCCCAGAGTCCAACATCTCTCCCCCTTTCTGGTCTCTCGCTCTCTGTTCCCCCTCCACTCAGCCCCTTGGGTCCGGCATCATCTCTCACCTTTTCTTCCCCAGTTCTCTTTCATTTCCCTCTGCCTTGATTCCCCTCCCCCATGCAGGTCCTGGTATCCCTCTCTTCCTCTGCCCCATCCCTCTGTGGTCTGGAATCTCTCTAACCCCTCCTCTATGCCCCCCTGCAGATCTCAGCATCTCTCCCCTTCTACCCCCTCCCCCAGCAGATCCTGGTATTTCTCTTCTTCTCTCCTCCCCCTCCACTGCAGAACCGATATCGTCCATCCCCCCAGGGGTCCTGGTATCTTTTTTACCCCCCTTCTCCCCTCATGATCCTTGAAACCGTGGCGGGCAGCAGGCAGAGGCAGTGAGGTAGACAGACTATCTCTGGCCAGTGCCACCAGGATCTTTCCTCTGCTGTGTCCTGCGCACAAGAAGTGACATCAGAGAGTTAGAATACTGCAGTGGAAAGGCCCTAGCTGCAATGGCTGTAGGCCATGGGTTTTAAGAGTTGCAGGGGGGATATTGAACCTGTGGGGTAGGGGAGAGAAATGCCAGGCCCAGCAGAGGAGGTGAGATGCCAGAACCTATTGGGGGGGGGGGGGGGGCAACAGCAGGCAGCACCTATCATTGGACAGCATTTTGTCCAGCTTGCTCAGTGGTAGCTACACCCTTGTCTCCCATGCTGTCTACCCTTCTCTCCTTCCCAACCATTTCTTTTTTGCTGCCTCCCAATCTTTTTCTGCTCCTTCCCATTCTTCCCCCTTTCCTTCCCTTCTGATGTACCTTTTAACTGCCACGGCTGGCAATTAAAAAAAAATGCTAATTGTGATGGCTCTCAGTTGGGTCAATATTATTTCATGTTGAATTCTTTTGTAGATGTTGAAGCCTTTGCCATGGCATCCTGATATAGTCGATGTTCAGATAATTACCATTGGGTCCCTGGCAATAGCTGCTATTCCAGGAGAGTTTACGTATGTACTTTTTTCTTTTCCTCTAAGCTCCTGTTTGTATGTATATATATATATATATAAGCTAATCCTTAACAATATGGAGTCATTACAATTCCCTAGCAATGACATTGGGCTTTCTCCATCTTAAATATTATTAAAAAAATTAAACCAGTTTAAAAGTGCCCAGTGAATGTTGTGCCCACATTTTTGGTTATTAAAAACCTGTTGAGAAGAGTTTTTGAAACTATCCTTCAAAGTTTAATTTGAGATGGTTACTAGCTGCCTACATATCTTCTGGGGAAAGTTTGAGTCAGTCCTAACTTCAGCCAGGGCCGCCAAGAGGGGGGCAAGGGTGCAAGATTCCTCAGGCTCAGCCTCCAAGGGAGGGCCTGGTGCCGGCAAGGTTTTGAGGGAGCAGAAGATTCTTCATGCTTGCCTGTGTCTCTCTCCTACTCCTGTATGTCAGGACCTGGATGATTGCGTTAAAGCGATAACCCAGGTCCTGGCACATAGGAGCAGGAGGTGACAGACTGAGGGAGGAGAAGAGTGACACAGGAAGGTAAGGAGGTCGGGGTGGTGGCGGGGCGGTAGCAACTCAAGTGTGGATGGTGGCCAGAGTGTTGGGGGGGGGGGGGGGTGCATGGTGTGCCGGTCCTGTCCCAGGCCCGGCTGTGTCTCTTGGTGGCCCTGACTTCAGCTGCCTCCTTTGTTTACATGTGAAGGGCCATTTTACAGCTAGGCATGCAGAGGTACAGAGGAAATGAGCACTTAAGCATCTAAACACTCTAAGTGCTCTTCTGTAAGGGCATGTGCAAGTGCTATATCATGCAACTGCATGGGGATGTATACATGGGTAGAGCATGGACAGGACATAGGCGGGGCTCCCAGTTACACATACAACTTACAGAATACTATTTGCTATTTACACTCTTGCTGCATTGCGCACCTGTAGCTTTGCCAGGTCTATGGCTGGTGTCACTTCGGGAGCCTAAATGTAAGTGATGTCAATGTTGGGTTACGCTAGTATTCTATAATGAAATCTGGATGCTTAGATGCCATGAAATAGGCTCTCAACACTCAGGATAGAGATGCCTAAATGGAGGTGCCATATTGTAGAATTGCCTCTGTACTGTATGGTATGAGGTTGGAGTTCAAGGTTTTTTTTTCAAAGTAAAACTACAGCTCCCTACATGCAGTGGGGTAAAATCAGAACTACTGTAGTTTGGGGGAGAGGGCAATTCAAAAGTCTGGTAGCCCACTACATATGTGCAAGAAAAATGCAGATCACGAAGACAAGGGTTTTTTTTTAATATCACAGGGTTTTATTTTAAAAAGCCCAATGGCTGCATCAGGGGTTAATACTGAAACATAGCATAAATAATGTAAGTAATTGAAAAAATATAAAAACTTAAAAATAAATAATTTGCACATAAATAAAAATCATAAATACACACACACACATATATATATATATATATACACACACACACACAGCCTTTTAAATGCACCTACAATTAGCGTGCACGCTAACCATGTAGGTGCCTATAGGGCTATCGTAGGCACGTACACGGTTAATGCATGTACATGGTTAACGCGCATTAAAAACGCTAACGTGTCTATAACGCAACTTAATAAACAGGGCCCTAAGTGTAAAGTGAACATCATGAACTCACTCATGATGTGCACTTTCAAATAGATTTATGAGGGTTATAAAATACTGCTGTAACATGAAGGACAGTTCTATAATAGGGTGTCTGCCAGAGCTTATTCTATAAAGAAATGTAGGTACCTCCTTTCACTGATGGAATAGTAGCCTAACCGGGTATATGCTCACCTAGAAGTTAGGTGAGATCATCTACACCAGACATTGGATAGGGGTACATACCTAACTTGTAGAATTCTATAGTGTGCATGCATAGGTTTGAGTCAATCCCCATGTATGCCCAGTGTGCAGCTATGTGCAATGTGACATATGCATGTATTTGGAGAATAGTGGGTAGTTGAAATATTAGCATGGACACACATATGTGCACATATACATATATATGCTAGTACTCAAAACATTTGTGTGTAATACCTGTGTAGACATGAAAGCCTATGTTATAGAATTGCTCTCATATCCCTGGATTCTATATATGGTGCCCAAATTTGGGTGCTGATATTTGCATGTGAATCGAAGATCCACACGCAATTAAATTAGCTAACAAGCCATTAATTAGCAATAAACTGATGTCAACAGTTAATTATTGAAGTTAATTGGTATTAATTAGATTTTGCGCACACATCTTCCTGTGCACTAGTTTTAAACCCCAAGTGCCTAAATTCCCTACTACACAACTCAAACAGGGGTACGGCCAGGGGCATGATAAGGGCATTCCAAAAATGTGGGCACAGAGTTATAGAATACTGCCATTCCCAAGCCCAAATGCCAAGAACTGGGCACCAGTATGTACACCAGGTTTCAAATTTGGGCCCGGGAATGGGCTCTAAGCACTCTTTATAGAATAGTGCTCTCTGTTGATTTTTTCCAGCACCCGAATTTCAGTGCCATTTACTGAATCTGGTTCATAGTGTGTGCATAGGTGATTAAAATGTGCAAATACATTTATTTGTACTGTATCAGTTTTGATGTTGTTTACATTCTACATCCCACAGAACTATGTCTGGAAGAAGACTAAGGGAAGCCATTAAAAAAGTAAGTTATTAACCACAAAAATATCAAAGAGATTTAGTGTGAGATACTTGATCTCATTAGTTGAATAATTTTTTTGTTGTTGTAGCAAAACACATCATAATGAGGCATATTTTCAAAGCACTTAGACTAACAAAGTTACGTGGAGAGGCATTTTTGATATGACATCTACGTCCAACTTTGGATGTTTTGCAAAAAATGTCCAAAATCTGAATAGAAAAGGTCATTTTCAAAAAAGAAAAACGTCTATTTTTTTTTTCAAAAATACTGTTTTGAACAAGGTTTTGTGATTTGGACGGGTTTTTTTTTTTGGTCCATTTTTAGAAAAAAAAGTCTAAGTGCAAAATGCACAAAATCAAGCTATTAGGATGTAGGAGGAGTCAGCATTTTTCGTAGACTGGTTCCCTTGACATCCCAGGAAAGCAATAGGGCACCCTAGGGGGCACTGCAGTGGACGCCGTAAAATGCTCCCAGGTACACATCTCACCATTGCTCCCTTACCTTGTCTGCTGAGCCCCCCAACCCCCCCAAACCCCACTACCCCCAACTGTACACCACTACCATAGCCCTTATGGGTGAAGGGGGTACCTATATGTGGGTACAGTAGGTTTCTGGTGAGTTTTGGAGGGCTCAGTTTCCTCCACAAGTGTAACAGGTAGGGGGAGATATAAGTCTGTATCCACCTGTCTGGAGTTCACTGCACCCACCACTAGACTATTCCAGGGACCTGAATGCTCTTCTAATGGACCTGAGTATAACATCTGAGGCTGCAAAGTAATGTTTTTAATCACATTTTTGTGAGGTGGGATGGGGTTAGTGACTAGTGGGAGAGTAAGGGGAGGTCATCTGGTCATTTAGGACATCTTTTTGTGCCTTATTCATTATAAAAACAGGTCTAGCTCAAAACATCTTAGTTGTAGTCCTGGATGGTTTTGATTTGCTCTATTATGGCAGAAAACGCCCAAGGGTTAGGAACACCCATATCCTGCTCTTAACACACCCCTGACACACCCCCTTGTGATTTGAACACACTTCTGATGGACTTAGAAAAACATCTAAAAATTGTTTTTGAAAATACCAATCTGCACGTTTTTTTGTGAGAATAATGTCCAAATGCAGATTTATGCCACTTTTTGGATGTTTTTCTCTTTTGAAAATGAGCTCCATAGTAACCTATGGTACTTTGGATGTCTAAGGGGTCCTTTTACCAAGTTGTAGTAAAAAGGACCCTGCCCTAGTGGCAGAGGCCATTTTTGCCACGCGCTGTGACCCTTTTTACTGCAACAGGTAAAAAGGCTGAAAATAGCTATGGTCATGTGTTAAGATTGCTCTTACTGCATGGCGATTTTCCCTAGCGTTGGAAATGGCGCTCACTGGGGCTGGAACTACTGCTGGCGTCTGTTTTGTGCCAGCAGAAGCTCTAGATTAGTGTGTGGTAAGCCCAGCTTGGGCTTACCACTGCTTTGTAAAAGGGCCTCTAAGTGCTTTGAAAATCAGCCCAAATGCCTCTTAAGTGGCTGATAAAGTGTGTTTTTCAGCATCTAAATCTCCACAGAAACTTTTGCACACTGTAGAGTACGTATTAGGAGTATGCAAGCCCAAAATTTCCGGTGTCATTTATAGAATTTCTTTTTGTTTTGTTTTATTCAGGGGCTTTTTGTTTTATTTTCATTTTGGGGGCAATGTTGTCAATAGTGTTTAACATTGCACAATTTATAGTGCACCTTATTGCTAAACTAGTAAAAAAGGCCCGTTTCTGTAAGAAATGAAACAGGCGCTAGCAAGGTTATATTCAAATGTTAATTGTTGTTAACCCAGCAGTTGTTTGAAAAGTGCTGTAATGAGAAGGTAAAATAATTGTGAAGGGTATATATTTTATATTTGGTGTTTCATAGAGTTTCTCCCAGTTCCATGGACCTCCCAGTTCCAGGGTCCCCCCTGCCTCCGAATTCCAGGGCCCTACCAGTTTCACTGTTTCCCCTCCCTCCCTCTCTGTCTCCGAGTTGCAGGTTCTTCCCCCCCCCCTTCCCTCCCAGTTACAGGATTTCCTTCCCAGTTCTAGGGTATCCAGTATCTCCCTGTCTCCCTCCCTCTGAGTTCCAGCTTTGTTCCCCCCCTGTCCCAGTTCTAAATTCATTGGTTACCTTAGGACCATACCAGTCTCATGGTTCCACCTTTTCCCTTCCTCCCTCCCTCCCTCCGAGTTCCATGTTCTTCAGTCCCCCTCCCTCCCAGTTCCAGGTTTCTCCTCTCCCTAACGGTTGCAGGGCACCCCCTATTTCCTTCCTTCCCTCTTAGTTCCAGGTTTCTTCCCCCCGTTCTTTGCCTCGTTTTGTGATTGTGTGGTAACGTTTGCCAGCGAGTTTGCCTAGTCCTCCCCCTGGCTGCCCATTACCTGTGTGTGTGTTTTTTTTTTGTCTGCTGGTCGCCGAGCTCTGTATTGTTTCATGTAGCTTATTGTGAAAGGGCTGGCAAAATGCTGGAGCGTTTTCTGTGTCTCTGCTTTCTGGTTCTCTGTTGTGGTGCGTGTGCTGCTCTGACAGAGTTAGTGTTAGCTGATGGGCGCTAGCTTTATGTGTGTGTACGTTTCCCGTTTTTTCTTTGTGTAGGCCATGCTGCGCTGACAGAGTGAGTGTCAGCTGATGGGCGCGAGTGTTATCGGTGCCTCCGCTTGCCGGTTCTGAGATTTGTAGCGCGTGCTGCTTCCCGGTTCTCCATTGTGTCTTGCACGCTGCTGTGTCTGAGTGAGTGTCAGCTGATGGGCGCGATGTTATCTTTGTCTCCGCTTGCCATTTCTCAGTTTTTTTGCGGGTGGTGTTCTGACAGAATCAGTGTCAGGTGCTGGGCGCGAGCCTTATCGGTGCCTCCACTTGGCGGTTCTGAGTTTTGTAGCGCATGCTGCTTCCTGGTTCTCCGTTGTGTCCTGCTAGCTGCTGTCAGAGTGAGTGTCAGCTGATGGGCGTGCGATTCCATTCGCTGTTTCAGTGCTCCGCCCTCGACGTCA
Source organism: Microcaecilia unicolor (assembly GCF_901765095.1). Classification (NCBI taxonomy): domain Eukaryota; kingdom Metazoa; phylum Chordata; class Amphibia; order Gymnophiona; family Siphonopidae; genus Microcaecilia; species Microcaecilia unicolor. Next base: position 86,583,789 of record NC_044035.1, read on the forward strand.
TGACGTTTGACGCGAGGGTGGGGCAGACAGTCATGGTGCCACTGCGATCTACACCATGACAGAAGTTGGAGATGAAAAATATGGCTTCATTAGAACGTTGGGGTTGTGAATTATGTCCGGAAGGGGCGTGGCTGAGGGCGGGTCTATGAGTGAGGGTGAGTGGTGCTGACAGCCTAGGAGGGTGAGTGGTGCTGACAGCCTAGCCTAGGAACAGTAGATTCAGTGCTTCACTGAACGTTGGAGGTGAGAATTATTTATATAGATATTGCATCCTATTGTTCGATATGTGCAATAGTGACTGTCTATTAGGGGTTTGCAGGGCAAAATTCTCATTCTGTGTAGTTACACATTTCATTTTCAGGATTTTTAAAGATTTTATTTTGTTTTCATTTTGGTGGGGGCAGTCATTAGTAGTGCATGCTATTCATGAAGAATGTGCACTGTTTTCAAAGAATACACAAAGTTGGGCATGCAAGTTATAGAATAGTGCCAGTTATGCACTTAATTGTTAAATAGGCTGCTAATTGGCTTTAACAACCAGTAATTGGCTATAATTGGAATAATTGGTACTAATTAGCAGTTAGATGCATAACTGCCCTTAGTTGGTATTCTACAAATTGAGTACGCAAAATCCATTGTTCACAACTCTAAGGGAAGCATGGACCTGGGAGAGACATGGCCGGGCCTAGCACTTGTGCTGTAGGTTATAGAATGCTATCAGTTACGTGCCTTACAGCAGTTACAGTAAGCATGAGCATTTACACCAGCCATTGAGCTAGTGCAAGTGCTTGTGCTTAAAATTAGGTGTGTAACTGCGGATTTACACTGGCATTCTATAACGATAATTAAGTGTATAATTGCCGATAAAGGATTCCCTCTTAGGGCCAGATTCTATATAAGGTGCCTAAAAATCCATATGGTAAGCATTTTTGCCTAAGCGTATTGTATAATGCAATCATCTGGATCCTGACTCCCGGCATGGACGGGAGCAGGAGAGGACAGAACCGGAAGCAGGCAGCAAGAAGAAGTTTGCCGAGGAATTTTGCCCCCCCTCCCCCCCCCGCTCCTCTCTCTCTCTGTGGCCCTGAGTCTGGCTGGTTCTTCTGGTACTTTCAAAGTTGTAGTTCTATTGGACCCTGCTGTAACAGAACTATGGCATTCTGAGCCTCAATCTGCAGCTTCCTGAGAACTTTCCTCATGTTATTGTCCCTCCTATCTACTCCAGTATTCAAAGCAACCATCCTCCAGCCTTGAAGTAAGAGCTGCATTTATTTCAGGGATGCTGCACAGCTGTGTTATTGAGTTGACCAATAGGCGTCACTGTTGCATGACAAATGGGACTCCCTAGCCGCGTAATCAATTCTGGCCAGTGGGAGGAACAGTAGTCAGCCCCAGGAATCACAGCTGGATCTTTCTTACAGTAGGATTTCTGGACCTCAGAGCATCATAACAATACTGGGGTTGATATTCAAAGCGATTTAACCAGCCAAAAATGGCTCCTGGCCAGTTAAATCACTTCTTCGGAGTTAACCATTATTTTCAGTGGCACTTAACTAGTTAATGTCCTGAAAATGTCTGGTTAGTGTCGAACTGCAAACTGGCTATTATGTGGGCTTTCTGGGGGCAGAGTCAGAACGTAACCGGTCAAGGTCACTGCATAAATAGGACTGCATAAAAGTCAGTCCTTTCTTTATGTGGTGCCCCATAGCTAGTTAAATGATGGTTTAGCTGCCTCTGGAAATCAGGGAAATTGAATGTCGAAGCCCAGACAAGGCCCAGCACTGAATTACTGGGCATAATGCCGGAAGTGGTCAGCAAAATAATCCTAATAAATAAATAAAATGCTGAAAGTTGCCGACTAAATATTGACCCCACTAGTTCTAACTGTAATTTGAGAGATTTGATTTTGTCTTTTGCATATAATTTTTTCCTTAGGAATTTGAATCTGAGGGAACTCCAGGAATGAATGTCGTTGTTTCAGGCTTGTGCAATATTTATACTCATTACATCACTACCTATGAGGAATATCAGGTAATGAAATGATTATTAGCACAGCATTTCCAGTCTTTGCTGCTGCTTAGGAAACAGTTTCGTAAGCGCTGATAGGAATCCTGTACCTGTACGGTATGGAAAACATTAAGGATCTGGTGACATATGAGAAAATATTCTGGACAATATTAAGAGCTGTTTACCTGGCCAGGAACAGCTCCTAGATGGTTAAATAACATTTAGCTGGATAACTGCTAATATTCAGTGAGAGATAGCTGGTTATCTCTGCTGAATATTTGCGGTTAGCACATAGGACTAGATTCTATATATCACACCTACAAATTCGGCGCCAAAATAAAATTCACTTAGGTGAATTCTATAAAGTACGCTTTAATTTAGGAGTACTTTATAGAATAAGCCTAAATTTCCACATGGTTTATAGAATATGCAGCCTAAATAGCAGTCCTATCTTTGGCTGCTAAAAACTTATCCAGCCAGCACTGAATATCCACTTAGCCGGTTAAGTTTGAGCCGGCCAAACCCCCCCCCCCCCCCCCCCCCCCCCGGATATTCAATGCTGGTCGCCAGAAACAGTCTGGCATTGAATAATCCAGGGTCAGCGCTGATCGTGACACTTATGTGGGCTGCTTTCAGTGGTCTAAATATCGGGCCCACTATCCTTTTCTGTTTTACATTCCTTTCATAAATCAGTTGTATCTGGAAGAAGAGGAACAGCTAGTGGTTAGGCCAGCAGGCTGAGAGCCATGGAAGCCAGGGTAAAAATCCTGCTTCTCTTAGGGATACTCCTTGTGACTTTAGACAAGTCACATTGCCCTCCACTGCCTCTGGTCCAATTTAGACTATAAGTTCACTTGGATATGACTTGTGTATCTGCTTGTAACTTGCCTAGAGTTCAGATTTAGAAAAGGAGAGCTAATCTACAATCCAAACTTGAGATGCATCCTGACCCTCTTGTGATGTGGATATTTCTAGATGGAGAAGAAAATAGATTGAAATTGCCAGTGTGGTATGGGGATCATTATTGTAGATCCTTCAAATACATGGTCATAACTAAAACTGTTTAGGATCAACCTTCTACTAGATCTCACAGGCCAGGCCTACTGATCTTAAACAAGCCTATTCTAAGGTTTTGTCAGCACAATTATAGGTGGCTATCAGGCTTATTTTCGAAAGAGAAGGACGCCCATCTTTCGACACAAATTGGAAGATGGGCGTCCTTCTCACAGGGTCGTCCAAATCGGTATAAACGAAAGCTGATTTTGGACGTCCTCAACTGCTTTCCGTTGCAGGGACGGCCAAAGTTCATGGGGGTGTGTCAGAGGCGTAGAGAAGGTGGGGCTTGGGCATGCCTAACACTTGGACATCCTAGACCCATAATGGAAAAAAAGGATGTCCCTGACGAACACTTGGACGACTTTACCTGGTCCTGTTTTTCTTACGACCAAGACACAAAAAGGTGCCTGAACTGACCAGATGACCACCAGAGGAAATCGGGGATAACCTCCCCTTACTCCCCCAGTGGTCACTAACCCCCTCCCACCCTCAAAAAACATCTTTAAAAATATGTTCTGCCACCCTCTATGCCTGCCTCAGATGTCATACTCAGCTCCATGACAGCAGTATGCAGGTCCCTGGAGCAGTTTTAGTGGGTGCAGTGCACTTCAGGCAGGCGGACCCAGGCCCATCCCCCCCTACCTGTTACATTTGTGGAGGAAACAGCGAGCCCTCCAAAACCCACCACAAACCCACTGTACCCATATATAGGTGCCCCCTTTCACCTGTAAGGGCTATGATAGTGGTGTACAGTTGGGGGTAGTGGGTTTTGGGGGGGTTTGGGGGCTCAGCACGCAAGGTAAGGGAGCTATGTTCCTGGGAGCAATTTATGAAGTCCACTGCAGTGCCCCCTAGGGTGCCCGGTTGGTGTCCTGGCTTGTCAGGGGAACCAGTGCACTACAAATGCTGGCTCCTCCCACAACCAAAGGGCTTGCATTTGTTTGTTTCTGAGATGGACGTTCTTGTTTCCCATTATCGCCAAAAATCAGAAACGACCAAGTCTAGGACGACCTAAATTTCAAGATTTGGACATCCCTGACCGTATTATCGAAACGAAAGATGGACGTCCATCTTGTTTCAATAATATGGGTTTCCCCACCCCTCCATCGGGACATTTTGTGAGGAAGTCCTCAACAAAACTTGAATGTCCCTTTCGATTATGCCCCTCTTAGTGAACCAAGATCCCTGATTTTATAGGGGCACCACAATCACCAGTAGTGTGCTGGAACTGGCTTACGAGAGCCATTTGTTATTTTTTAAAGAATTTTGGGAGCCGGTTGTTAAACTTTAACTCGTGTCCCCTCAGAGCCAGAAACAAGCAGTGGGAAGTGGTGGTAGTCCATTTATTTGGCTGGTAGGGCTCGGCAACCCTGCTTACAAAGGTATGCCTAGCGTGCCTGCATGGGGGGGGGGGGGGGGGAGAGGCAGACATAGAGGAATGTGTTGCTTCCCTAGTGTACCCCAGCCCCCCCCCCCAATTGCAGGGCTGGCTATGCCCAGAGAGAGAGCCTGATGTTAAAAATTTCCCAGCACACCACGACAGTCACCCATGTAGTACAATTATTCCTAGAGGCGTGGAGGGGTATGAGAGGCACAGTGTTGTTTTAAAATCAATAATTAGGTATCAGCTCTGGTACAGATGGTAATATTAATATTATATTTTGACATACCTTTCTACATACGTATGGTTGTATTTATGTTCTCAGGCACTGAGAGGTCTGTACTTATAATGCTGCTGAGAGAAAAGTTAACTGGACATTTTTATCAGATTAGCTTTATTCAAGTAATTCAGCCCTTATCTGCAAATATAAAATTGTCCAGTTAATTTTAGAGAAAAAAAGCCTTCTCCTGTTTGATCCTTTGCCGGAGCCTCTTTTTTTCACGCTACAGCGAAATTAATGCAAGCTATCTTGGCTGTCCATAAGGCATCTACCACTTGAATTTTGTACGATTGCTATATCTACAACTTGACCCCTGAGGCAGGCGCCTTGTTGGCGCCGAAACACGGCCCGTGTCGGGTTTTTGACTAATAAAGTACTCCTGTTGTCCTAGTCTTGAAGGCCCAGTGTTGCTTTTTTTTCTTTTTGTTTCTCTGATTGTATACTGTATTACCCTCTCTGTCTGTATCACACCAGTTAATTTTAGTCCATCTATTTGGCTAAGTAGAGTTACCCAGGTAACTCGGGCCTGTTCAGTGCTGAATATTAGCATTGATCGGTCGAATTGAAACTGTGCTGCAGGAATATTCTCAGTAGCACCACTTATGTGGGCAAATTGTAGGCCCACAGAAAAATTTAGTTTGTCAGCAGTGGGGGAGAAGGAAGAGGGGGGGAATTTTAACTGTTAATATGTGCCTGGCTATTAGTCAAACTTAGCTATATAAGCCTTTGGAATATTGACCTCTGGATGAAAATGTGCTGATCTGTATGATTCTCCCTTTCTAAAATATCAAATTTTAATAAGACATGCAAGTGAATTAAGCTGCTTACAGACTCTAAAATTGCCTTTTACTTAAAATCTTTTATGTAGGTTCAGCGGTATGAGGCAGCTTCTACTATTTATGGACCTCACACACTGTCTGCTTATATTCAATTATTTAACAACTTGGCCAGAGCTATTGCAAAGGTGAATAAAACTTTAAGTGTATTCTGTGATAAAGCTTTTGATTGGGACAATAAATACAATATTTGACAGCAAGTCTTTTTTTGCAGCTTTCATCATATTTTACATCACATTACATTACATATTCTAGTTCTATGCATATTTCTGGTCTCAACAAGGTGTTTCCTACCAAGTATATTCAGATTGGTGAACCTCTGGCTGTATTGAAACTGTTTTCTACCAAATAAGGGAGACTTCAATCCTTCATCCAAATTAACATTTAATGTAGCTGGTGACATATGAAAAAAAAAAAAATCAAATGAATCACTTGTAATAGAATTAGGTTAGATTAAGATTCTGTCCATATAGAATAAGCCTATGTCTGTAACTTACTCCTCTACTATATAAGAGAATTGTCAATGACTTATAAATGAGGTACTCACAGACCAGCATCAGCAGACAGCAGTTACAGTATTTATTTATTAGGATTTATTTACCGCCTTTTTGAAGGAATTCACTCAAGGTGGTGCACAGTAAGAATAAATCAAACATAAGCAATAGACAATTACAGCAGTAACAATATTCAAATAACAATATAAAGTATGGGAAGGAGAGAATGAATGGGAAAGTTCAAAGATAACCTGTGAGACAGGGAGCTGCAGTAATAAGCTGGACTGGATTACGTCAAGATTGGGCACTGTATTAAGTCGTATTCAAGTGTAAGGAAGACAGAATCAGTTGCAGAAAATATTCTACTCAGTACATTGTGAAGCTGTATTTCCGAGGTCAGGAGTCATTGGTTTTTCTCCTAAAGGGAGTTTTTTTCCAATTGACTTAAGAGACCTGGCCTCTGAAAGATTTTGATAGCAAATATAGGACCAGTGATAACAACTACTTTCAGCAAACAGCTTGAGTGCATGTATGAAAATATTATACAAATGAGTTCTGAATAGAACAGTACAACTGGGAAGTTTTGAGGTCCTCTTAATAAAATTAAGAACTAAGAATTGTGATTAACAAGCAGCTGTGGATGTTTGAAGCAGAATATTTTGAATACCACGTGGTAAATAGCATAAGGATTAGAATAGTATACTACTTACAATGTCAGCACAATATATAATAGAACACTTTAATTGGCAGTATAGGATATAAGAAAAAATGGCACATATAGATAGGTAAGAGAATAAGAGGAGTTAGAAAATAAGGGGACTAATTGAAAGAAAATTGCACATGAGGTCAGAAGGGTGCTTAAATATTATCTCAGCTAGGGTAGGATAATATTCCAAAAATAAAATACATACAAAAAAACTTATTACTTTGTCAAAACATGTTTACAAAGTAACATTGTCTTTAGCCCCTTTCTACAGATGTAGACCCTAAATGTACACTTTAAGGGCCCTGCTTACTAAGGTGTGCTAGTGTTTTTACTGTGTGCTAAAAATTAGCACGCGCTAACTCTGTAGATGCCCATAGGACTATTATAGGCGTCTACACAGCGCATGCTAATGCATAGCGTGCACTAAAAATGCTAACATGCCTCTAGCACAGCTTAGTAAACAGGGCTCTTAGTCATAAGGAAGAGAAGTCCAAAAACTAGCTGCTTGACATGAAAACAGAGAGGTGAACATTGAAGCTGTCACTTTTAGGTTTGGAAAGGATAGAAATAAAGCCAATGCATTTCTAACACTATAAAATCGACCAGCCATTGCAGTCAGCAGCTAACAGTCAGCAGATTAAAAAATCACCATGGTTTTCTATGCCCAAGAGAAATATAAGCAGCTGTGTGCTGCATCAGTGTGGAGTGTTCAAGCTCTCTACACACTGGACTAATGCTTAAGGGACAGATTTAACAGCCAGTTACCATGTCCTTCTACTTTTCTCTTCAGAGAACACTTGGAGGGTGGGGGTGTGTGTGTGGCCAAAACCAGCTCCTCCCAGCATGCCCAGAGACAGGCATCAACAACAATCTCCAAGTACTGAGAGCATCACAGGTGCCTATAAAAGCTAATCACTGAGGACCACAGAAATACAGGGACCTGGTTGAATCTACACAACTCAAATATACAGACCTGAAATTCATCACTAATGTACACAGAAAAGATTGTCCCATGCAATGGGACAGCACAATGCAGATAACATACAAGAAGATTGGAATCTGAATCCTGATCGACAAAAATGTAGGATATCAAATTTATCCAGCTAACACTCTAAAATTGTTTTGCTACCCAGTCCTCCATTACTGTAATAAAAATGGAATTCAAGCCACTGGTCTATAATTTGTCACATCTTGGATTCCAGCATTACTGTTTTTAAATATGGGGATCAAAATTATATTCCCTTTAGAAATTGGAAAATTCCCTGATAAAATACACCATTTAACCAATTTACTAATGCATTCATAAAAGAGGTGAAGCTTCTTTAATTAGGTATGGCGGGTAAGGATCCAGTACACAATATAATTTAACATTCTTCCTTGCCAAATTAGTACCAAATGTACTGTAACTGTTATAAATTCTTTCCATATTCTATCCACAGCTATCCGTATTTTCTGATATTATTTTTAGTTCAGCAACACATTCAAACAAGATCTTAAATACATTCATTTCAAATGCATGGATTTTAAAAATATTGTTCTTTGATGACATAAAGACTTTCTGTTCCAGGACACCGTTAAAGATTTGCCAAAAGGTCCAGAACCACCGTTTTTCAACCAGAGCAAACTGATAGTCCTTTTGCCTAAAAACCCTGTTGACAAAACACCGGAAAACATGACTTTTGGTGAAGTTTTACAGGACGTGCAACCGCTGTATAAATTGGTAAGTAATTGCAACCGCTTAGAGGTCAGTTTATAATTGCTTTTGTCAAAATATGGTGACAGAAAGAGGGGGATTTTGGAGGAAGTGACATCACAGGCCTGTGAAAACGGAGCTCCCAAGCCACTGCCAACAATTAGCTTAAATACTAGTGTTCCTCCACAAAATATCAAGCGTGCTTCACTCTCAACTGGACGGCAGGGGTGCTGCATGGACTATGCCTGCTTCAGGGGCGAAATCACTTGATTTGCAAGCATATGCATTTCAGAGGAAGGCAATGTCTCCTGCTACGCATTCTGAGGAACACGGCACCCGAGATGTGGAAAGTCAACAGCTCGCGCTCGAATTGGCAGTGCCCAATGCGAAAGGAGAGACAGCGGTACCACAGCATGAAATGTGGCCCACACTATGCAGTTGGCTCCAAGAAATCAAGTCAGATCTAAAGGCAATGTGCCACGCTATGCAGTTGGCTGCCAGAAATCAAGTCAGATCTAAAGGCAATGCGCCACGAGTTGGCGATTTTGGGGGCAGACCTCAGAGGAGAAATAGCTGAGCTGGGTAACTGCGTGGCTGAAACAGAAGTGGGCCTGGAAGAACATGCTGAGTCTTTAACTATGTTGGAACAGCAATTACAGGACCAAAAAATGAAACCAGGTACCTACTAGATAAGGTGGAAGATCTAGAAAACTGGAGTCGTCGCTCCAACATACGGGTCTGTGGGCTGCTGGAGTTACCCAAATATTCGGACTGCGAAGAAGTAGTTCAGCGCCTTGTGGCCCACCTGGTCTCCAACCCTGACAAACCCTGTGCACCAGCATCAGGTCGGATTGAGCATGCCCATCTAACCTTGGGGACGAGAAAACCAAATGTACCTAAAGATATTGTGGTCTGCTTTGCTGAATTTAAAATGAAGGAAGCAGTCACTTTTAACAACTATCTTCCAGAAGGCCATATAGGAAGAGATTTGTTTCAAAGCAGAGGGAAGATTATTCCACACCAGCACAGACTGGTAAAGGGAAGAGGTTTCTAAAGACGTTTTATAACAAGTATCCTTGAATGATAGAAAAAGTAATGTTGGATGATCGAGCATACAGTCTCATCGAGCAATTGAAGGAACCTTATTAAAATGGGTCAAGAGAACAGGAACTTGACCCTGTAAGATCATTAAAATAATACAAGAAGATTTGAACTCTATACGACCATGAATACTTTGTAGAGGGTAGGCATTTACACCTACCCTGAAGCAGGTGCTTCAGGGTAGGTGTAAATGTCTACCTGGGATCTTGCCAGGTATTTGTGACCTGGATTGGCCACTGTTGGAAACAGGATGCTGGACTTGATGGACCTTTGGTCTGTCCCAGTATGGCAGTACTTAAGTACTTATGTACTTATAATTTACAAGTACCCATGTAGATTAATACAATCCATAATCCACATGCATGCTTTGAAGTCTGCTCATGTACACACCTACCAAGAAAGTGTGTGCCATTATATCATGCTGTGTACTTTTACAAGGGTTGGTACTTTATAAGAGGATATACACATGTAAAAATGTCTTGATAAAATTGCCTATAAAAAACAACAAAGCAGTGGAATCAAATGCATTTATTTGGAATAATACCCGACGTGGCCATGTTTCGCCCTCAGGCTGCGTCAGGGGTACAAACTATAAAAACAAAACACAAATATAAAAACATATATAACCATTTAACAGTATCATAAGCATGATTCAACTAATAAAAACCAATTATTTAAAAAAGATTCAACATATATAAAACAATCCTTTAAAAGTTTTCAAAAAACATGTATAGACCTACTTGATATCATCTATAAAACAAATATTTATAATTATCATTAAAATCATATATCATGTAAAATTTTTAATCAGAACATCTACAATTACTCACATCACATTTATACCTCTCAATACTATATTCTGGTGGTAATTATTCAAAAGATCTTGAATATTTCTTTGTTTCTTAGGGAAATGTTGCTGAAATAACTTTTGTAAGTGCAAATCCACGAAATTCTGTTGAGAAAATGGTAAGTCACATTCATATGATGTCCTTTTTGCTTTTCACTGTAAGGCCTGACATTCAAAATGAATTAACTGGGCAAGAAAGGCTCCAGCCTAGTTAAATCACCTTGGCCGGCTCTGCTACTGATATTAAGCAGCAATTAACCAGAGAGTGGCACTGAAATCAGGAGCATAGCCAGCACTGGATTTTTAGGGGGCCCCAGGGTTGGACTGGGGGGGGGGGGCGTATTTCCTCTTCCCTTCTCCAATGCATTCCTTAGCTTTGCTGGTGGGGATTCTCAATACCTGTCAGCTGATGAGATCTGCTGCCAGAACTGGGCATGTTCAAGGAATGCCTATGTCAGCAGCAGGAAGGGAGGCAGCTGACTTCTTCCCTATGGAGGCGTCACAAGATCAACCGGTAAGCATAAGTGTTTGAGCATTTGTTTCCAGAGATTAAGAACTGCACGGAAGAAGTGCCTATGCCATGTCAAAGGCTGGTGTACGTGCTCATGCCTAGCAGTTATCAGTTAGGCGCTTACCCCTGGACTCTATATAGTACTCCTAGAGATCCGTGCCAAAATTCAGGCAGATTATATAACAACATGCGTAACTTATTTGGTTTAACAAGCTAATAGCATTGATAACAACACTTATCAAGCAATAATGAGCACTAATTGGCAATAATTAGAATTTACATGCACTAAGTATATTCTGTAATGCACTGCACTTAATTTCTTACATGTGCAGACAAAAAAGGGGCATGGTTATAGGTGGGGAAATGGGTGTTTCTTGGGCATTCCGAAATTACGTGCATAGCTATAGAATATGGTCCACTGTACCTAAATCTATGCACCAGGTCTTACACCATGTTTTCATTGGTGTAAATGGACGCGCGTAGTTTTAGGCGTTGGGATATCAACTAAGTGTATTCTATATACCGCGCCTAAATCTAGACACTGCTTATGGAATATGCTTAGGTAAAAATGTTTTCCATGCAGATTTTGTTTGCGCCATATACACCGATAACCCCTAGTATTCTATGACAAGAGTATGTAACCATGCCCCCGACCTGCCCATGCCTCTCCCACAGCCCCACCCCCTAGAAGTTGTATGGAACAGAAAATGAGTCTGCAGCTTCTAGAATAGCAAATAGAGTCAGTTGCACACGCAAATGCCAATTGATGCCGATTAACACAAATTTAAGCCAATAAATGGCTGTTAACTCCAATTAACAGCCAATTATTAAATCAAGTTGCATGCACAACTGATTATTCTATAAATTGGGTTCCCAACTTTGTGTACTAACCTCCAAATTCTATAAATACCATTGTATAAGTCTCTGGTGAGGCCCCATTTGGAGTACTGCGTGCAGTTCTGGAGACCGCACCTAAGGAAAGATATAAACAGGATGAAGTCAGTCCAGAGGGCGGCTACGAAACTAGTAAACGGTCTTGAATGCAAAAATTATAGGGACAGGCTTATGAACCTCAACATGTAGACAGACGCTGGAAGAGAGGAGGGAGAGAGGAGACATGATAGAAACGTTTAAATATCTCAAGGGCATTTATGTACAGGAAGAGAGACTTTTTCAAATGAAGGAGAGCTCTGGAATGAGGGGGCATATGACAAAGTTAAGTGGGAATAGGCTTAGGAGTAACCTAAGGAAGTACTATTTCACAGAAAGGGTGGTGGAGGCGGTGGAGTCGAGGACTGTTCCAGAATTTAAAAAGGCATGGGATAAGCATGTGGGATCGCTTAGGAATAGTTAAACTTTAAGTTAAGAGGGAATAGGAGTAACCTAAGGAAGTACTGTTTCACAGAAAGGGTGGTGGAGGCATGGAATGGCCTCCCGGTGAAGGTGGTGGAGTCGAGGACTGTTCCAGAATTTTAAAAGGCATGGGATAAGCATGTGGGATCGCTTAGGAACAGGAAGAATTAGGGGTTACAGAGGATGGGCAGACTGGATGGGTCATATGGCCTTTATCTGCCGACATGTTTCTTTGTTTCTAAAAATTGCAAACGCCAATTTGGGCACACAATTTAGTTGATTAATGAACTAATTAGTGCCAATAATTGGGCCCTAACAATCAGTTATTGGTGCTAATTGGCATCAATTTAAATTTATATGGGCATATTTATGCACCCGGATCCACGTATAAATTTTACGTGTGGCTCCAAAAAGGGGGTGCAGCCATGGGAGGTTCATGGGCAGATCAGGGGCATTCCTGCAATTAATGTGTGCTGTTATAGAATAAGGGGGGCTCCACACCTAATTTAAGCATGAGCATTTATACCAGGATTCAGTTGGTGTAGTTTCATGCCTAAAGGTAGTTAGGGATCCTTTGAGCGCTATTTATAGAATAGGGCTAAGTGCTATTTTTTATGGCACCATTTATAGAATTTAGTCCTAAGTGTAAAGTTGGGAGCCCAAGCTTATAGAATTAGGAGCATACCTCTGGATTCTATATAGTGCGCCTAGAGATCAACCCCAAAATTGGCACAGATTCTGTAACAATGCGCGTAACTTAACAAACTTAACAAGCTAATCAGCACTGATAATAGCACTTAGCAAGCAATAATGAGCACTAATTGGCACTGATTAGAATTTACTCTTTAGATTGTAAGCTCTTTTGAGCAGGGACGGTCCTTCCCCATGTTAAACTTGTACAGCGCTGCATAACCCTGGCAGCGCTATAGAAATGCTAAGTAGTAGTAGTAGTAACTTGCTATGCGTATTCTGTAACGAAGTACACTGAACTTCTAATGTGCGCAGGCGAAAAGGGTCATGGTTATAGGCAGGGAAATGGGCACTTCATGGACACATAAATCTACTTGCTGGGGTTTACACCACATTTTCATTGGTCTAAATGGATGTGTGTAGTTTTAGGCTCTGAGATATCAACTAAGTGTATTGTATAATCAGCACCTAAATCTAGGCACTGATTTTAGAATATGCTTAGTCGGCACTGATTTAAGCGCTGATTTTTTAGGCACCATATATAGAATCTCCCCCATAGTGTCTATCCAATATGTAAGTATGCATTTGTTTGCCGCCATCAGATCATATTTCATGGGCCTGTACACCTCTCAACAGCACCACTTTTCTGTTCCCAGAGCTCAGACATCGGTATACTTCCTCATCAGTAGACAAGCAGCATAATAAGGGGCCCTTTTACTAAGCTGCGTAAGCATCTATGCACGCCCAACGCACACCAATTTGGAGTTACCGCTCGGCTACCGCATGGCTCTTGCAGTAATTTCATTTTTGGCGTGTGTCTGAAAAATTATTTTTATTTTCTGGTGCGCGTCTGCTACATGTGCCAAGTGACATTTGGAGAACGTAGGTCATTACCACCCGGTTAACGCGTGAGACCTTACAGATAAATCAACGGCTGGCGGTAAGGTCTAAGACCCAAAATGGACAATCGTCAATTTTTATTGTGCCGCACGTCCATTTTAGGCAAAATTTTTTAAAAAGGCATTTTTTGGAGGTGCGCTGAAAAATGGATCTGCATGCACCCAAAACACACACCTACACTATCACGGGCCATTTTTCAGTGCACCTTAGTAAAAGGACCCCTGAGTAAGGTACTTATGTTGTGTAATTTCTCTTCCATCAACATGAGTCAATGGTGATCATATATGTTTTATGTCAGCTGTCTTAATTATGTTCCAGGAAAAGCATACCTTCCTTACAGTGGAGAAATATGAGAATGTTTTAAGAACATGGAAAATAGTTCATAATGATGCTTCATGGGAAACCAGGTAAGTTCCACAAAGAATTTGTATATTTAAATTCAACACACAATGAGAGACCATTTTGGGAACGCACTTTCCTGTTGTTTTCATAAATGCATGTATTTTTTTTTCACAGTAGCTTGTATGCCCTGCATTATTTTACTCTTATAATTAGTTACTTTGACCAATAAAGCTAATAGGCCTCTTATCACTGTGCTCTGTATCTGTACCATACAGGACTACAAATTCTGTACTTTTCATTGCTGCTGTCTTTCAGAGTATTCTGGGCATGCACCACTCTCTCAGTAAAATGTATTTCCTCTTCTTTCTCCTGGGCCATCTTCCCTCCAACTTAATACTGTCACTCCTTTTCCTTGAATGTCTTTTTACCAAAATGTGAAGTAGCTTTGCACATGGAAGCTGAAAAATATAATGCCTACAGAAGCATTCTGTAGAAGTGGAAATTTGTCCTCAGAAACTCATGCCTTACTAAAATGATTAGTCTGTAACTTGGTACCAGCTTCTTTACTGCTCCACACTACCATGGCTATCGTTTTGAAAGTTTGATTCTTAATAATAGCAGTAATCATGATAGGTTGGGGTGTCTAATAAACAGAATTGATTACTAGCTCAAGAATTCCATCTTCTCCTCTATAATACAAACCATACTGTAGTTTGGATCTTGATTTTTTTTTATACAGAGTACCTTAGATCCAATTTTTCAATAGAACTCTCAGTACAACTTACAAACCAGATAAAACTTCCAAAGAAGTTCTCCATCTTCATTTTCAAGTTGACTGTCACAGACACTCCCTTTTACAGTTTCAGTCTTTAAAGACACAAAGTTGCATAGTTTGAATTACTTTCTATTCTTTAGTTAAAAATTTTGAAGAAAATATTAATCTCTTTATACATTATAATATAATAAGTATGCTGGTTCCTTTTAACAACACTCCCTCACAGAGCCACATTAAATCCTGCAGTATTATTAATAGATTCTTGATATATTACCTTTCTATGGTACAACAAAAGTGATTTACATATTACATACAGGTTCTTTCTCTGTTCCTAGTGGGCTCACAATCTAAGGGGCCATTTTATTAAGCTGCATTAAAATATGGACTTTGTGTATTTCCCACACTAAGTCCATTTCTAATGTGGCAGTATTGTAGACATTTTGCAATTTTTTTCAGGTCATGTGCTAATATTTGCATTGGCATGTGTTACCTGAAAAAAAGTTAATGTGAGGGCACTATTTAGGAGATGTTAAGTGCTCCTGCATTAATTCTGCATTAACTAACTAACACAAGCTAGTGCCTACACATTAGTTGGTTAATGCTTTCACGCCCATGCCCTCATTAAAAATGGCTAGTTTGTGTGCTGACAGGTAAATGCCGCAAAACACTTTAGCAAAATTTTGTGGTAAGCCTTTTTTCCTGTGTTAAGCACACATTAGCATTTACGTGGTTTAGTAAAAAGGCCCTAAGTTTTTGAACCTGGGACAAGGGAGAGTTAATGACTTGTACAGGGCCACTAGGAGTTGTAGTGAGAATCAAACCCAGTTCACCTGGTTTTCAGCCCACTGAGCTAACCATTAGGCAGATCAGGAGAGCATGATTCAGGTAGCCAGATAAACCTTTGAGCACAGGTAGAGCAAGGAGACCTATGGGAAGAGAAGAGCAGCCCTTCAGCAGATGCCTTCACCACATATCTATAAGCAGCAGAAGGATTAATTTAGGACAGCCAAGTTTTATCTTGAAATATTGTGGAATTCTAATCTTTCAGGCTGGACCAGAGCTAGACATGGATTTGGTTATCCTTGAAGATAAAAACTAGTGCACACGGAGACTGAGAGGCCCTGTTAGGGACAATTCTGCAGGAGAATTACTACATGATTTTAAAGAGACTTTACATTCTTGTGAATATAAATAGTGTTTGTGTTTTACTTTCCCCTCTCTGAGTGACTGTGTTTATTGGGACTCCACACCAGATCTTGCTCATGCTTTACAATGCCATATAGATTTTAATTTTACTTAGATCTGGGAATATCATTTGATGATATGTTTTGTGAAAGATGAACACAGAACATAAAATGATTTTATTGTTTTATATATATTTTATTATTTTTGCTTAAAATCTCATGATCATTATAACTGTCTTTACCTGTAATTTCTTTGTGCCAAAAATGTATTTCATATCCTAAGTCTAATTTTCTTTTAAGCTTATTGTAAGACATTGTAATTTATCAACTTATTAGTTGGTAGTTTGTTGGGGTTCTTACAAATTATTATTATCTTAATCCGTCTCATTCCACTGCTAGATTTATTTGGACAAAAGGAGCACAAGGGACGAGCAATGCCACAGTGGAATGGTACATCCCAGAAACCACTAAACTTGGAATCTACAGGATTCGGCATTTTGGCCACTATAGGACGCTTCTGATATCATCGATACCCTATGAAGGCCTGTCTTCGGAGTTTGAAGTTACAGGGAAATAGTTTTAACAGAAACAGCACTGTCTACATGCAATAAATAAAGCAAACAAAATATATCTGATACTTATGTCATGTTCCCTGCTTGCGTAGGTATGGGCATCTGAGGAGATGGTGGCCATCTTGGATGTGGGCATCTCCAGGCTAGGGCGGTCATCTTAGAGGTGGGCGTCTTAGGATGGGGCGGCCATCTTGGTGCTGGGCAGCCCCAGGAAGGAAGACCATATTTGGGCTTGAGGACATCTCTGGTGGGGGCAGCCATCTTGAAGACAGCTGTGTATGTTTTGGCCTAATTCCTATCCTATTTAAAGCCCTGCCTTCAGTCCTCCCATGCTTCGGCTTCTACTCTGTTTCCTGGGTAGTTGCAGTGCTTTTGGATCTGCTTCTGTTTGCTGCCTGGTATTGACCTTTGCCTGTTCCTGGATTTGCTACTGTTTGCTGCCTGGTATTGACCTTTGCCTGTTCCTGGATTTGCTACTGTTTGCTGCCTGGTATTGACCTTTGCCTGTTCCTGGATTTGCTATTGTTTGCTGCCTGGTATTGACCTTTGCCTGTTCCTGGATCTGCTTCTGTTTGCTGCCTGGTATTGACCTTTGCCTGTTCCTGGATTTGCTACTGTTTGCTGCCTGGTATTGACCTTTGCCTGTTCCTGGATCTGTCACTGCTTGCTGCCTGGTACTGACCTCTGTTTGCTCCTGGTCCTGCTTCTGCCCGTTGCTTGGCCGTGCCCTGTGGACTTTGTTCTGGACTCAGTTCTCTCTGCTGTTTGCTTCCCGCACCTGGGGGCTCAACCCCTGGGGAACGGAGGTGGGCACAGGGGGAACTCGGGGTTGGCTGACAGCTCGGTGAGGAATCCTCCTCAATCGGGCACAAGAGCTCACATCACCACTGGGCAAGCCTGACAACTTAGTTGTGGAAAACTTGCAATATTGTTTGTTCTTCCAACAACACAAATGGCCCCATTGAGATCTTTCAGTATCTCTCTGTTGCCCTTAAAGAGAGGTAACACTAATTTATCATATATTGAAAAGTTGTGTCAGATGGGCAGATATGTATCTCATTTTTGTTCAGCAGGAAAACTGGTTAAAGCAACTTGATTGGTCCATTATTTTCCATTAAGTGAATACATTAAAAATGGGTTGCTACCCAAAATGATTAAATTGTCTCACATCAATCCCATGCAAAGACACTTCAGGACTTTACAATGACAAAATAAAAACATTTCTTTATGCTCATTCTCTTGTTTATGTTTATTTTTTATATTGCATACATTGAATGAGGTGTAAAAGTGCCTATCTATAAGTTCTCTGTTCTCTTTCCAGCTATTTCTTTCAGAGATATTGAAACACAGAGATCCATTAATTCAGCAGTTTAAAAATGCTTATGATTAAGTAGATGATTTTCATTAATCCTGTAATTATTCCACATAACTATTTTATTGCATAGCATTTATTTCTCACCTATTTACTACTGTATTCTATGCAATTTACATCAAAACATAATTGGCGATTGAAAAAGTTAAATACCTTAGCAGACATGTCAAAAATGAATCAGTATAATGCTGAGAAGCATTAAAAACTAGAGATTTTCCTTCAAACCGTTCCCTTCCCAAAGCTTAGCCTGACACACCAACTAAAGGTAGACTCAGAGATAACCACTAACAGTTAAAAAGGTTCCCTAGATGTAAAATTAATATTGTAAGTTAACCTGCAATCAGCCCACTGTAAAGGACTGTAATTCAATGGAAGGGCATCTGTTATATGTGCAAATTCAAGATTCAGTCACCAGTAGCAGCTCCAGGTAGGGCAGGGAATGTATCCTGAGGGAATGATCATAATCTTAGTTATATGTTACTGAAACTATAGGCCTTCCAAAACTGGCAATTGATGCGAATGTTTTCATACTTGCCTGCCCTCTAAAATTCATAAGTAGAGCCTCAAGCAAGGACATTTTGAAATGCTCACCAATGTAAAGCTAATATTTAACTCTGCTATGTCATAAAATAGATATTTTCAATCGCCTCTTTGATAAGCATCTTAATTTTAGCTGGAAACCCATATTGCATTTGTCCAGTTTCAGTTTGGAGACATGGAGCCTGATAATCAGCTGGCAGCGGTCAGCATTTTATATAATTGCAACTGCATAAATAGGACTGCATATAAGTCACTCCTATCTTTGGGGTCCTTTTAGTAAGCTGCGGTAAAATGGGCCTGTGCTAGCATCAGCACGTGTTTTTGACATGTGCTGAGGCCCCCTTTTACCACAGCGGGTAAAAATCTGTCTTTTTTTCTCAAAAAGAAATGGCCATGTGGTTAGTGAACTACTTGCTGCTTGGCCATTTTGGGGCGAGCTCTTACCATGACCTATAGAGGTGGTGGTAAGGGCTCCCACACTAACCCAGTGGTAACCAGGCAGCACATGGCACTGCCCGATTACCATTGGGTAAGCACTGGCACTACAAAAATAGAAAATATTTTTGTAGCGCCGGAAATAGCGTGTGCTAGGGATGGGAACTACTGCTTGGCTCCTGCGGTAGCCTGGCGGTAGTTCTGGTTTGGCACATGGCAAGCCTGTTGCCATGCCCCAACCGTTTAGTAAAAGGGCATCACTATGCATTAACCCATAGCTGGTTAAGTGCTGAACATCACACTTAATTAGCTATGCATTAGTTGTAGGGTTGGCAACTTCTTAACAGAGAAAACCCGACACCTGCCCCCCCTATACCCCATCCCTTTGCCCCACTCATGCTCCCCTTGTTCCACCTCCATGCTCCACTTTACACCTACTGTTTCACCCTTTCCCTGTCCCAGTCCTCTTCAACTAACTGTTCACACAAGGGTTACCATCTCAGAAGATGAAGCTGCCACATGTAGCCATGTACTATGATTATTTCACAAACTCTACATGACAAAAAAAGGCTAATTTTCTATGAATATGTAATTCAGATAAAAGAAGCACTGTATGGCATGTATGTTTTTCAAACTTCTTATTGGATTTATAAAACATACCACAGCATAAACAAGATTCAAACCTTTTAGCAGAAGCAATGCTGAAGTACGTCAACAGGTCATGGAAAATACTTTTGATGTAAATGAGAGAAATTCACAAATAACTGTGCACAAGAAATGTAAATGACCAGGCTGGATGGGCCTATGGTCCTCAGGGCTCCTTTTACTAAGTGGTGGTAAGCTCAATGCGGGCTTACCACTCGCTATATAGGAAGTACCGCCAGGCTACCGCAGCAGCCCAGCAGTACTTCCCACCCCTAGCGCGCTGTCATTTCTGGTGCTACAAAAATTTATTTATTTTTGTAGCATCAGAGTGTACCTGGTGGTAATCGGGCACTGCCGCATGCTGCCTGGTTACTGCCGGGTTAACGGCAAGTGCTTTACTTGCCGCCCGGCCATTTCCCGGCAGAAAGCGAGACTTCCCTTTTGCCAGCTGCAGTAAAAGGGGGCCTTGGCACGTGTGTAAAACATGTGTCGGCCCCCTTTTGCCGCAGCTTGGTAAAAGAGGCCCTCAGCTAATGTGAATTTTCCTTGTTTAACAATCTGCTGTATTATATACATCCAATCATTACAGTTACTTCTAAACTATATTAAATGCTAGGATGGTGTTCATTCTCCCCTTCTCTTGGTTCTCCCTTACTAAGAATCAACAAGCATATTTTAGAGTCAGGTAGAATAGATTCATGGGATGAGCTTCAGGTTTTCCTGCAGAACTTCTTCAAAAGTCTGGCATCCAACAGTAGACTGCAATAACCTCTCTAAAGGTGAGTCAGCTTCCTCCTAGGAAGCCCTTCAGAATTCTGCAGCTATTGATTCCCTAGTGCCCTGTGTACCCTTTTTCATGTCATTAGGCCCCGGGAACACACAGGCTGAGCATCTTCTTCCTTTGAGGTTTGTACAATATTCAGTTCAGTAGGGCTCTGGAATTTGGACAGTAGCACTGCACTGATTTTCCATACTGGCTTCAGACAGCTCCTGCCCCAAGGATACTTCAGTTTGCGTCTGATGCTCTGCTGGGTAAGCCTTAAGCTTATCCTTCCTTTCCAACCTCAAAAAGAACAGTATTGGGAAGTGCAAGACCCTAAGGTCAAAAAGTCTGTCATCCTTGCTCCCCCCACCCTAACAAAAGTATTCTGCTAGGAAAGTTACCAACATCAGAAACAAAACAACTGTTTGAAAATTTCATAATCTATCAGTCATTTGAATGTATATTTAGCTGTTGCCCTGGCTGCATGGAGGAGAGCTTTATTCAATTTGATGCTTTCAAAGAACAGTAAACTTGGCAAGTTAATATTATACTGAATATACAATTCATCTTTGATAATATCAA